>NW_012123154.1:4996290-5062329 GCF_000951035.1 Colobus angolensis palliatus | reverse complement strand
CCCTGCCAAGACAATCTTAAGCCAAAAGAACGAAGCTGGAGGCATCACGTTACCAGACTTCAAACAATACTACAAGGCTACAGTAACCAAAACAGCCGGGTACTGGTACCAAAACAGAGATATAGACCAATGGAACAGAACAGAGCCCTCAGAAATAATACTGCAGATCTACAGTCATCTGATCTTTGACAAACCTGACAAAAACAAGAAATGGGGAAAGGATTCCCTATTTAATAAATGGTGCTAGGAAAATTGGCTAGCCATAAGCAGAAAGCTGAAACTGGATCTTTTCCTTACTCTTTATAGGAAAGTTAATTCAAGATAGATTAGAGACTTAAATGTTAGACCTAAAACCATAAAAATCCTAGAAGAAAACCTAGGTAATACCATTCAGGACATAGGCATGGGCGAGGACTTCATGTCTAAAACACCAAAAGCAATGGCAACAAAAGCCAAAATTGACACATGGGATCTAATTAAACTAAAGAGCTTCTACACAGCAAAAGTAACTACCATCAGAGTGAATAGGCAACATACAGAATGGGAGAAAATTTTTACAGTCTACTCATCTGACAAAGGGCTAATATCCAGAACCTACAAAGAACTCAAACAAATTTACAGGAAAAAATCAAACAACTTCATCAAAAAGTGGGCAAAGGATATGAACAGACACTTCTCAACAGAAGACATTTATACATCTTAGAGACACATGAAAAAATGCTCATCATCACAGGCCATCAGAGAAATGCAAATCAAAAGCACGATAAGATACCATCTCACAGCAGTTAGAATGGCAATCATTAAAAAATCAGGAAACAACAGGTGCTGGAGAGGATATGGAGAGATAGGAACAGTTTTACACTGTTGGTGGGACTGTCAACTAGTTCAACCATTGTGGAAAACACTGTGGCGATTCCTCAAGGATCTAGAACTAGAAATACCATTTGACCCATCCATCCCATTACTGGGTATATACCCAAAGGATTATAAATCATGCTGCTATAAAGACACATGCACACGTATGTTTACTGCGGCACTATTCACAATAGCAAAGACTTGGAATCAACCCAAATGTCCAGCAGTGACAGACTGGATTAAGAAAATGTGGCACATATACACCATGGAATACTGTGCAGCCATAAAAACGGATGAGTTCGTATCCTTTGTAGGGACATGGATGCAGCTGGAAACCATCATTCTCAGCAATCTATTGCAAGAACAGAAAACCAAACACCGCATGTTCTTACTCATAGGTGGGAACTGAGCAATGAGATCACTTGGACACAGGAATGGGAACATGAAATACAAGGGCCTATTGTGGGGAGGGTGGAGGGTGGAGGGAGGAGGGATAGCATTAAGAGACATACCTATTGTAAATGATGAGTTAATAGGTGCAGCACACCAACATGGCACATGTATACACATGTAACAAACCTGCATGTTGTGCACATGTACCCTGGAACTTAAAGTATAATAATAATAATGATAGAAAAAGACTTACTATAAGAGCTATAGGATTTATGGCACTAAACGTAAAGAAAAGATTGACAAATTTCACTGTGTTAAATTAAGATCTTTTGTTCATCACAAGGCACCAATAAGGGTGAAAATAAATGTTCAGAGTGGGAGAAAATATTTGTAGCACATGTAACTAAAAAGGGACCCTTGTATCCTTTAGTAATTTGAAGAACATAAAAAGAAATCCTCTTTAATTCAATAATAAACAATTCAGATCACTCAATAGAAAAAAAAAATGGGCAAAGGCTTGAGTTGAGTAGGCACTTTAGTACAGAGAAGATAACTAACTGGCCAGCAAACATATACAAAGTGGCCTGACTTGACTGATCATCAAGAAAATGCAAAAAGTCACAATGAAATAACATTATAAATCACCAAGTAACTAATATTAAGAAAGATAATACTAAATACTGCAAGAATAAGGAGCAATAGGCTCTCGTATATGCTGATGATGGGAATGCAGGTGTAAATATAAATTGTATAATTACTGGAAAAATGGAAAAGTGTTTATTCATTTGAACATGTGCTTACCTTATGACCCAGCAATTCCACTCATAGGCATATAATCAGGAGAATGGCATGCATATGTGTGTAAAGTCATACTAAGTGTATATAGCAGCACTACTAACAATAGGGAAAAGGAGAAATCAATCCCAAATGCCAAATACATTGTAATTTATCCATATTATATAGCAATGGAAATAAATGAACCCTAGATATATGCAATAATGTGGATGAATCTTATGAATATTATTGTGAGTTACATAAATGGACACAAAGGATTACATACTCTACGATTTCATTTGCACAAAGTTTACAAAAGGCAATACTAATCTGTGACATTAAAGATCAGGAGAGCAATTTCTGGTGGTGGTGAAGAACAGAATCATGACAGAGAGGGTGTGAGGAGGGATTCTGTGATGCTGGTGACATTCTGATCTGTGTCTTAACCTTTGTTAAAGAGTTATCTGCTTTGGGAGAATTCACTGAGGTATACACTGGGGGTTTGCTCAGATTTCTATGGTATATTTCAGTAGTTACAAAAGCAGCTTTGTTTGTACTGCTCCACTCATCCAAAGTCCTGCATTATCTCCCTCCTTAATGTCACTGCCAAATGTTTGGAAAGAATAATCCAGACTTGATATTTCTTTCTCTGTTTTAATCTCACTCATCCTCAGCCCATTACACTCTGGCTTCTGCCCTATAACTTGGAAAGTGCTGTCCCCAAAGTCACCAATGACCTCCTAATTGCCAATTGTCTATTTTCAGTCTTCATCCTACTTGACCTCTTCCTGCCACCTGACACTGCTGACCATCCCTCATTTGTAATCCTCTCTTCTCTTGACCTCTTTCTCATACTTCTCCTTCCTTCTGGACTGTTTCAATTAAGTGTCCCTCCTTCCTTGCTTGGTCCTCAAATACTTTTGTTTTCTGGTTACACTCGATTATAGTGCTCTAAAATCGGAATTACAATCTGGCTGGAGACATGTTTACTTCATACAGTTTTTTAAGAAAATTGTGAATAATATGCCATTGAATGGAAATAGTCAGATTTCACATAGAGATTCAGGTTGCTGGCTTCAGGATATTAAAAGGTTTAGCAATTCTGAATCCATCTTATTGAGGAGCCAACAGTCTTCCAGACCCAAATACTTGGAGCTTTTTTGTCAACCCAGAAGCCACCCTTACTTCTACATTTTTATAGCCTGCCTGGATCTCCTAAAGCACTTACTTTCTCACCACTGCAATACATGTGTCTTGAGAGAAAAGCTTCCCAAACAGTGCATAAGAACCACCTAGGGAACTTGTCACATGTTTCTGTCTCAGCACCATGACAGCAGTATGATGGATATTGGGTAGGGTCCAGGAAAGGGCATTTAAAAAAAATCCAAGGTGAATTTGAAGCAGGTTGTCCACAGAAGATACTTGTGATGGTTAACACCGAGTGTCAACTTGATTGGATTGAGGGATGTAAAGTATTGATCCTGGGTGTGCCTGTGAGGGTGTTGCCAAAGGAGATTAACATTTGAGTCAGTGGGCTGGGGAAGGCCGACTCACCCTTAATATGGTGGGCACAGTGTAATCAGCTGCCAGCAAATATAAAGCCGGCAGAAAAATCTGAAAAGGCAAGATTGGCCCAGCCTCCCAGACTACACCCTTCTTCTGTGCTGGATGCTTCCTGCCCTCGAACATCAGACTCCAAGTTCTTCAGCTTTGAGACTTGGACTGACTCTCCTTGCTCCTCAAACTTGCAGATAGCCTATTGTGGGACCTTGTGATCATGTAAATTAATACTTATCAAACTCCTGTATATATAGGAGTTATAGATACATATGAGTTATATATATATATAGGAGTTTAATAAGTATATATATATATTATATACTTATTAACCTATTAGTTGTGTCCCTTTAGGGAACCCTGAATAATACAACCCTATTTTATGGAGTTTAATGCTTATGTTTTAGACTTCAACTGTAGTTGTTGATCTCAAGTGTCTCAATGTCTTGTAGGAGATACAGATATATAAACAGGTAATTGTAATAAATATGTCCAATCACCACTCCCAGGCAGGCTGAGGCCTGGTGTTGTGATCTGTGTGAAAGTCTTAACTGGGGAGGGATATCAGCCTTTTGGATGTAGGATCAAGGAACTGTTTTGTTGACAGAAAAAGATGTTCAATAAACAGAGAGAGTGATGTTAAGCCAAAGGGACAGAGACTGAAGAAACCAAGGACAGTGGGAAGTTTTGGAAGAGAAGTATGAGGACAGGGATGTAGTAACTCTTTGAGGTACATGGAGGTAGCTGCCTTTGAGATGAAGCTGTTGGCATTAGCAAAGAGGGAGTAGGTAAAAGTGCTATCTTTGTGTGGATCATAATATGACACATGTTATAATAGAGTAATACATGGTGAACATAAAATGAGGTTCAATCAGTTTCAGAGTCTAAAAACAGTCTTGCTTAATTCAGTGTACCACTTAGGTTGAAAAACTGTAATTTGTTTGTGTCATCAGTCTGTGTGACAATGCTGTCCAGCAGCTGTCCAGGTATAGTGATGTATGGGTATACCTGAGGGCTAGCCCTGCATACCTGTTGGGATTCAACTCTGGGAACGGGCTGGATCAGTAGAATAAAATGAAAAGGGAGTAAGACAAGTAAGAGTAATGATGAGTGATTCTAAAGATAGACCATGGTTTAATTGCTCAATAGTGGAGCAAGAAGACTTGATCAAACAGCAATGAAAAAGTCAAGGAACTGATGGCCTTGAAGAATAGGTGGGTAGAGATGAGAGAAACTGAGGACTAGAAAAAGGGAAGTTATGGTAGAACAGGGAACTTTGGAAGATTGAAAACTCAAAGGCTAATTCAAAAATATTTCAAACTTGTCCATGGGTGTATGATGCTGAACTTGTGTAGAGTCGAAAATTGTTAGAATTAAGACAACTAAGAAACTATAAAAGCAAAGAACACTGCCGAGTATGATGGCTCACGCCTGTAATCCCAGCACTTTGGGAGACCAAGGTGGGTGGATCACGAGGTCAGGAGATCGAGACCATCCTAACTAACATGGTGAAAACCCATCTTTACTAAAGATACAAAAAAATTAGCCGGGTGTGGTGGCGGGTGCCTGTAGTCCCAGCTACTGGGGAGGCTGAGGCAGAAGAATGATGTGAACCCAGGAGGCAGAGCTTGCAATGAGCTGAGATCACACCACTGCACTCCAGCCTGGATGACAGAGTGAGACTCCGTCTCAAAAAAAAAAAAAAAAATGGGAAATGAACATATTTTCATACATAATTGTCAGAAACAAGAAGTTGTTGCTCCTAATTTTTCAATTGCTTATGCTGCTTTTGAATTAATGCACTTATACCCATGAAGTCTTTCTCAATGTAATGAAAATACTATGCATTGTCAAATGTTTAACCTTTGAGAAGACCACGTTGAGCAAAAATTAGTTCACTCTAAATAAGTAAACACCAGCAATAATAACAACGTATTATGCGGTGGCATTTCATAGATTTCAAGACTTTTTAGATACATCATATTGTTTGTCAAAAAAAAAAAAAAAACCTCACGGGATACACTTGTAAGAAATTATCATTTCTTTTTAATAGACAAGTAATATCGAGAAGACTAGCCTAAGGTAACAAATTAAGAGTGACAGAAACAGAACTAGAACTCATGCATGTCCATTTTATTTTAATATTGTAGATATCTTATAAACTGATAAAGTTATTGTGGAAGCACTAGTTGATACCTTTAATATTGTTACAGGGATTTTTGTTGTTATTGTTTTCCAATTGTCATTTCAACTTAAAATCCATTTTCCTATTAATGTTTGCTAGAAAATACAGTCATTCAAAGTCATCAAATAATTGACTAAATTTGTTTAGTCATTAGGGGAAAAAAACTCAGAAAACCTAAGACTTTTATTTCTTAGTATTGCACAACTTATGTTTACAGGGTATGATTATTTAACAGAATTTATAGAAATCTTCATTCTTCACATCTTTTTGGAGTTGTAGAAGAAATAACAGAAGGTACACATGGTGTGTGTGTGTGTATGTGTGTGAATTCACATATGTGTATGGAGCTCTAATTTTTATATAAAATGCAAATACTGAGAGCCACTTTAAAAATTTTTTACCTGTATTCAATGGTTCTACCTTCGTTTTTCTGTAGTTTAATACAAGAGGGCTCTTCATTGACTGTTTGTAGAAGGAAGCTTTTATGTAGGGTTGCACATCTCAAGAATAAATCACAATGGCAGAAAAGTCACAATACCTGAGACCTCTGTCTTTACCTCTCTCTGAGTATACTTTCATGTAACTTCTTGTCTTTATTTTCTATAAATATATTCCAGAGGAATAGAATGTAGGGGGAAGGAGGCAAAATCTCTATTCTGAAAATGAGATTTCAGTGCCATGCTCAGTACTTCTTGCCCTTATACCTGTAGTTATATCCAAGTGATGTAATATTTTTATAGCTACTGTATTCAACTTTCTCACCTACAGAATGGCCCAAATAAGAAAATGTATATGAAAGCATTTTGTAGAATACAAAGCACTTTACAAATAATATGTTTGATGTGGAAGTAAGTATATAGACAAGAGTCAGGTTTATTATTTCCTTGCTGTGGTATCCTTGGAAAATTACTCTTTCTGCATCTTAATTGCTCTTCTGCAAAATGTAGATAACGTATTATGTCAGACATTGCCCTAATTAACTTGAGTTCAAATATCAGACCATGTATAGAATCTATATTTCCATTTATAAATGACAAATTTTAACCTAGAGAACAAAATACTTTATACAGTGTCTGGACTTCATTACAGTCTGGAACACATTTTTTTTCCATATAAAATTTTGCTCGAATTCTATGACCACTAGGTTTTCTTTTTTAAGAGAAGGAGTCTCGCTTTGTCACTCATGCTGAAGTGCAGTGGCAGGATCATAGCTAACTTCAGCCTTGAACTACTGGGCTCAAGTGATCCTTCCGCTTCAATGTCCTACATAGCTGGGACTGCAGGTGTGAGCCATCATGCTTGGCTTAGATTTTTAAAAAATATGTACAACAATACGCAAATAATGTCCAATATCTGGCTGAATATGTGCAAGGTATATAATGACGTTCTTATCAGATTTCTCCCTTTATATGGGTTGCTGGGTTTTGCCTCTACTTACAAGTCAGGTGTTTTTTCAAAGACAACATATACTTCTTGGTGAACATATAAATACCATTAAGAGTTAAATACAAGGAGATTGAGAAGCCAGAGTGTATTCAAACTTTGAAGCAACATTTGACCTGCAGAAAACATATGACATTAAGTATGATCAGATATGACTGAAATATATAACTCATTTATCAACATTGGTTTGCATAGTTCTTAAAAGGGCAGAAGAATCACTTTTTCTAGCTTACAAATAATTTTCATGTTCAATGGCAGTGACTTTACGTTTCTAAGTCTATCATAGTTGTGTCAGTTACTCCTTAATATATGAGGTCTCCTTCTTCCAACTCATTCTTCACATTGCTGTCAGAATGATCTGTATCAAATGTATCTCCCCTTTTAGATCCTTCAATGGCTCTCCACTGCCCTCAGGATAAAATTCATATTTCATATCAGGGCTCCTGTCTTCCTCTCTACTTTCATCTTCTCTCGGGATTCCATATATGTTCACTAGTCATAATAACATCCCAGGAACTTACCTACAGCTTTGTTCTTTTACCAATTCTCCTTCCTCACCCTTCAAAATTCCTGAAAGTATTTCTCTGACCTTTTTCTATTTTAGCTTCATTTCTTCACATTCTCATTGGATATCTTGTACTTATCTTGATTATGCAGTTTACCTTATTGCACCATATCTATTACTTACTTCATTTCATGGAAAATCATTGTCGTAAGTGCAGGAAGCTTTTCTTTTTTTAGATCCCTGATGTGAGAAATAATGTAGGAAGCACAGTAGGTGCTGGGTAAACATTTGCCAAATGAATGGAAAAACAAGAATAAAAACAGAAACAAAACAAAACAAACAACAACAACAAAAACAAAATTGGGCAGCGCCAAACATAGAAATTGGGATAATTTCTTAGAAAAGACAAATACTTGACTAGATTAAATTTACCAACCCCTAGCTTGTTATTTGGAGATTTAGATAGTGAATACAGTATTCCCTTTGTAAAGAGGACTTAGAAAAATGTCAGGAGAAAAATCAGTGAGAGTTCTCATACTGTCTCTATGTCCAAGGTTAGAGAGGGGCTATGAGTTAGTCAAGGTTATATTTTTGTAGGAGAAAAAGATAACTGTAGTGAAGTTGTCTGCCAGTATTTCCTTTCAGCAAGACATAGATCAAGTTTTCCTATTTCTTCTTTTTCCCCATGGCACTGGCTGGCCCACCCCTGAGACTGAACCACATACCAGGTGGCCCTGATGAAACCTATGAGGAGATAAGCACAGCTTTGCAGGGACAGATGATTCATTTTCTCAAACTTCACCCATTTATACATTGAGGATAATAGTACAGCCTGCCTCATAGAGATGTTGGGAGGATTAAGGAGTTCAGAGAGATAATAAACATAAAAGAGCATTGAGCAGCTGTTTCAGGACTCAGTCTGAAAAGCGGAGGGAGATGCTCTGTAAATGCTCCTCTCATTCACCCAGCCTTCATCTCCAGCCCACACTCCGAACACGCAGATTCTAAAGGGCAAATGGAAAAAGTGGGGTGCAAGTACTGGGAGCTTTTTTCAGGCCTATACTGTGGTATCAAGATCAATTTTTGTAGGTTACCCATGTCGCTGGTATTTTCTCAGCACCAATAGCACTAAACCCACAGACATGTGAGCCAGATAAAAAGCCCCTGATGCACCTCTGAAGAAATGTTTATTAGACTGGGAAGCCATGATAACCCCCATAGCAAAGGACATGAAAGCTGCCCCACGTTTGATGATCTGAGGTGGGATTATCCATTTTGTGGACTTTTAGGGGCATGTTTTAGAAATCAAACTGCCTTGTACAAAATAGACACTGGAAAAATAACCACTAAATCAATTTAAATAAAATTGAATAGAAGTCCTGTCTTTTCATTCAAATATCCAGACTTTGTGGCTCTTTTTTTTCAAATAACGTGGGTAGGTATATGTTTGGGGGCTGCTTGTTAATGTCCATACTATTGTATTGTAGTAATCAATGGCAGCAAACATAATGGACATTTAACTAAAAATCAGCAATGACAGCAAAGAAAATATGTATTAAAATTGTAAAAGTGTTTTGGGAAAGCTGAATTTTAACCGTCTGCTAAGTAGTTAGAAATGTTCTGTAGCTATGATAAATATGAAATATTTTTATCTGTATGTGAAGACTAATGGATAGAACAAGAATTCCGATGAGATCTCAGGAAATTACAAATATAATTCATGAAATAAGAAATTTTAATTTTTTGATGAAGATTTGTGTTTTTTCCTTTAAATAAATTCATTAATTTACTCATACTTTTTCTGAAAATAGAAAAGATAGGACCTGACACAACAATGGAACTCTTATGACCTACATTTTAGCTAGGGAAACTTTCACTTTTTTGTGAATAAAAAAAAATTGCTCAATATTTCTGATCATATATTAGGATATCTAGCATTTTCCCTTTGAGACACAAGTCTTACAAAACTCATACTTTAATTATTTAGATGCAAATTAAGTAAAATTTGCAATATTTCAGTCCTATACTTAGGGTAGTGCATTTGTACTATGGCTAAGGATTTTCTCAATAAATCCTTATTCATACAACTGGTAGTCTTGGGGTTAGCAAAGCAGCTCACCTTATCTATGGATTAACTGAAAATATATCAGTATCATTGCAAAAGCTGAAAAACTAATAGTTAATTTGGATCCATTGAATTTCGTGCTACACTCTGATTTGTTCCATTCAGGATTCTGTAATCCTGGCTTGGATAGTATTTAACTGTATTCTTATTTTACTGATTATCTTGCTTCAAGGAATTTTTAAAACACATTCATATTTATGTAACTTTGTGAAGTTTTACACTTTTTTCCCCTTTTCCCAATACTGTAACATTGAGTCTCTTAATTTTCATTTGTTTCCAATGGACTTAATTTACTATTTCTATAAATTAGTGTATCTCCCAATTTCGTATAACTTGTTTTGAAATTTCTAGTCATTTTGGACCCAGTAAGTGGCCCATTTCCAATAATTTTGATATCTTGATTTAAAAACAAAGTGACCCACGCTCTGTATTTTCTAAGAGCAAGTGCATACTTTGTTTGCATAATTCTACCTTTGATTCACAATACTTTGTTTTTAGTAATTTAACTCCCTCTTTCTCTGCAATTCTGCGTTGTCTAAAGACTAAATGGATACAATTTTGTAGCAACTTCTCAAATGTGTTTCTAATCAGAATGCCACAGCACCTTTCCATTAGACAGATGTTCCCAATGTTATATTCTTTACTGGAAAGCTCATTATTTTGCATTTACCTATAGTGAACTATATTTGCCATGTATTAGCACAGACACTTCGATGTTTTCAATCTTGATATTTCCCCTACAATATCTCTCTTTGCTTTCCTAGTCATTTAAAAATTATCTACAAACAAGCAGGGTAAAGGTGAGGTGAATCCTATCTGGTCTAGTTTATATGTTTTTCAAAGAAAGATGAATTCTGAAGAAATGTAATAGAAGGAAAAGAAATAATGATGGAGCTGAATCGATATCTTAGCTCTTTGGCTTTTCCACAGCATCACCGTTTTACTGCATATCATGATAATAACAGCAGTAAAACAGAACGTATGAGAGGAGCTAACAGTTGCATATAGTGACCTTCCCACTAAACATGTGATGATCCCCTCATTGTCTCAAAATTACAGGGGAAGTATATTTATACATTTCAGTGAATTGGCTCAAAAACTTCAATATGACTTTAAATTGTGTTAATGGGGTAACATGAAGGAGATTACTACATCAAATAACCAAATGAATCATATCAAGTAACATCTTGAAAAGTTAAGAAAAACTGAAGAAAAAGGATGTGGTAAGTTAGTGAGTTTTCAGTTGCAAGTTTTACTTTATTCTAATTAATTGGTAAATACGATTATAGAAATCTATCTAAGGAGTATTACAATCTTGGGGATTTTTAGTTATTGGATGCTGTTATAGCCAGGGAATCCAGAATGACCACCGCTTTCCATGTCAATAATCTTTCCTAGATGAATTACTACCACAAGCCACACTAGTGGAATAAGTGTCAAGGTGACTTTTTCAGCTAATACATTAATAAAGAGTTTCCACTAAACTTGGATTAGGGAGTGTTTCTTGTGCCTAAAGATTTAAGTGGGGACTCCAAGTAAAGATATTCTCTTGACCCCATATTCTGAATTTTAGAGCCAATCTCTGGAAGCAGAGAAAGAGTGAGGGGGAAAAAAAGAAAGAGAAAAGCAAAACCTTTGTATCTAATAAGCCATCCACCTCCATGGAGTGGATGAGAAAGCTTCCCTGTTTGGCCCCCAGCAACAACTTAGAAGTGGTCCTTCTAAGTACCACTTACCACATGGAGGTGAGAAAATGGGAATTTTCAAGAGAGATAAAAAAAAACTGCATCAAGCATATCTTTGGGTATTTTAAAGCATGGTGATTCCATATGGCCCACTGATGTTCTGGTAATCTAACAAAATATAAAACTCCATCTTTTCCTCCCAGGAGAATGCTAAGAAGATGGGCAGAAATCAAAGCTTCCTGGTGTGAGGTTGTGGTAGAAGATTCCTGGTTGATCAATGTATAGAAGATGAAATGGATTCCAGTTATGGGAAGGAAGAAGTAATGCAGTCAAAAGTCCTGAATTGTCTTGAATTATATGTAGAAGCTAGCCAGATAGTAAAAGTGGGGAGGGGACATTTCAGAGCAAAGGGACAGATTGTCAAAAATTATAGTTTTTTGTTGTTTTATTTTACTGTGGAACTATAAGCTGTTTGATTTGGTTGGATCATATAGTAGAACAACTATGTATCAACCGCTCACTGGGATGTCCAAAAGGCATCCTCTCAGACTTGTTTTAGATCCTTTATGATTAAAGAATATAACTCTCTTAAGATTCCTTGAGTTTTCAACAACCTTACTCTGCCACTTTTGTGAGGCATGCATTTTTGTCCTGGGTGTAATTTTGGATAAAATATTGCATTTTTTTCTCTTAGACCAAGCATATATAAATAGAGAAAATACAATACTTTATTCATAGGCTCTTTGGAGCATATATGAGATTATGTCTTAAAGTGTGCTCTGTAACCTGGAAAAGGCAATACAAAAGTTACTTATTAAACTGATGAAATTTCTGCCACGTCTTATATTTTGTGCCGTATAAAAAAATTAAATCTTTAAAACATGATATTCAATAAATGTAAACCATTTATATCACTCACTATATACAACTATTTTTTCAAATGATTCAACTCAATAAAAGTGATTATCTTTAAGAAAAGCCTTAAAGCACAGATGCCAACTATATGGCATATGTGACTTAATTCCCTACTTGTGCTCTCAAAGACAACATTACTAATTGATAACGGCACTTTTTTTTTTCCTCCTTGTCTGGATGGAGCCTCAAAATTCTTCTCAAAATTCTAAGCAGCCAAAACCAATAGGAAAGAGTTGGCTCTTGAAATCTATTATTATTTCCCTTAGCCAAATGAAATTTTGATGGGATTATAGCCAGAAGAGGGAAGAGGGTATTTGTCTTCCCTGCAAGCCATCATTGTAAACAGCTCTTTTATTCAGTAAAGGAAAAAAAGTATTGTGAGGTGTTTTCTTAGCAATGCAACAAGACACACAATTTTTTCAAAAATGGGTTTTTAAAAAAAATCTGATTATTGATTGGTTAATTTCCTTCAAAATTCAACATGGTTTCATATCAATTGTGTTAGTTTTAAAGTGATGACTATGAAATCAATACGTTCATGCCAAATAATAAATATAAATTCTAGTAAAAATATCCCTAAGCAGATCAGAACAATTTTATGAATGAAGTCTAAACTATAGGCATATACATTAACATACTATAACCATGTACACACACACACACACACACACACACACACACTTACCGAGTCATTGTCAGATACTATTTTCATGCATCATTTTGATGCTGCTTAATGCAGGATATATTGAAGAGTTATTATCTGGTTTTTTCAAAAGTACCCAGTAAATAACGTTGTGCCCAATCTCATCTTTTTAAGGATAAAAAACTGGCGACTTTGAGACATGTAGTGGTTGTCTTTTGAGTGTGTAGTAATATAAACAAAAATCCTTTTTAAATTGGTCAGTACTTGTTAACTGATATACTCAGAGGGATGAGCGGTGCCAGGGAAATAAGACACAGCACAAGGAAGAAAGGTGTTTGCTTCCTGCAGAGGTTTTGCTATGGAGGAGCTAACAATAAGGATAAGACCTAAATGGATATTTTTACTCATTCTAACTTGGGGCTTACCCTCCAGTGGACCAGCACAAACGTGCCCAGTGAGCCACAAGACACTCCATCAGTCCCTCTGTCCACTGAGACCTGGGATTGTGGGATTTTTTTTTTCTCTCTTCATCAGGAAGGTTCATATCATTCTGCTCTGCCTCCTGAAGAATCGTTACTTTTGCTGATCCAGGTGACAGAATTATGGCACTAAGTTGTAAGGAAGTGGATTGTTTTAACATCAATGTAAAAAAAAATTCTACTTACTGCCACCTTGTGTGTGAATGTAAGTTTGCCAAGAAGCTATATTTGTATGACTGTGTGGGTGAAAAGGGCTGTTCTGTCTGCAGTTTCAACCAATATATGATATAACACTGGATTCAGATACATTCTATAATGAAGGGCACATTTGAGATTTCTCTTCATCTGTGGCCCAATAAGTGGATACACTTGCTCCAGTGACCTAATTCTTTCAGTTTCATTCATTTAATATATGCAGGCCAGAGAGCTGGAGACCCAGCCCAGCAAGATGCCAGTTTTTCTTGGACTAGATGATAGGAGCAAGACAGAGGACTGATAACCCTGCACACTCAGACGTCCTGGGGGGAGTTGTCAGATCAGATCAGATCAGATCGAAAAGGCAACCTGATAGAAATAGAAGAGAAAAATATTCTTATTCCAATCTCTGTAAAGCATTCATCAGTTCTTTCAATTCTTTGTAGCCAATATACTGATGAAAATCACATGTAGCCATTTATTTCTTTAAAGTATATAAATAAAGAATGAGTAGGGTTGGGCTTTTGAAGAAATTTTACAGTGACATTATTCCATGATTTGGGGATGTAAATTTAACTCTAGTTAGTCATTTCCCCATGGTAACAAAAGAGGAAGTAGTAGGGACATTGTAAGTTAAACATTTGAGCATCAGAATTGGACAGAGAGACTTAATCAAGTCCTATGTCTTCTACTCACTAGTTACGTAGTTCTAAATTCTTGGTCTAGCAAAAATCACTAGCACTATTAGAAAAGAAAGTGAGACAATGCTTGCAATGTGTTATGTTTCTGTATGAATACATTTTCTGCAACTATCTTATGAATAATATATTTAGAACATTTATCTTTTAAGCATTCAATCAACCAACACACTCTCAACATCCTTCCCCACCTCTCCCCCCTCCACACACATATTGAGTGTCTACTATGATCCATGCACAGGAACATAAAAATTGAAAAAAAATTCTCACATTCTCAGACATCTAAACTTAAATGTCTTCACTTACTTATCAAGACTTTTACAATGCCAGCAGCTTGCCTTCAATGGATAAAGGGTAATGCATATAACAATGACACAAGGCATCGACACTACGACAGTTAGGCAACCTAGAGTTTCTCAACAAACAACCAGCAGAGAGTCTAGTGTTCAAGGAGAAAGTAAGTTTTCTAGGTGTCAGCTTCTTGAGGCTGTGGCTCCAAAGGAGGTCATTGCCCAGAGTAATGAGAACAGTTGGGAATCTCTCCCATTCTCTATTGCCTGAAGGTCAACAGCCATCTGGTCTAACCCATGCTGGCTTTCCAATTGAGAGTGAAAACAGATTTTCTATCATGTCCAAGAACAAAGGGCATGGCTGAATCGTGGAAAATGTAGATGACACAGTTGCCTTCATCCATACAGAACATGTATCTCAATTTTCTGAAAATGCATTCCTGGGCAACGTGTCCTATGATTAAAAGGCACAAGTATAAGGGACATCAGAAAGAAGGGAAAGATGAGCTATGCACTGGAATCCTCTTGGAATGATAAGGCGATTACAAAAATGAGAAGATCTTCATCGAGTAATAAGTCAAAGTGCTATCTTTCAAACATAGAGAATAAATTCACCAGTCAATGAGTGTCCTACCCTTTGCAAATCATAAAACAGAAGTTATACACTTTAGTACTGTGTACTCTGAACCTTTTCTATGCATTTTCCTAAAAGAAAGCTGACATCCTGATCAGGGCACTGACCAACAGTTTAAAATCACTGACTATGAGTGTCCTTTTATTTTCTTGGCAGGCCACATGCTGATCCAGCAGTAAACTGTCTTTTCCCCTTTCCCAGACACTGGTTAATAAATATCACCCGGTGATAAAACTGTCCAATTTTCTTATAACAAAACACACAAACATGAGAACAAAATGCTGAGCTTGGGTAGGATATCTTATCTCTGTTAAATATTACAGACACATTACAAGGTCCTGTGCACTTGGTAAAATGTTTAAAATAAATATCCAAGTGCCAAATATCTTGTTCTTTCCAATTTATTTGAGGGATATTAAATATGTTACAATTAATTTCATATTCTCTATTAAGACATTTCATTTATATGCTCAAAACTACAGGGGTCTCCGTAACAGCCCTAAGTAATTCCATTTTGCAGTACAAGGGACATTGTTAATGTTCAAAGATTAGAAAATACACCCTCTTTGATCTTTGCTACTTATTGAAAGACAGTATTCAGATACCAGGAATGTATTTTTCTTCAAATAGTTGATTTCTCCAAGAGGAAGGTGTGATTAAATAGAATACTCCAGACTTAATAAGGCCACAAAAGAACTGGCAATTTCTTTTCAGCTTTCTTCATTCTAGCATCTGAAAGCTATTTGCCTTGGGATTTAGAAATTGAGAGAACAAGTTGCTGACCCTAGAACTGAACAGCCACATTAGTTATTTCGGTGATTCCAGTGTTGAAATGGAACATGTGCCAGAGACAGGCACACTTTGCAGAGTGGGCATTTTGTACAGTTTATTTTAATTGATGGTTCAGCATATTGGTTGGGCATCTGTCCAGATGCTTTAAAAATGAAAGAAATTATTGGTTGCTTTCCAATAATGAGAATGGAGATTTAGAAAGGAATCTGCCTTTCTCTGATACTACCAGCATATTTTTGAGAGTTTCTCAGTGTTTGCAACCTTTCTTTGTAACCCTTGATTCATTTAATCATTCATTCTGCAAATATTTATTAATAGTCTGCTTTTGCCAGATGTCATGGTAGGCACTAGAGTTTTGCTTATGTCCATGACCTCTTTTAATGGAGATTATAGTTCATTGGTAAGGATTTATTGCTAGGGATTTGGAGCCCTAAGCAAAAGTCTTCACAAGTCTAATCTATTATTCCCTTTAAAATAAACTTTTGCAAATTTAAAAATACCTTCCTAGGTGTGCCTGTGAAAAAGGAATGGGAGATAGCTGAGGCCAGGCTCTCTGTCACGAGCTGTGTCATGTTTTGCTAGATCATTGCTGCAGTCTCATTCTGCTCTGCAGGAATAGACCATCTGAGGACACAGCAGGAAGCTGGCCATCTGCAATTCAAGGAGAGAAGCCTTGGGAGAAAATAAACCTGCCGGCACCTTGATCTTGGACTTTTAGCCTCCAGAGCTGTGAGAAAATAAATATTTGTTGTTTAAGCCACCCGGTCTGCGGTATTTTGTTATGGCAAATCTAGCAGACTAATACAGAGAAAGTTGAAAAATGGAGAACATTTTTTTTTGGAGCCTATTACAAGAGATGAAAATTCATTCCTTCTTACACCCCAAGTTTCAGAGTAAGGAAATACATACTACACATAATGAAGTTAGGAAGTTATACAATATGTGAGAAGGTAATAAATGCTATGGAAGAAACTCGAAGGTTGTATAGAACTAGGAGATCAGCAGTGCTGGGGACAGAGGGGTACAGGTTTCAGTACCAAACAGGAAGAACAGGGAGGCATCATCGAGAAGGTACCAACTGCGCACTCAGAAGAGAGGAGGTTGTCTAGGGGAGAGCACTACAGGCAGAGACAGGAAGAGTATAAAGGCTCTGAGGTGGAACGTGAGGGTTGGAGGCAGAGCAGGAAGCCAAGAAAGTTGGCATGCACCATGAGAATGGTAGAAAGGAGTCTGAGGCAAGATACAGGTCAGCCTGCATGGGGCCTTATAGACCAAGTAAAGAACTCGGATGTTGCAAGGACTTTTATGCCTTGCATGTTATCCTTTCTCAAAATTTATTCCTTCTGTTTGTTCTACAAATTCCCAGTTTCTGAAAACCAGCTACTGATCTGATCTAATTTTCTCTTTTTTTCATAAGGTAAAAGGTATTTGAATGATATTCCACATATCACTCAGATTCTACTCTTGATTCTGAAGTTTTTGTTTGTTTGCTTTTACTAACATCATCTTCTACCTCAATTACCTAATCTTTGGCTTTCCTAAATTGGGAAAATTAATATGCCATAAGTTTCTTTATCAGATATATCCCCAAAATGATGGTTAACTGAGCCAAGGTCATATTGGAAAAGGGTTCGAAATGAGAATACATGGACACAGTGAGGGGAAAAATACACACTGGGACCTATTGCAGGGTGGGAGACGAGGGAAGGGAACTTAGAGGACGGGTCAATAGGTGCAGCAAACCACCATCCACACATATACCTACGTAACAAACCTGCATATTCTGCATGTAAAGTAAAATTAAAAAAAAACCTTCTATATATGACTTTAAAAATGTTTTTCAAAAAAAGAAAGAAAAAGGGTTCGAGGCCTGGGACCATTGCTTAAGGAAGGGTGCACAACGGGGTTATAAATCAACACTCTAAGGCTGGTGTGTTCTGTGGGAGAGGGGCTCTGCAGAGGGATCTGGCAGGCTGGAGGAGATCCATGGTATTGTTCAGGAGCTAAATGAGGGATAGGGTGACCTGAAGGAGAGAAAGAGAACACTGAGGGAACACATGTAAAGACAACAACGTTTAAGTTTAGTGTTTGTTCTATGAACAACAGACACTCCCAAAAATGTTATCTCAGTATATACATTGTGATAGTATCTTACTCTTTACTGGTATAATACCAAAAATCTATGTGGATTATAATTCTTAATAAAGAATTTCACCATTGTGGGACATGAGAAATAAATGTGACAAGTAAAAATGCCTTAAATCAAGTGATTACTTTCATTTCCATTTATGTATCCTCACACTGAAACTCTGGGTTAGGTGTCACAGACCTCGTTCTGCAGAAGCAAGCATATATGAAAAAGGTTTTTGATTTAAACTTGCATAGACACAGGAATTGATTCAATCTGAAAACAAAAACGCGAGTGCGCATGCGTGCGTGTATGTGTGTGCGTATGTGTGTGTAAAATTTCTTCATTAAAATGAAAGACTATGCTATCTTCAAGTTGGACAATACCTAAGGGCCTTCAACTCTAACCTCTTTGTGTTAATATGAAACACAGAGGTAGGATAGGAGAGTGGCTTATTCTTGGGAGTCCAAAGATAGTCACCCTATCTCTCATTTATCTCCTGAACAATACTGTGGATCTCCTCCAGCCTGCCAGATCCCTCTGCAGAGCCCCTCTCCCACAGAACGCATCAGCCTAAGAGTGTTGATTTATAACCCCATTGTGCACCCTTCCTTAAGCGATGGTCTCATGCCTCAAACCCTTTTTCTTTCTTTTTTAAAAAACATTTTTAAAGTAATATATGGAAAGGAGTCAAGTCTCATGACCTCATCCAATGCTGTTTTGAAGGTATGGTGGTTCCACAGCTAGAGAGCCTGGGTTCAAATATCAGCACCACTACTTACTTGCTGTGACCTTGGCCAAGCCACCATATCTCTCTCTGCATTAGGTTTCTTATCTGTAAAATACAAATAACAATACCTATTTGTGGTTGATTGTCTAATGAGCACCAAGTCTGCCATCCCACTATATACTCATCTCTGTAATGTGACTTTGCTAATCCTCTTGACCAAGGGGGTAATCTCTTTGAATCTGGGCTAACCCTGTGACTTGTTCTGACAAATAAAATGCACTGTAATGTGAATGACCTGGCAGATTCTGCTTTTGCTTTAAAAGCACCATATTGTGATGAAGCCCAAGATTATTGAAAGAGAAGCCAGATGTCAGATATGTGAGTTGGGCATCTTAGTCCCACCATCCCAGTGAATCCTTTAGAGGAATGCAGTTGCACTAGCGATCCTAGAAGAAACCAGAGATAAACTGCCAAGCAAGCCCCAAATTGCAATTAATAATAAATAATTTTTACTTTAAATCTTCTGGTTTGACGTTTTAGTTAAAGAGTTTTTTAATCTAGCACTGTCTTATAAGATTGTTTTGATAATTAAGTGAATTAATACTTTGTAAAGTGCTTTGAATGGAGTGCCTGGTGTATAGTAATTGCTCAATAAACTCTGGTGATTATAATGTTTAATTATATTGGTTTTTATAGGCCTGGCAAGTTAATTAATGGTTGATGAGCAACTTGCTAGCATCTAAGCCTTTTGGCTTTTTATCTACTACTTATTCTACCTGAATGAGCTTTTGTTGACTGATATTTATATGTACAAACTTGGTACACATTCAAACTGAGTGTTTTTCATTTATATGCTTATAGATTTATGCATAGATTTTTATTTGAACTGTGCACACAACTGTTCAAATATGGATTTCGAGATCATTCCCAGTCAAATCATGTCTTCAAGATTATAAATCATACTTTATTAATGTTTCCTATTGATTTTTCATATAACATTTTATGTCCCTTCAAGGGACATCTATAAGTAAGTATTGAGGTAAGACTATCAAGGGAGAAGTCGATTTCTCTTGCCACTCACTTTACTTTGCATCAAGTTGAACTCTCATATAATGTCTTACAGAAAATTAAAAATTAACGGTTTCTCATGAAAATGTTAACTAGAAACATTTTCCTATTATAAATCAATGATTGTCAGTGCACAAGGTTCAGTAACTAGATAATTTTTATTTGAATCACTAATTCTTTTTACTGTCATTGTGAGTTAGTATTTTATGTATTTTCTTAATATTCAGAAACTGTATTTTGTTTATATGCAGAAAGCACTGTTAAACTTGTTTAAATAAGGAGAATTTAGAAATTAAAGAAGAGGTGATTTTCACAGTGTGACACACATTCATCAGGTATTTACTGAGCACCCTGTTTCAAACAAAAGACACAATGTGGTGAAATAGACATATAAGCTTCTGTTCTCATAGAACTTACATGTAGAAGAGACAGATAATAACTAAGTAAAGAAGTGAGCAGATTAATAAGTAGGACAACTTCAGGCATCATGTGTGATGAAATCCTACAGAGCAATAGGAAATATTTATGAGGAAGTGCTAATAACACTTGCTGCTGAATTGGGTGTGGGTGTGGGAGGAAGGAAGAACTACTGCTTTTAACTTTGCTTGTAGATGGATGGTGATGCTATTCACTCATATAGGGAATCCCTATTTACTGACATAGGGAGCAGGCTCAGAAAAGAAGGCAAATCAAGTATCCCAGTCTGGGCCTGTTGAATTTTAGACACTTTTGAGGTTATCCATGGGAGTTAGATTGATCACCTTGTCACTCAGGGGAGAATCTTGACTGGACATCCACATTTGTGAGTCAAGGGGCAGTAGATGAAAGCACAGAACTATCTGCCTGGGAGGTATAGTCACCTTACTGTCTTGAGCAGTTTGAGGTAATCCCAACACTAAGACTTTGAGACCAGCCTGACCAACATGGTGAAACCTTGTCTCTACTAAAAATAGAAAAAATAGCTGGGTGTGGTGGCGCTACTCAGGTAGCTAAGGCAGGAGAATTGTTTGAATCCGAGAGGTGGAGGTTGCAGTGAGCCAAGATTGAGCCACGACACTCCAGCCTGGGTGACAGAGTGAGACTCTGTCTAAAAGAAAAAAAAAAGATTGGGACATGAGAAAATTCTAACTTCCTTCAGGAACAGAATCAAATATCCTCCTACTGCCTCAATTCCTATTGCTTAGTCTCACTGCAATCCTCAACAGGAACAGCCTCTTCCCTTACAGTGGCCCACCCCTGATGCCTGGCAGTGTTCCATGCCTTTCCTAGCCACCTGAATGCTACTGCGCTCTTATACAAAAATAACTATCTAAATCTAGGGAATATTGTGGTGCCCCAAACTCAAGCCACTATTACATTTGTATCATCAGGCTCCATTTTTGAGCTCTTATGCTCCCTCAAATCTTTCCAACATGTGTTGGTTGTCCCAGATTCTGTTCTTATGTGGGTTGGCAAAGGAATACTGAGCAGCATAAAAAAGAGTTTGGTTTTCTTCCCTCAATAATAAGAACAAAGAAACTGGGAGCGGTCAAATAGTGTAAAATTAGCTCAGTGGCTTCATACAATTATTGAACGTCCTCTCCTCAGCAAGCAGGAGTCAGAACTCAGAGTTTGGTTCCTGGGGCTAGGCCTGGGTGCAAGGTGTGTCAGGTGATACAGGGTAGTCCCACTTCAGTGGAATTGAGGTCAGAAGCTAAACAGAGAGCCTGGAGAAAGGTTTTGAAATAACCATTTTGATATAGCCTCTTTGGTCCAGTGGGTATACTGTGGTCCTGAAAATAAAGGTCATCTAAACAAACACTTAGCAAGCAATAATTACTCCATCCCTTAATTCTCACTTCATTTCTCATACGCAGAGTCACAAAATGTCCATAGCATCAAAAGATCCCCTGAATATATTACATAACAGATCTAAGAGATAACTTCAAGAGTGGAATTAGCATTAAACCTGATAGCATAGAGAAAGCCCCAATGTGAGAGGGTGAATTAGATGATCCAAGACAAGGCACATGGAATCACGTTGGAAATTGGAGCACCAGAGCAGAGACAAGTGTTCTGAATCTGGGTGCGATATGGAGCTGGAGGGATTATCTGAGCGTCAGGGAAGAGTCATGCTATCTTTTGCCTAGCACCCATGGCCTTGCATGGCTGTGGAGAAATTGGTAAGTTCTTAGCTCAGTAGGACCCAGAATCACTCTGGTTCTCTTACCTCATGCTGCTTTATCCCTTCTCTTGTATTTTCATCCCATTTGAGCTCCTGATCAACTGGAGGAGAGTTCTTCCCACAGAAAGAAAGGCAGCCAAGAACCCAATGTCCTGACCTAGTTCTTGGAAGTACTAAATTTCATCACAGAAGCCACAGTCTCAAGGACAGAGGACTTATCTAGAGTCATCAAATCTATTGGTCTTTTTCCCTGTAGATTTACACAAAGAGGTAATATAGTTATTTAAAAGTAAAGTATTTTTAAAGACTTGAGGCTGTAGGTAATATCAGTTCATTCCTATGATTGTAGTGACTTCCAAGCAGGCCAAAGAGATGGTATTAAAAGAGAGAATTTAGCTTTTTAGACTATAGGTGGTGAGCCTGAAACCTGGGTTATCAGTAAAGAACTGGCAGTGTTTAATGATGATCAGGAAGAATGCTTTTGGCAGGAGATTTTCTTACATTAGCAGAAGTCTCAAACGAGGGAGAAAAAAGCCCAGATAAGATTCTTACAATAATTTCTATGGAGGTAGATAATTGTAACATAGAAAAATACTAGTAAGAAGAAATGCCCATTAAATCTAAGGAGTAAACAAAAAGAAAGAATATTGGAAACAACACAAGCTATATCAGTCACACCAAACTAATCACATTTTCTTTCTTTGTATATACACATCAAACAGTAAATGAGAATCAGAGTATTCCTTAGTTGCAAGAGGCATTTATACAACTCTTTCATAGTTTCCCTTTATGGGTGAAGTGTAGAAGTAAGATCTGATAGCACAGCTAGGTGGAATCACACCAGAGAGTATATATTTCTGTTCCTCTAAAAGAAGTCTCTGGAAGCAACTTAGAGATCATTTTTTCATCAGGGCCTCTGTAAAATTTTACTGAGGAGGTATATTGAGTCATAAATCATATCCCACCCAGCTTTGTGACTGATTCAAAATCCAAGATTAACAGCAAATACTAAAATAATAGAACTAAGATTGAAAATGATATGAACAGGCTAAAAGAAAGGCTTAAAACCTCTGAGATAAATTGTAGCAGTGATAAACATAATGATCTGCAGTTAGCTTCAGAAAGTCAGCTAGCTTAGTGCAGAATGAGAAGGCCAGAAGTCAAGCAGTAAAAAGATCTAGGAGGGTTAAGGTAACTACAAGTTCAATGTGAGCTGACAGCATGACCTGGCTGTGAAAATAAGACTACCTGATCTTAGATTGCACTAATAAAAGCATCATGTGGTAAGAAAGGAAAACAGAGTCCAGTGTACTCTCGTTTGTGTAAATTATAACCATGTCTGGAGTATAGTATTGAGTCTGGATGCCAAATTATATTTAACTATGGCAACCAAGATGATAAGGTTCTAGAAGTCTTATCATGAGAGGAATAAATGAGGCAAAGGAGAATGTTTTTCTCAAAAGTAAGAGAACAACTGTGTTCAAACATATTTGAGGACTTTCAGGCTTCATGGAAAAGAAAATCAATGTATTCTCTTTGGCTTCAGAGCACAATACAGTAGAATTTTTTTAAAGGCAAATGTAACATCGGTTAAAAGAAGAGCTTTCTAATTTCAGTTGTCCCATAATGCTCTAGGCTGGCTCATATGCTAG
The DNA here is from genome assembly GCF_000951035.1 of Colobus angolensis palliatus. Taxonomy (NCBI): domain Eukaryota; kingdom Metazoa; phylum Chordata; class Mammalia; order Primates; family Cercopithecidae; genus Colobus; species Colobus angolensis. The sequence continues at coordinate 5,038,419 of NW_012123154.1, read as the reverse complement.
TGAGATTCCCATGCCTGGAGTTCTAAGTCTAGGTTGAATTACTCCCATTCAGTGCTGCTATAGGAAATTCCACCACTGTGTGAAAGATTAGACTGGAAATTCTCAAATCTTCCCTCCATCTCTGACAGTCCATAATTCTTTTTCTTATTCCCATTGTAGAGTTGCCACTTTTAGTTAAAATGTAGCTGTGTACCTATTTTAAACAGTGTGTGTATGTGTATGTAGGTATGTGTGCATGTATTTGTTCAAGTGTGAATGTGCTTGTATGTGTGCAAATGCCCACACAGCCATGCACATACCTGTTGGAGCCAGTGCCACACTATGGAGATAGAACACAGATGGAGAGAACTTGGCCTTCCATCCCCTTTACTTCTGTGATTCACGGCACCTCCTCTGTATAGTTTTGTGTCTAAAGTCACTTCCGTGGGTGCAGTGGGATCCATTCTTATCACCTGGTCTGACTATGTTCAGTTGAAAATGAGCTTAATGATAGGGTGATGCATAAACACAACAGGAGAGCTTCAGAACTGACAGAAATGAACTAAAACCTAAGCTAAACACTCTCATTTAAATTTCTTTTTTTTTTTTTTTTTTTGAGACAGAGTCTCGCTCTGTCGCCCAGGCTGGAGTGCAGTGGCCGGATCTCGGCTCACTGCAAACTCCGCCTACCGGGTTTACGCCATTCTCCTGCCTCAGCCTCCCGAGCAGATGGGACTACAGGCGCCCGCCACCTCGCCCGCCTAGTTTTTTGTATTTTTTTTTAGTAGGGACGGGGTTTCACCGTGTCATTTAAATTTCTTATATGAAATTTTTTGGCCAATAACATTTTTATAAGAACCAAAAAATGCATTCTTTCAAAATACAAAACTGCTGGGAATAGGTATGTTCTGAGATGGGGAATCCTGTACGTTGCTGCATTTTAAGCCAGGCAATTTCATTGTGTCTTCTGGAAAAACAAATACTTGTTTTTTCTTCATAAAGCTGTAAAATATTTTCACAGAACGAAGCTCAGAAAGAAAGAATATTTCTAGCATTTCTCATTTCTGTAGAATGTCCATGAAGTTTTTATCTTTTCTGATTTTGTCAGAGGTAAGGATTTTTTTTTTCATATAGCTGCAATTTCAACCTTTTGAACATCAAGCAGATATAAATTATCTACAAGGCTAAAAAGTCTTTGATTAACAAGCTAGGGAATTGCAGGTATTAGAATTGCCCCCCAGAGGGAGCCCATATCGTTCCATGAATGCATTAGACATCTACTTTGAATTACAAAGAAAAATTAATTAAAAAGTATATGTTTATAAGTAATGTGCGTTCCCCTGAGTTCATTCTAAAAGCCACATATATGCAGAATCTAATAAAAATTAAATTACGTTAGCTGCATATTTTACTTCAGCAACATGAGGAAAAAGATACAAGCAGGTGCAACCTAATGTTTAGTTCAAGAGAGCTTCCTCAATGCCCCAACAGATCTGAATGGATTTTAATACTTGACACCCACCAGAGAATTCTGTGTGTTATGGAAACAAGAACTGCAGCTACCTTACGAAGGGTGATTCGGTGCCCCTGTGAACAACTCTGCTTCCAACCCAAATATCTGCCATACTCTGAATTATTCTGACCATGTCCACACTGGTTCTGCAGAGTTGTTGGTGGATGGAAAGATTCAGCAGTCTTGATTTATAAAGCATCCTCTACGATGGGAAATAGCAGGCAGCCCTGCTGATTGTTGGCCATTTTAACAAGTCCAACCTCAGGCAAAGAATTTCCTTTACATCTCATCTGTCAGACAGTGTGGCCTTAGCATCTTTAGATGTACATGGGTCTAGAAGCAATAAAAGTGTTATGATATTCAACACTTTCCCATATTTTGTTTATTCCATAGATATCTTATTTCGTTAGCTTTTTGTGCCTTTTTTTTTCCTCCCTGTGCTTTTTCTCTTTCAGTTACCATGGAAACAATTTCCCTGGTAGGGGAGGAGCCTAATGGCATCCAGGAGTGTGAAGTAAAGTCAATTTATATCATGGTTTGTGAAATATTGGGAGTTTGTAATGGTTGTTATCACCACATATGGTAAATCAATCTCTCTCTAGAGCAAATTTCTAAATATTGATATAAGTATGGGAGTGATGGAATTATATAGAATCATGCATCTCAGCAACTTGCATGGCAGCCTTGAAGATGTGCATGTCTATTTTGTTTTGCTTATATAAATAGAAAAAAATAGAAAATAGATAAATTGTATTATTTATATTTTTAATATATTTTAAATTCCCCAAAGGCATCCATTGGCCCCTAACAAAATGTATATGGTTGTTTTAATTATACGAATTAAAGAAGTCCTGTCTAATCACTTAAAAAGTTTATATGTGTGTGTAAAAGTGTAATTTCTTACATATAGCTTATATATAGCATAGTAGCTATGCCATCTTCACTCTCACCACTATCATTCTCACTTTAAATCAACTGGTATTTGGATAACCATGTTAATTCAGAAAATGCAGACTTTAAAACTTTGTCAAAACATGTGCATTTCACATAAGCAAGTAAGGTGATTACATTTTCAGGTTTTAAAATAGCCTGGTTTGTCCCCCTTGTCTAACCAAAATTTGTTTATTTGGTTTCGCTCATAGCTCATTCTGCTTTCTGTTTTCTCTGAAAGAGCCGTGAATGATGAGACGACAAAATATTGGATTATTTGTGCTCTTGAAACAGATGCCACCTGAGTTGTGACAGGTATTTTAAGTATAATCTTCTGTATTCACTTAACACTCTCATTTGAAAATTTTCAAACTTTGGGCATATTCTTGTTCATTTACCACTGAAATGAGTCACCTCTTGGGTGTGAAGAGAAAGCGAGGAATAAAATGGGGACAATGAATGCAGTTGTAAGGGAACAGTAACAAAGAGAAATCAGAAGTATCTTGCAAAGTTTGACTGGCTCCAAATGCAGATGTAGAACAATGAAGGAGAGTGGGATAGTCTGATTTTTTTTTTTTCCTGAAAGAGTACCCTACGTTAATTCAATAAACATAGAAATTATGGCTTTAGCTGACATTTTAGCAGCAAGCATTCTTCTTAAAATATTTCTGTTTGGTACTCTACTCACATGTTTCCCTGTTGTGGAACATGGTCAGAGGCTGGCTGCGTCTTTGAAATGTTGTGTAATTTCATTCCCTTTTTGGATTTGGGAAAGTATTTAATATTTTAGTATCTTTTAAGATGAAGATTCTTTAGTTTGAAAAGGGTAGCTGAGGAAAAAATTAAAGTAAACCTTCCCAAATATGGTTTGAAATTTTTACAAATATAATTTTGAAAACTAGAAAATGAAATTCTATGCAAGAAGGGGAAGACTGGAGGGAGGGGATGGAAGAAAGTCCAGGGTGATTGTTTGACTTATTTTAAAAAGTGCCTCTGATTTCAGCAAAAATCAGGAGTCATGACTCTGAATATTAGGGCATTTTTTCTTTATCTTTCCCCAAGAAATGCTGTTTAAAGGGGAACCACCATTTCTTCCCTGCTTTGTTTATATCATAAGAGTTGGTTTTCCCATTGCCTCTAAAGAGTAAATTCAGTGATATGTTTGTTGCAATGTTATGGAATCTAACACACCCAGAGAGCAGGTTCAGAACAGTGCCTGCATCCTCTACAGGATGGAGAAGTGAGTCCCCACCCAGAGAAGGCCTGAGGCTGGTGCACAGAGCATGAGGCACACTAGCCTGGCTGAGTGGGGAGAATAGTCTTTGCCTCTGTGATCAGTTATTATGCAAGAAGGGCTTGATAACCCAATTCTCCTTCCAGGGAAACATGTTTCAGCACAGCCAAGATGTGCAGAGTGAGCATTTTCATGGAGCAAACAGATGATGTCCAGCCTTTTCTTCGATAGAGTTTACAACACATAGTATAAAAATAAAGAACTTATTTGCTACATCTGTCAGCTTCACTGTCTGCCCATCTTCACTATTGGATAAATCTAATGTTGTTGGTTTTTTTTCCCACACACATGCTCTTTATTTTCATTTTAAATTATTTATAAGCCTGGAACTGTGCCTGAAACAAGGCAAGGTTATGGCTGGGCCATTCATCTACTCTGGAGGTAAATCATGGCAGGAAGAGGTATGTCTTCCTTGGCTCTTCTCTCTGATAGAACATAGGCCAGCAAGGAAACTTCTTGAAAGCAATGATATTCATTCCACTCTCTCCGGTGAGAATCGATGTTGGTATCACCATATATCAGAGAACAGATGCTGTTGCTCAGTGTATTTTCATTGTTTTAAACAAGGCCAATGAAGTCAGGATATTTACCATCGTCTCAGCACTATAGTATAGGCGATACACATCAAGCAGGAGATAATGATGTTAATTTAGGGAACATCTGAATTCAAGACTCAAGGTTAATGAAAGAGAGAATATTGGTTTTGCTTTCTTCCCCCTTTTTTTAAATGAGAAACTTGCACTTTTTAACAATACAGCATTTAATAGTTAAAATTAGAAAGAGTCCAAAATTATCTCTCTGTTTGTCAATTGTTTGTTTGGCTTTGGTTTTAAATAGATGTAAATTATGAATGATTTGAGAAAAAGGAAACATTCAGGAGCCTGAATATGGTGCAGAGCACAATTCATTGTCTTGTTCAAAAATACTTCTGACCACAAACATGGGTAGATAAATGCACAGCAAGCCAGAGGGAGATACCTCACTTTCTAATTTTTGGTTACTATGCCTTGGTGATCTATACCTAATTCGTGTTAATTTCATTTCTATGCCTCCTATTTTAATGAATTTCAATTTCTTCTGAACCTATGGATTATACTGAAGAAAAATGAAAAAAATAAAGATTTGCAGTTTCTCTCAGAATGTCCAGCTCCACTTATGAGTTGGAGCACTGGAGACCCTTTCTTCTCATGGCAAGAGAGACACAGTGGACAGATTTAGGCAGTAACAGAAAGGGCATTCTGATGCCCAGGAACTCAGTGAAAGGATGAAGGCGGAGAAGGGGTTAAAGTGGTAGGTATAAAGTAATGAGTTGGAATTACAAAGAGGAAGACATCATAAGGACAGAAACAGGTACGTCTAGGATGCACAGGATGAGAGACCTTGTGGGCAGTTGTGTGAGCGTCATGCCATGAACACTGCCAGGATATCCACAGCTGCTCTAGATGAGTGCTGCATGACGCAGGGGCAAGCCCAGCGTGGAATTGGTAAGCTAAGAAGACCAAGCAGCACCTCTGTTCTCGCAATTTGGTTAGGTCGGATTTTCTTTCTAATTAAGCTCTTTTATATTGAGGTAATTTTAAATTCACATACAATTATATGAAAGAATAAAGAGAGAGTTCATATATTCTTTATCCAGGTTCTCCTAGTGATAACATCATGCAAAACTGTAGTACAGTATCCCGATCGAGACATCATTATTGAAATAGTTAATGTGTAGAATATTTTCACCATCATCAGATCCTTCAGGTGGCCATTGTCTATTCACATCTGTTTTCTTTCCTCCCCATCCTTTCCTCACCCTTGGTAACCACTATTCTTTATTTCTATAATTTTGTTATTTCTATTATGTTACATAATAGTATCATATAGTATGTAACCATTGGGTATTGAGTATTTTTTCTTGGCATCATTCTTTGCAGATTTATTCAGGTTGTTTTATGTATCGATAGTCTGTGTCTTTTTATTGTTAAATAGTATTTCATCGTGTGAATGTACTGACTCTTTAATCGTTCAACCATTGAAAGACATCTGAGTTTTTTTTCCAGTTTTGGGCTATTATAAATTACTAGCCAAAATAATTCATAGTTTACAAATAAGCTTCAGTTCAATGTATCATTTTTTCAATTTCTGTTGAGACTATTACCTTTTTTTTTTTTTTTTTGAACACAGGATATTTTTGGGTTGTTTAGTTTCCAGATATTTTGAGCATTTCCTGTTATCTGTCTATGACTAGTTTCTAGTTTGATTCCACTGGGTCACAGAACACATTCTCTGTGATTTCATTTATTTTAAATCTATTGAGGCTTGTTTGATAATACAGGATGTGGTCTATCTTGGTATATGCTTTACGGGCACTTGAAAATAATGGGCATTCTGATGTTGTTGAGTGGACTTTTCATGAACATTAATTAGGTCTTATTGGTTAATGGTGTTTTTGACTTCTTTTGTATCCTTGCAGATTTTTCTGCCTATTTGTTCTATCAGTTGTTGAGAGAGGAATGTTGAAGCCTCCAACTGTAACTGTGGATGTATTTCTGTCTCTCTCTCTTTTTTTAAATTATACTTTAAGTTCTAGGGTACATGGGCACAACATGCAGGTTTGTTACATATGTATACATGTGCCATGTTGGTGTGCTGCACCCATTAACTCGTCATTTACATTAGGTATTTCTCCTAATGTTATCCCTTCCCACTCCCCCCACCCCATGACAGGTTCCGGTGTGTGACGTCTCCCATCCTGCATCCAAGTGATCTCATTGTTCAATTCTCACCTATGAGTGAGAACATGTGGTGTTTGTTTTTCTGACCTTGCAATTGTTTGATCGGAATGATGATTTCCAGTTTCAACCATGTCCCTACAAAGGACATGAACTCATCCCTATTTTATGGCTGCATAGTATTCCATAGGATATATGTGCCACATTTTCTTAATCCAGTCTATCATTGATGGACATTTGGGTTGGTTCCAAGTCTTTGCTATTGTGAATAGTGCCACAATAAACATACATGTGCATGTGTCTTTATAGTAGCATGATTTATAATCCTTTAGGTATATGCCCAGTAATGGGATCATTGGGTCAAATGGTACTTCTAGTTCTAGATCCTTGAGGAATTGCCACACTGTCTTCTACAATGGTTGAACTAGTTTACAGTCCCACCAACAATGTAAAATCGTTCCTACTTGTCCACATCATCTCCAGCACCTGTTGTTTCCTGACTTTTAATGATCGCCATTCTAACTGGTGTTAGATGGTATCTCATTGTGGTTTTGATTTGCATTTTTCTGATGGCCAGTGATGAGCAGTTTTTCACATGTCTGTTGGCTGCATAAATGTCTTCTTTTGAGAAGTGTCTGTTCATATACTTTGCCCACTTTTTGATGAGGTCATTTGATTTTTTCTTGTAAATTTGTTTGAGTTATTTGTAGATTCTGGGTATTAGCCCTTTGTCAGATGGGTGAACTGCAAAAATTATCTCCCATGCTGTAGGTCGCCTGTTCACTCTGATGGTAGTTTCTTTTGCTGTGCAGAAGCTCTTTAGTTTAATTAGATCCCATTTGTCAATTTTGGCTTTTGTTGCAATTGCTTTTGATGTTTAGTCATGAAGTCTTTGCCCATGCTTATGTCCTGAATGGAATTGCATAGGTTTTCTTATAGGGTTTTTATGGTTTTAGGTCTAACATTTAAGTCTGTAATCCATCTTGAATTAATTTTTGTGTAAGTTGTAAGGAAGGGATCCAGTTTCAACTTCCTACATATGGCTAGCCTGCTTTCCCAGCACCATTATTAAACAGAGAATCCTTTACCCATTTCTTGTTTTTGTCAGGTTTGCCAAAGATCAGATGGTTGTAGATATGTGGTATTATTTCTGAGGTCTCCGTTCTGTTCCATTAGTCTATATCTCTGTTTTGGTACCAATATCATGCTGTTTTGGTTACTGTAGCCTTGTCATATAGTTTGAAGTCAGGTAGTGTGATGACTCCAGCTTTGTTCTTTTCACTTCAGATTGTCTTGGCAATGCGGGCTCCTTTTTGGTTCCATATGAACTTTAAAGTAATTTTTTCCAAGTATGTGAAGACAGTCATTGGCAGCTTGACGGGGATGGCATTGAATCTATAAATTACCTTGGACAGTATGGCCATTTTCATGATATTGATTCTTCCTATCCATGAACATGGTATGTTCTTCCATTTGTTTATGTCCTCTTTTATTTCATTGAGCAGTGGTTTGTAGTTCTCCTTGAAGAGGTCCTTCACATCTCTTGTAAGTTGGATTCCTAGGTATTTTATTCTCTTTGGAGCAATTGTGAATGGATCACTCATTATTTGTCTGTTATTGGTGTATAGGAATGCTTGTGATTTTTGCACATTGATTTTGTATCCTGAGACTTTGCTGAAGTTGCTTATTAGCTGAAGGAGATTTGGGACTGAGATGATGGGGTTTTCTGAATATACAATCATGTCATCTGAAAACAGAGACAATTTGACTTCCTCTTTTCCTAATTGAATACCCTTTATTTCTTTCTCCTGCCTGATTGCCCTGGCCAGAACTTCCAACACTATGTTGAATAGGAGTGGTGAGAGAGGGCATCCTTGTCTTGTGCCAGTTTTCAAAGGGAATGCTTCTAGTTTTTGCCCATTTGGTATGATATTGGTTGTGGGTTTGTCCTAAGTAGCTCTTATTATTTTGAGGTACATTCCATCAGTATCGAATTTATTGAGAGTTTTTAGCATGAAGGGCTGTTGAATTTTGTCGAAGGCCTTTTCTGCATCTATTGAGATAATCATGTGGTTTTTGTCTTTGGTTCTGTTTATATGATGGATTACGTTTATTGATTTGCATATGTTGAACCAGCCTTGCATCCCAGGGATGAAGCCAAGTTGATCATGGTGGATAAGCTTTTTGATATGCTGCTGGATTCAGTTTGTCTGTATTTTATTGAGGATTTTTGCATCGATGTTCATCAGGGATATTGGTCTAAAATTCTCTTTCATTGTTGTGTCTCTGCCAGGCTTTGTTTCAATCATGTTTGTAGTTTCTCATTGAATTGTTATTACCCAGGCTGCTTTAAAATTTTGTCAGATTATTCAAACACTTTTCATTCATTTTGAGAACCCTTTGGTTCTTAGTATTACGAGTAATTTTTTGGAAAACTGAATATTTTTGTATTTATCTTATGAGACTCTGGATCTTATTTTATTCATTTTTAGCTTATTGACAGACTGCAGCAGGGGAAGGAGAAGGATACCTTGTAACTTTCAGGTGGACGTAGAAGCCCAGGTTCTTCACTGGCCTCCATTTACCCCTGAGTGTGTGTGTGTGTGGCAGGGAGATGATTTCTGGTCCTATTGGGCTGCTGGACAAGAGCAGAAGGTCTGACTTTCCAACTGGTCTCCACTGACACCATGTTAGGGACAGTTGCAGTGCAGGATGTAGAAGTTTGGGATCTCCTATTGTCTCTACCTTTGCCACTAATACCATGAAGGAAGAAAGGAGTTCTTCATCAGCTAGTGAGGACGAAAGTTCCAGGTACTTCCTTTGCCTTCTTTGACACCATCTCAGTGGGGGTGTTGGGCCACTTGTAACAGCTACAGGAGGGTGGAAATCTGAGCTTCACATTTAGTTTTTACTATCATGGGTGGTGCTGAGGTCTCAGTTTTTGTTTGTTTGTTTTTGTTTATTTGTTGTTTGCTTTCTTGTGGTGTTTGGCTGGAGTAGAAGAATGATTGTCTAAAAGTTTTCCTTCTAGAGTCTGTCCCTTTCTTTGTCCTTTGACTGGGCAGAGTAGCATCCTGCTGGGGCTTCTTTTGTCTGGGCCTTAGGTTTCTGGGTTGCTGACTATTTCAGCTCCATGTCTGAGAAATCCCAGGGAACTCATTATTGTGTCAGTCTCATGTCCTGAGATCCCTAGCTAGCCTGTCCTCTTGTCCCCACCTTCCAGAGTCTTGTGTTTACTTAACATATAATGTCCATGTAGTTGTATTTAGCAGAATGAATAGGAAATGTATACCTATTTCATATTTCTGGGAGTGGACTTTTCAATGACATTTTGTCACCAGGATTTTAATTAGGGTCTGCATCCTGAAGCAGCAAGCACTGGTATCAGCCCCTGGAGGCCATAAAGAAGACCACTCTAATGAGTTTCTAAACCCAGGAGACTGCTACTCTCCTCTGGCAACACCATGCCCATTGGGACGTACTAGGACAGGTTTCACATGCAACTGCATGATCTTATTTTCGTGAATGTAGTTTGTGAAGTATAAACCAGTTTTCCCCTACTTTGTTTAAAATGGTTTACTCTTCCTCATTAAGAACACTAAATATAGGGTCTCTAATAGTCCAAGAAGGATTGCAGCACCTATAAGACTAGAAGATTTGAGAATACATGTGGATCTTGATGTGTTCACACTTAACCACCGAAAAACAAAAATACAACTCTTCCCGGTTGGGGGAAGCAAAAAGAACTTGAAGAGAAGCTTGAGCAATGCTGGCAAATGTTTAAAAAGCAGCATTCGGGGGTGGGGGTGGAGGCGGGTGGAAAGCTGCAATTTGTAGTGTTTTCAGTTCTGTGGTATAAATACTCTTATCATGGCTGATTTCAAGCTACCAATGTGCCAGCACTCATTGTGAAGTTGGGAAGAGATGCTAACAATTGGCTTTCACAAGTCAGGCTGTGCCAGCTCCCCTGCACCACCACAAGTGACAGCGACTGATAAAATTCTTTGAGAAAGAGGCTTCCTGCCCACCTCATTCCACTGTTTAGCTTCTAGAGGAATTATCAGTAGAACTTCTACTAAATTTGGATGCCTGGGGGTAAAATAGACCAAGCCTATTCTACTGCTGGACAATGAACAATCAAACTTGTTTCTAGAACTTCTGGGAATTCTATCCTATAACCATCAAGGCATGGAAAGTAAAAATGGCTGTGTGGGTCAGTGTCAGAGAGGCTTAAGGAACTTTCACCAAGTCTCCTACAGAACAGAAGAGAGAGGCTATGTTTTCCATATGTTCCTGAGAAAGGCAAAGCATTTGGCTGAAAGCAAAAGCCAGGAGATCAAAGTAACTTCCCTGTCATAAGAGGAAACATGAGAGCAGAATTCAGCATGAGTTTCATATATGACAATCAACTATATTCACGGCTATCTAAATGAATGTCCATGTAGAAGTCAGGCAGCACAAAGAACAAGATATAACAACTGAACGTCCCGCTGAAAACCAGCTCAGTGTTGATCACGACCATCAAAAAAATTCTGTGTCTTTACTTGCAGTGTGACTGTAACTTTCAGAAAGTCACACATCAGTAAAATGCAGATAATAATGGTAGCTGCTTTTACTAGTGTGAAGGAATGCTTAAGTATATAGTTCCTAAAACACAGTAAGATTTGAGAAATATGTTGTATACATGTATTTAAAAGGACTTAAATATGTCTTGCAACTCTATCTTATTACAAAATCATTTGTTTTTAGGCATATCATTCTGCCTTCAAAAAGGAAGAGAAGCACGTATTTTCAAGGGCAGGCACTGCTTTTTTACTCTGGAACCCTAGAGATTCAGACCAGGAAACCTGATAGGATGAGGGCTTTTAAGAAGGCAGGAAGAGAGAAGCTATGACTTGAAAACAGATGAATCCCGAAGTTACACACCCAACTGTTCATCACCTAAGCTGGTTATAAGATAATTTTTTATAATATTTCATTCTTCATTAAATTGTAGTATCCTTAAGTAAATCCATTAGCTTGTTTGGGATTAGAGACTATTGTGCTTTTACTGATATTAACAACAACTTATAAAATGCATACATTACATGTGAGACACATATGTATAGACAATGGGATGCTCTTGTACACAGAGAGTTAAAACATGCAGGTGGGCAGGGGTGAATGCTGGAGAAAGCGGGAAGAGGGAGGGTAAGTTGTGAGGGAGATATCATGTCTAATCCAAGCTCTGTGACTGTGGTGTCTTTATTTAGTGGAAATTAAGACTAAATTATGTTTTGTAAAAGAAGTGAAATAGATTTCTTAATTTTTTAGCGCGTTCATTGGTGGATTGGTGTCAGGGAAACTTTGCTGGATGGTATTTTGCATACTTTGGTAGTTCTTTGCAGTTCACTGCTGTCCTCAAAACCAATCATTTCTTTAAACTGTGTAAAAAATCATGATTCATTTAAGAAAAACATACTGTTGCTTTAGGGCCTGCAATGATGTGTACAAAATACAAATTCAACAATTAAATTATGTTAAATTAAATTAACTCTGGCAGCTGTAATTTCCCTTAAAAAGCACAGCAGAGTATTGGGCATGAGAGAATGTCATGCGAAGCCTATTATTTTTTCCCAAAGGTGTCAGTTATTTAATCTTTTGATTCTCAAAATAATTAGGTTGTTCAAATATACTTTTTTATTATTTAAATATTTCAAACTAAATACATCTCTTTGGTATAGCTATAAACTTTTTCTACTTGACATTGTCAATCTATATTAATAACTTGTCTATTTCAACTGAATCATTAGAAAACATCAGCAACATATTAGAAGCACATAACAATGATCTAGTAACTACCAACATAAACTAATTACTGCAAAAACAATTTACCACCATATAATAGTGATTACAGCTTGCTTAAAATATGTAATTCCATACTTTCATTTTAATCTAATATCCATATAACATTATGTGTTTCTTGCAGTCTGGAACTACTTCATTTTCTGCACCTAGCAGGAGTTGACATATTATACTTGTCATTTGGGTTGAATTGAATGAACACATGGTGCCTGAGATGGTGATTTCTCAGTTTTACTTCTTACCCTTCAGTTCAAGTATCATATTCAAATATAACATCCTTAGGATTATTCTACTTTTTTGCATGTGTATTTTTTTGTCTGAATTTCTGAATTTGATTTTAGACTACCAGCAGAGGATGTAACTGACATCAAAAATTAAGGATTATCTGGAATGATCAAAGTTACATTTGGGGATGATTGGAAACAGTTCTGGCTGGTATATTCCGCAAATATCTTCATTTCGTTCATTAGTTTCAATACAAATAATCATATTGAAAATTGGAGTCAGGCAACCTGTCTTATGGTCCTGCCTCTGACACTAGCTTGTTTTCTAAACTTGGGAAATTCACTTAATTTCTTTTTGTTTTATTTTACTCATTTGTAAAGTGGATATTATGACTATCTGAAGTAATTTTGTTGTGAGTTCTAAAATGAAATATGTATATAAAAATAGTTTAAATAGTGAAACATAAAAATGTTACCTGTTTTAATTTTCAAGTATATATATATATATATATGTAAGTTGATTAATAAAACACATGGTTAACTTTTTAAATTTGAAGCATTGAAGTTCTTTTCTTATGTAAGAACTTATCTTCTTATGTAAGAATATTGTCACTTATCTTCTAGAAACCTAATAATAATGTGAAATATGATTTCATGCACACAATATACATACAATATTTAATATTTATTACATAAAGTTTTAAAAGTTATCAATGCTCTGTTTTCATAAAAAGTAAGTTTTACCAGATATCCTAACTGAGCTAGACATTCCTTGTTCCCATAGTCTTGCAGAAGTGAGAACTCATTAGTCTCATTAGTCTTCAAAACAAGCAGTCCTTCGGTCACAAGGAATCTTGCAGGCTTTCACAGATCTCTGAGGAAGTTTTCTCACCACTTTCCATTGCCTTAAAACTGTTCAGAATGGAGTTTAGTCTTGTGTGGAGAAAATTATTGGTAATTTTTTCTTTTAATGTTGTGTATCTGTATGCATGTGTGTGCACGTGTGTGTTTGTGTGTGGGTCAGAGAGAAAGAATCATTGATTTACAAAGTTGTGAATCATTGATTTACAAAGCTTTTTTCTTTATATATTTTCTCTATTATGCATTTGAATTTTTGGTGGGTTGGTTAAAGTGGGATTTTGATCATCACAGTTATGAAGGCAAAGTATATTTTAAAGGTAGTCTAGGATTATAGTTTTAATACTGACTAGTGATTTGGGCCTGTCCTTAGGCTAAAATTCGGAAGGACTTTCTGCAGATTTCTCCATTGTCCCATATATGCTCTACTGCAATGGCTGAGGGAGAACAATAGCTTTCCATTTTTCTGACATATATTTTTATTTTTTTGGTGACTGAGCCATGAGCAGGCCTTTTGCTAATTGAGAGAAGAAAGACAATGTGCTCAGGGTAATTTTTATAGAGCTAAGATAATTTTCTGAAGACAGAGCCCAAATTTTACAGGCTTTCAAAACAAACACCAGATGTGGTCTGGTTCATGAAATGTATTGATTTGATAAGGGATCTTTTTAGGGAAAAAGAGGAAGGAATCAAATCTGGAAGCTATTGTTATGAATCTCTTTTAAGTTGTAAGAAAGAGAATTGGAGTCAAAGCTTTGGTGTGGAGCCCAGGCCAGCCACTTAGCTGTGTTCCTTTTTCACTCTGAGACCTCTCTGATTAATTTTTATAAATATAAAGGGAAATCTTTGTTATGTATAAGTGTGTAAAACTGTGATGATGAGATCCCTGGAAAGTGGTTTTATTTAACATTAAGTTAAATGTTAAATAACATTTAACATTTGGAAGAAGTTCTGGCCAGCCCTTAGTTCTGGCCTGAGGGCTGAGGAGGAAGCTGTCTTTCTTTCCTAGGCTTATTTGGGATCTCAGATCCTCACCCAGCTGAGGAGAAATACATGAACCTGGGGCCCCCATAACCCACAAATCCTGGAATAAGGGCATCTCATTTGGGCTGGGATCATGTGGAACAGTGGTTCTTGGACTTTGTCATCCATAAGAATCTCCTGGAGACCTTGCCCCATCCCCAGAGATTCAGTGGTAAGTTTAGGGCCCATGAAATCCCATTTCTTACACACTCACCATGATGAGAGTCATGGCCTGAGAGTCACACTTGGAGAGACTCCCTGTTCCAGCAATAGTGAGCACATCACTTCTATGTGCCCAGTCTCGGGACATCATCTTTCTCACATGGAGGAAAGCTTTTTCCCTAAAGAAAGGAAAGAATGAACAAAATAGGAAAAGCAGCGAGGATTCTTTTCCTGGTCCTGCAGTAGCCATCTTAGTGTCCTTTAGTTCTGTGATATTCACAGCACCCCATGAGGAAGGAAGTGCTGTCTTCGTTCATTCAGGCTGCTGTGACAAAAATACCATAAATTGATAAACAACACAGATTTATTTCTCACTGTTCTGAAGCCTGGAAGTCCAAGATCAGCATGCTGGGAGATTAGGTGGCTGGTGAGGGCCCACTTTCTATTTCACAGAACAGAGACTTCTCATTGTGTCATCACATGGCATAAGGGGTGATGGAGCTCCCTTGGACTCTGTTACAAGGACACCAGTCCCATCCTTGAGTGCTCTGCCTCCATGACCTAATCGCTGCCCAAAGGTCCCACATCCTAACAACCATCACAATGGTGACTGGGTTTCAACATGAGAATTTTG
This sequence comes from Colobus angolensis palliatus, assembly GCF_000951035.1. Lineage (NCBI taxonomy): Eukaryota > Metazoa > Chordata > Mammalia > Primates > Cercopithecidae > Colobus > Colobus angolensis. The sequence goes on along the minus strand of NW_012123154.1, from coordinate 5,023,241 downwards.
GGAGGACATAAACATTCAGACCATAGCAAGTACTATCTTGGAATTGGAAGAATAGGAAACTGAGACATGGAGACAGAAAGTAAACACCATCCATGTAACACATCAATAAAACAAACCTGAGGTTCAAACTGAAGCTCTGACTCCATTTCACACTCCTTTCTAGGATCCTCATATTACATTGACAGAAAAAAATCAGTAAAAAAAAAAAGGGTGTTAATAATATTTATCTCACTCATTAACAGAATTTGGTTGAGCAGATTCATGGAGATTTTGTGAGTAGCACGTGGTGAACGGTTTCGCAGGTACTCACAAGCCTTCTTTCATGGAGAATTGGTTCTCCTTTTCCTGCCATCATTCCCTCCTCCTGTCCCAGTGGTCAGCACTTCCCTTGCTTGATCTAATACTCTTTTCTCTAATGATGCCTCTTAGCTACTTTGACTCGAGGGTAACAACCATACTCTTCACAGTGAGGTCCACGGACCAGCAGCTTCATCATTGTCATGTGAGGATTTGTCAGAAATACAGAACCTCAGGTTCCACCTCAGACCTCTTATGGAATCAGAATCTTTGCCTTATTAAGATCCCAGGGGACTGGGTGCAGTGGCTCATGCCTGTAATCCAGCACTTTGGGGGCCAAGGCAGGTGGATAACTTCAGGTCAGGGGTTTGAGACGAGTCTGGCCAACATGGTGAAATCCCATCTCTACTAAAAATACAAAAATTAGCTGGGCATGGTGGTGCACACCTGTAATCTCAGCTACTCAGGATGCTGGAGGCAGGAGAATTGCTTGAACCTAAGAAGCAGAGGTTGCAGTGAGCCGAGATCATGCCACTGCACTCCAGACTCCAGTCTGGGTGACAGAGTGAGACCTCATCTCAAAAAAAAAAAAAAAAAATGATCCCCAGGCAATTCATATGTACATGCAAGCTTGAGAAAAACTGGAAATGATGAGAAAATAAAGAGTTGAGAACAATCTCTTATACCACTCCACAAAGATTGTTTCTATTTTTCTGGCCTTGCTGTCTTCTATATTTCAGTTTGTAAGTTCCTTGATGGCAGGGACTTGATCCCTATCATTCAATGGCATTTCTAACATAGCCTGACGTCTAGTAAATGAGAAATGACTGTTTGTTGAATACATGCTTCCCAAATCACTATATCAGGTTCAGATTTCTCTGAGTCCCAGAATTATGACTCTTATTTGGGCATTTCCTGATTTTTTTATAGGCACCACTAATTCATCATGTGCAAATTGATTTTTCACTTCTATCTGCTGCACCTCTAGTTTTCCTTCTTTGTGAGGATGGTGCCCCATTTTCCCAGTCATGCAGTGACTACATTCATACATTCCACATACGTGCATACAGAATCCATCCCATTCTTTCTACCATCATGGCTGCCCTCTGTATTGTTTGATTATTTCTTGACTGATTTATTTTCATGGTGTTCTTTCTTGCCACCTTGTCTATTGTGTTACATCTCATATTTTTCTTTACACTGCCTCCAAAGTGGTTACCCCAAATCTAAACCTGTTCAAGCCACCTTTTCTTTTTCCTTTTGTTTCCCCCCTAAATAGTTTCTGGTGCCCTTCAGGATAAAATTTAATCTCTGTAGAGGATTTTCCAAGGTGCTTCATTATCTGCTCCTTGTCTACATCTCTACTCTCTTATGTTAGCTCTCTCCTGCCCAGGAGGTCTATCACTATACTCCCACCTCACTCTATGACTTGCTATAATAAGTGCAGTTTGCTGTCTCTTGCATCCAGAATTGGCTAATCTTTTGCAATCCTTTCAATACTTGCTTAACTTGAAAACCTTCACTCTCTTTTCAGGACTTGGGGCAATGTCTTCGCTATTAAAAATCCTTAGATGTTTCCGGTCTGAGTTAGGTGCCTCTTCCATCTTTTGCCACTGATCTTGCGCACATCTCCATCATAGAGCTTATCATGCTGCATCCCAACTTTGTTTATGTATTAGATCCAGAGACTTTATCTTATCTCTGCATAACAAGAGATTGGTTCTTTAGAACAAATCCACAGACTTTATCTCTATATCTCTATAACATATCATGGTTTACAAATTATTATAGATCTCAATTACAAATATTTTGAATTGATGAATGTATAATTTGGAGTCAGGAATTTTCAAAGAGGGGCTTAGAGGAAAGTTGAAGATTATAAATACCTCTGAAGAGCAAGGATTGTGCCTTGTTTACCAGTGAGCTCTCAGAGCTTATCACAGTCTTTGAAATACAATATGTACTCCATAAATATTTGTTGAAGAAGCAAAGGGATAGATGGAATAATGGATGAATATATGTGGTCAACAAAAATATTGCTATAAAACTTTGATTCCCTGCTTGATAAAGGCATTCACGCCATCTGCTTCATTTCTCCAGCTTTTGTCTTCTACTCCCTGCAACTGGGTCAGGTGACAAATATACCTGTAGGCCCAGGCCTGTGCTAGTTCCTAGCTAGGTATGACAGGGACAGAAGTTATATCAGTACCCCCTGTCCTAGCCTTTTGGGATTCAGTTTTGTTGATTATCAAAGTCTGGTGCATCAGCAATAAGTTCTGTAACTACGTGTCAGCAACTTATTAATAACAAACTTGGGTGAGCAAGGCATGTCTGGCAGAGTTATTTCATCATCCCTCCTATCAGTTTCAATTTTCTCTGCTATATGCCAGTACTTCCCACTCCCCAGACTTGACTTCCTCCATAGACAGCTTGTGGGCATCATTTTGTGCCCTTCAAACATCACACTCTGCTACCTTCCCTGTTCCTGATTATTAGAATTATCAACTACACAATCATTTCTGATGCTGAATCTGTATATCTCTGTTTTCACCTCCCCCCAACCCTACATTTCTTCAGCTAAGATACAGGAATGATGCTGTTTTTTAAATTTTTAATTCATTGATGCAAATCTGGTTGTCACTGGGGGTAATACTCATAAGCCATTTTATCCATCAGCTAAACTATGCATGCTGAGTACCTTATAAACATATTTTCCTAGATACAATTTTTACATAGGTATTGCTGATATTCTCACACATAATTATTAATACTTTCATATAGTTAAAATTTTGGAGGGTCTCTTATACATCATCCTTAGAATGAAATAAATATCCATGAGTTCACACTGATGTAAATAATTAAATAAATAAATAAATGAATGAATAGGAAAGGAAAGCTCTTATTTTATAAAAGGGATAATTGCATTATATAAACATGAAATCATTTTCTTTAAAAGAGAAGAAAGGAAGAGAGAAATGCTTTTCTAAACAGAAGAATTGCAATTAATAAATGTAGAAGAAATGAGGGAAGTTGAAAATCACCAATAGGCAACCATTGCAATAATAATTGTAGGCAAGCTACACTGATGGATGCTTAAATTAATGTGCAGAAGTTTGGGGAGAAACACAGCATTTGCATAACTTCCAAGTATTTCCCTTAAGATCTGTATTATTTACCAAAGGAAAAATAGTCACTTTACCGTGGAGAAAGCTGGCAGACACTATCTTGCCAAATGATTAAGGTTAACATTATTCCTTGATGTGCCCGTCACTGGAATGGACACATTATTTCTGTGGTATTACTGCCAAAAACTGCACAATGTCTTAAGGTAATTGTTAGATAACACCAGAAGGGAAAAGGAAACCGCTGGACGTCAGTCTACAAAATACCTAAGTGATACTTTTCAAAAGTGTGTCAGATCATGAGAAACAACGAGACTGTCACAGGCCAGACAAAGAAAGGCAAGGAGTTGTCACAGATTGGAAAAGACTAATGAAGCACAACTTAGTGCAGAAAAAGAACATTAAGGGAAAAACTTGTAAAAAATGTAATAGCCTATAATTTCATTAATAATATTATACCCATTTAATTTCTAAGTTTTGATAATCATCCCATGATTATGCAAGATGCTATCATTAGAAGAAGCAAGGTAAAAGAGAATTGGTAATTTTCTGTATTATTTCTACAACTTTTCTATAAGCCTATATTTATTTCAAAATAATGTCCTTAGATTAAAAGACTGTAAATGGTTTGAACAGGGTCTGCTTGGCCAGGTGCAATGGCTCATGCCTATAATTCCAGCACTTTGGGAGGTCAAGGCGGGTGGATCCCTTGAGGTCAGGAGTTCAAGACCAGCCTGGTCAACATGGTGAAATCCCATCTCCACTAAAAAAATACAAAAAATTAGCAAGGCATGGTGGCATGTGCCTGTAATCCCAGCTACTTAGGAGCTGAGGCAGAAGAATTGCTTGAACATGGGAGGCAGAGGTTGCAGTGAGCTGAGATTGCGCCATTGCACTCTGCACTCCAGCCTGGGTGACAGAGTGAAACTCTGTCAAAAAAAAAAAAAAAAAAAAAAACACACATACAGTAGAACAGGGTCTGCCATACTGTAAACGCTTAACAAAGTCTCTCAGCTCAACAGCCCAGACTGGACTGCCTGGACAGGCCACACCGAGTGCCTGCATAAACTCCTGGGCTGCACACAACTGTACTTTGCCCTCATCTGACCCTTGTATGATAAACCTCATTCCACCAACATGTAGTCCTCTCCACATAAGTCCCGGGAAATTTGGGCTCTATTCCTCTGTCCCTAATCATGTAGGGGAATAAAACTAGAAATGCTTATTTCTTGCTTTGTCTGTCCAATGTCTACCTTAAGAGAGTGCTTGGCTTGCTCCGAACCTCAGTAGAGAATTCTAGCAAGATTGCATGGAGATAGTCAAGAAGGACTCACACATAGGGGACCATATTTAGCTAAGTTTCCAGAGCTCTTGGATGGCATCGCTGCCTCAATAGATAAGAAAAAAATGTTTTCAAAGAGCATTTGACAAGGTTTCACATTGAAGATTTATATCTAAAGCAGACTAAGGGAATGGGAGGTAAAATAGCATATTGTAGCAGAAAACTAATTTAAGAGTAGTAGACAAAAAGCAGTCGTAGATGGCAAGCTCAGCTTCCAAGGGGGTAAGAAATCAAATGCTTTCCAGAGCTCTGGGAATAAGACCTACATATTCTGGGACGTGTGCAGGGAAGAAAAGATCATTGAATTTGCTGGTGATACTAAAATTGAAGTCTTAGCAAATAATAAGGTGCAATATTATCAGATTGAAAAGGATTTGAATTGCAGGTGATTAAGGCAGAGGATGCCAAATGCAGTTCAGGTATAAAGACATAAACTAATAAGTACAGGATCAAGGAGCCAATTATGCAGAACATATACCCAGAAAAGGATTTGAAGGATATTGTGGGAAAATCTGCAAAACCATCAGCATAGAGCACAACTGCATTAGAAAAAGCAACCTGGATTTACTTGGTTATCTCATCAAAGATGAAGAAGATGAGAAGAAAGAGTGATACTATTCCTTTGTAAGGCATTAACTTGATTCTTATTTTGAATATAGTGTCCACTGCCAGACTAAAAACAGAAAAAAGAGACTAGGCTTGGGGATGGGGGATACAGTAAAGGGAAATATTTAATTGGGAAACTATTTCCATTTTAGTCTCAATGGGAAATAGAGGATTTCACAGCAGAGGTTTAAAAAATTGGGTGTTCTTGGGGAAATTTTTGAAATGTGAAAAATGGTGAACAAATTATTCTTTAGATGCATGCATTGTGCTAACAATAGGCTCAAATATTCTTTGAAGGACTCAACTAAAAGTTTACTCTACTACCGATGTGTTGGTATGTGCATAAAAAGGCAAAATTCAGCCCCAGGGTTAATACAGGGGAACCAGAGCAGAACTATTTAATGCTACATACAAGGGAAAAAAAACCATCAGGAAAAGCTGAAAAAGTAGAAGTGCAAATGAATTGAAGAGACACTTAAACTTATTTTTGGTGAAGAAGGTGATTAAAAATCATTGTTAAAAAAAAGTCACAGGGAAGAGCAAGTGAGAACCAATTTTAAATGACCAGTTTTGACAAGAAAAGTTTTCCTAATTGCAAAACCTTCACATATAACCTAGAATGTAGTTATGTAAACAAGCCTTGAAGTTTTCCATTTATTTATATTTGTGTGCATTGCTGATCTTATTCTGCCACAGGGAATATGGATCCATTTTAATATAAGTGCAGTGTATGCCAATTTCATGTGGCTAAAGCTAACATTCTGCTTAACATGGTCTACTGGATCGACTGGATCAGTGGGTATGAGGCAAGCATGAAGTTCTGGCTGCAGCCATTGGCACACAGAGTAAAGTTAAAGCAGAGGTGATTCACTGGTCATTTAGGATTTAAAAATAATTTTTATCTAAAATATGCAAAAAAATTCCGGCAAATTTTTGGGCTTTGTTTCTTTTTTGTTCTTTTATGTGGTTGCCTCCATTCTCCACTTTGCTTTGCATGATAAAGAATCACAAAAATTTCTTCCTGGAAGAGACCTTAAGGATCACCTAATACAACCCTCTGAAATTACAGATAAGGCAAATGAGAAACAGAGGGATTAAGAAATTTACCAAAACTTTAAATGGCATTTACAAGGAAGCCCAAAACTAGATTTTTAATTTCTAATTTAGCATTTTAACATTCAAAGTTGTGGTATCCTAAATTTATAAAACCAGTTCACCAGTATTATGTTGTTCTTGCTGCAATTATATTTTATTCAGATCTATTTTAAATATTTTCATTTTTAAATTTATGTTTTCATTGTTCAGGGATGGAAATCTAGAATTTCTTGCAGCTTGGCAGCATAGGAGCCAACGGGGTAGCAATGCGAAGGTCAAGAAGTACACCTCATCTCCAGGACAGTAAGAGTGATCCCTGACAATGATGCTGGGAGAAGATGTGCCAGTACTTGAGAAGGCACCATCCGGCATGTACAGCCACATGCCACAGGTCACACATCATTGGCAGGAGTGCAGACCACTTTGTATCTAGTAGTAGCTTTACTGGGACCTACTATAACTTGGGCAAGTTAAGTCTTCTTCCTGGATTTTGTTTCTTTTAAATGAGAGAATAAGATTAGATGGACTACAAAGTTCCAAAGATTTAAGATTCTAGCATATAGTTACAGTGTGGATTAGGTAGAGGGTGACAAGGCAGAGAGTGAAGATGACATTGGTGTGTGGCCAAATTTACACTTGGACATTCTTTAGCGGGAGCACCTGCTGAAAATCAGCATGCAAGTCCTCAATCAATCCAGCACTGCCAGTTTTTTTCATCCTGAAACAGACTGTATTTGGTGAGGCAGGAGGGGGAGCATCATATAAAAGAGACGTTTTGCATTTAGGAGCAATGATATATATAAAATAAGTACTATAGCATTAAAATACAGTCACACTCATTGTCGAAAGATGTTTACATTATGAGAAAAAATCCATGCTCCTGACATCAACTGAAGGAGCATCTCTCACAAGACCTGGAAGGTGGAAGTATGGAATCTAATGTTACTACAACAAGTGAATCCTCCTTGCATAGATTGAACTATTTGTAAAATTCCTAATTAGAATAGATTTTTAAAAAATTGTTTCTCAAGAGTTTCTTCCTTTGACCTAATGGGTTTACCCTATTGCTTACCTATTAACCATCAATCTCCTGCCAAAAAGTCTCTATCTTTAGAGATAAAATATTAATATCAATATATCATATGTGGATTTACGTGATTACTCTCCCAACAGAAGGACTCTGTACCTATAGAAATCTTCATTCATATTATTTAAGTGTTATATATGCCAGGAGAACTTAACATTTACTAATGAATATCTGTTCCATTTTTCAGATAACACTGGGTTACACAGTTAAAGCAGGATAAGAGGAATGGAATTTTGCAAATGGCATTTCACTGTTTCATACTGGAGTATGAGCAGCCACAGCCTATGTTTAACTTCGAACTTCACACTGTATTGTAAAGTTGTCTTTGGAGTTGAGACTGCCTGCAGTATCTGTTTTCTGAGTGTGCTTTGAGAGTACAATGACATAATATTGAATTATATTTAATGATATAATTTTTTGTATCAGAAATTTAGGCATTTTAGGATATGTCTACCATCAGGCATGGTGACAGTAGGATCCATAATTTATTCTATAACATTTTGGGAGGCCAATAAAGGATTTTTATAAAATGTTTGATTCTTTGTGCTTTACAAACATGATAAGCAATAATTAAATAAATAATGTAGTAGGGACTGAAAGAAACAACTTTAATTGCACACACCCCGCCACCTCATTTCAGGAGTTCTTAGACGACAAATCTTTCAGAACCAGCTTCTATTAATGACAGTGTAATTGCTAGTATGTAGTCTACTTTCTTGCTATTTTTTTCTTGTAATTTATTTGTAAGAGGTGAAGTTTTGATATTTCCTGAGGGATTGTTCCTCATTTATGTGTGGCTTGATTTGTATTGCAAACCTTATGCTAGAAAAATACTTTTGGTGGATTTAATCAAATAGTATTTAATAACAAGAAAGATGAAAAGTATTTTGAGTGTATAGTTATAAAGAAATCTTTATTGTATTTAAATATGGTATTTAATTTTTGGATATTTTTCTGTACCCAAAAAATGGATTCATGGATACTTTATGAAAAAGCAGATACTTATAAAATGCTTAAGTTTCTAAAATTTAATTTTAATTAAATATGATGAATATACATCCCTAATATTTGAATAATTGTACACAGATGTCTTCTTACTGTATTTTCCTTTGGAACATTAATGTGAAAGAATGAATTTCACAGTATTCAATAATACTTAGCTATTTAATACAAATTAGAACCCTTTTGCCACTGTGAAACTTTAGAAAAATACAAACATCTATGAAATTACTTTTTATTATATTAAAGATAATGCAGTCTATAATTTTTATTGCCTTACACACTGATGTAATGATTTTCAAGACTATCAGGTGTGGGATCTCATCCAGAACCAGCTTATCAAATCAATGCTAAAATTAACCAGAATGTGGGCTTTAAATGAAGAGTATAAATTGAACTCAGAATTTGTTTTAAAGTATGCAGTTGGGAATAAAATAGGCACCTAATGATTAATAATATTCAAATTGGTAAGAAATAAAAGCAACAATAAAACTTCCTGCCAGAAACTTTTTACTTATCTAGGCACCCTCATCCATTTCACTCAATATTATTTTTACTAGAAACGACCCTACCAAATATAACTCACAAAAAAATAATAGTTTTGCTTCACTTGCTTCGCCTACAGTGCCAGGGGGATAGATTTAATGATCTTATAGGTCTTTTCAATCTATCTAATATTTGTGAAATGGCAACTGTCAATGTTGAACAAGAAATTGCTGAAATAGCACAACTTTTTGAAATGGATAATATCTCATAGGACAAGAGCCCAGAAATGGAAAGAACAACCATAAACCTCACTGAAATTCATCTCAACAGAATGCCAACTTTACTCTTCACGTAATAAAAACAACAGACTTTAAAAATGCTGTCAATGACTCAAAATCAGCCATTTTGAAAATCTCATCACCAGCTATTGCATATGCCAAAGAGTAAGGTGGCTCCTAGTGTATTTCTTTTCCATTTTGACTTTTGCTATTGCCTGACCAGTTGGTTACTAGTTATGTCAGCTTAAGAAGTAGGAATTAACTAAGCATGTTAGATTTTATTAAGTTTAGTGTTGGTTATCACTTAGACACTGCCTATTTGTTGTTTAATAAAATTATAAATTTTTGATAACATTAAATAGGTCTCTATAGAGAGAAGAAATATCAACTAAAGTTCTTTCACATCTTTCTGGTTCACTATGCAATTAAAGCTCTCACTTTTTTATTTTCCAACGTAGAGTCTGGATTTCCAAAAATATCAAAATTTGACAATTGAATTTTAAAAATGCTGAGACTGGAGTATAAGGGAAGCAATCCCTGAGAGAAAGAATGCACAGAGCACAGAGAAGGGAGTCCAAGATACTTTTACTGTCCCCCTAGGCATTTGACAGTATTTTGTTCCCAATTCTTTAGCTTTTTTTTCTTTTATTGATATATAGTAATTTACATGTTTGTGGCGTACATTTGAGTGTTACATGCAAAGGATGTGTAATGATCAAGTCAGGGTCATTGGGGTAGTCATCACCTTGAATGTTTATTATTTTTATGTTTGTATCATTTCAAGTCCTCTCTCCTAGTTACTCTGAAATATATACACTATTGTTGCTAAGCATAGTCACCTTAGCCTGCTGTCAAATATTAGAACTTACTTCTTCTATCTAACTGTATGTTTGTATCCATAATCAACTGCTCCTCTTCCCTCCTGTCATCTCCATCCACCCTTCCCAATCTCTGGTATCTATCATTCTATTCTCTATATCCATAAGATGAAGGTTTTAGCTCCCACATGTGTAGTTGACAAATTTTATGTTGCATAAGGTGATAGGCAACGAAATCAAGCAAAAGTCAGTGAAGGAGCTTTGTTCCAATCTTCCAGTGCTGAGGATACATTAGCTAGAGTTCAGAACTTACCAAAGAAGAATCCTAGAAATCAGATCAGGTCTGAAAACAGTGTAGAATCAGAAGTGGAAGAGACCTATAAAATTGTGATTCAGTTGGTTCATTTCTTGATTAGATTAAGATTATCTTCCCCGACTTAAGCAGTCTACCAGAATATAAGGTAAATGTATCATCCAGAGCCACCTCAGTTTTTTTTTTTTGTATGATATCTGTCTTTCAGAAAAAGAAATTACAGATATGTCAGAGTAAAGAGAAAAAAAAACGTATCCAAAATTCCCAGGAGTTATTTTACATACACTTTACCATAACAGATTATGATGTTAAAAACAATATATGAAAAAAATGAAATATTTCAGTGGAAAACTGAAATTCATAAAAGAATCAAATGAAAACTAGAGAATCACAAAACAGCATAATAAAGATAAAAAACTAATAGATGGGTTTGACCACAGGCTGGACGCAGCAGAAGAATGGTTTTGTAAATTTGAAAATGTGATAGCAGAAAATATTCAGGCTTAAACAAAGATGAAAAAGGATGGAAAATTTATAAAAAGCATAAGAGACATATTGGAACAGTGAAATAATCTAACATATGTGCAACTAAAGTCTCAGGAGGGCAGGAAAGAGAAAACATGAAGAAAAGATATTTAAAAGATAATGACAAAAATTAGTTCTAAAACCGATAAAAGATATTAACTCAAAAATTCAAGAGAAAACATGAACACCAAATAGGATAAACACAAACAAACTGCCTCTGGATACATTATCATATAATTTCTGAAAAAGAGAGATAAAGCAAAACGTTAAACTAAGCCAGAGGAGAATAAAATGTATTATCTTCAAAGAAGCAACAAGAAATACAGTTAATTTATCATAAAAGTGGTGGAAGCCATCTGCAATAGAATAACAATTTTAAAGAGTTCAAGAATAGGTGACAATCTAAAATATCCTACCCTTGAAAATGATCTTTCAACAGTTCCAGTTAATATAGACATCTGCAGACAAACACTGACAAATTCATTGCCAGAAGATTTGAATTTGAATAAATAAATAAATAGGGCCTCAGGAAGCCTATGTATTTATTTATAATAAATTTTCGTCAGGAAGACGAAAATTTACTCTAGACAAAAACACGAAACTACAGGAATTAATAAAGGAAAAAGAAAAAATTATGGGTAAAAATAAGTAAATATGGACTGAACAAAAACAATAGTGTTTTTATGAGACTTAAAATATATATAGATTTAAAATCATGATGCCAGTAACATGAAATGTGGGGATAGAAGGGAAGTAAATATGCATATTATCAAAACTGACAATATGCTAAGCATAAAACCAATCCCCAAATCTTTCAAAGAATAAAAAGTCATTCAGATCTGATCATAGTAGAATTAATCTTGAAAGTGATAGCAAAAAGTTAATCTAAAAATCCCCAAATGCTGAAGATTAGGAAAACTAGAAATAGCAATTGGCTAAAGTATCAAAGAAGCATTCTCAGTAGATAATAGAAAATATTTTTAATATATAATAATAAAAATAGACATCAAAATTCATAAGATGTAGCTAAACTAATAGAGGGAAAACTGTAGCTTTAAATGCATTATACTTGAAGAGCTGAAAGACTGGAAATTTGATAATCTAGATATTGTCTAAAAAAGTCAGAAAAGTACAGCAAAAGAAACCCAAAGAAAATAAAAGGAAGAAAACAAAGACAATCCATAAATTAATGCAGTAGAAAACAAAGAAATGGAGAGAATGAACCACACAACAAATCAGTTACTTTAAGAAACAGTGAAATTGATAAATATCAGCAAGGCTTACCAAGAAAAAGATAAAGTACAGATTCCCAATCACAGAAATGAAAAGAGATGTCACCACAGATTCTTCAGAACATAAGAAAATATTATGAACAACTTTGTGACAATAAATTTGGAAATTTAAATAAAAGATAAATTTCCCAGGAAAACAAAGTTTACCAAAATTGACACAAAAATAAAACAAACTAAAAATACTTTAATTAAATTCCTTACTATAAACTTGTACAAAAATAAAATTCCAGGCCTACATGCTTTAAAGGTAAATTATTTCAAACAGTTAAGGAAGAAAGAAACCATTCTTACACAAATCCTTTCAGCACATACAAATAAAGGGAGCATTTCCCAAATTAAATTATGAGGTTAATGTAATCATAATACCATAACCTGAAAGGGATAGCAAAAGAAATGAAAATTACTTTCCAATTTCACTGATGAACATAGGCATAAAAGTCCTAAATAGCATATTAGCAAGTTGAATCTAACAACGCATAAACAGAATACTATATCATACCCTAGTTGAACTGATCTCAGGAATACAAGGTCGATTCAAGTTTGAAAATCAATCAGTGTAATTCACCACAGTAACAAGTTACTACAAAAAATTATACAAGAATTTCATTAAAAGTAGCCAAATAATTTGATAAAATTCAACATTCAATAATTTTGACAAATCAGCTAGAAACAAAAAGAAATGTCTTAATCTGATACATGATATCCACAAAATCAAACCAGCAAAAAACTTCTAGCACACACCATGCTTATGGCCAAAATATTGAACGCTCCATCCCTGATACTGAGAATCAGACAAGGATAATCACTACATCTCTGCTACTTAAACTAAGGTTTGTAGATTGATAACACGGCAACACCTGGAAGCTTCTTAGAAATGCAGAATTTTGGCTGGGCATGGTAGCTCACGCTTGTAATCCCAGCACTTTGGGAGGCTAAAGTGGGTGGAACTTGAGGTTAGGAGTTCAAGACTAGTCTGGCCAATGGGGCGAAACTCTGTCTCTACCCAAAATACAAAAAAATTAGTCAGGAGTGGTGGCGCATGCCTTAAGCCCAGCTACTTGAGAGGCTGAGGTCGGAGAATCGCTTGAACCCAGAAGGTGGAGGTTATAGTGAGCCAAGATCTCACCACTGCACTCCAGCTTGGCTGACAGAGTGAGACTCTATCTCAAAACAATAATAATAATAATAATAAATAAATAATAAAATAAAAAATACATACAAATTAAAAAAAGAAAGAAAGAAATGAAGAATTTCAGGTCCCACTATAAACTTACTTAATCAGAATTTGGATTTTAAGAAAATTTCCAAGTGTTTTACATTGCAATATGAGTGAGACTTCCTTACACCACTTATATTTATTATTATACAAAATGTCTTAATAATTGTGATAAGACAAGATTGAAAGATAGCATGTACAAAGTCTGGAAAGGAAGAAAATAAGATATCATGATTCAGGGCAAATTGATAATGTATTTTAAAAATCTGAAGGCACTACAGATAAACTATTAAAATTAGTAAGTGAGTTTAGCAAGGCTGCTAGATGCAAGTTTAATATATAAAAATCAAAACTATTTCTATATGCTAGCAATAAGCAATAAAAATGTTAAATTTAAAAATCATTATTAGGAAAAAAACTAAGAAAATGTTCCTGCACTGAAAGCTACAAAATATTATTGAAGGAAATTATAAAAACTTAAATGCAGATATACTATGCCTGTGAAGTTGCTAAATAGACTTCAAAATCCATTCCACTTTGCCCTCTTCTTCATGGTTAATGCCACATGTGGTAGGCATCTTCCACATGTGGTAGGCAGCTTCCAGAAAAAAAAAGAGTGAAGTTTAGCAAAAGCTGTTTTCTTTTAAACAAATGAAGCTAATAAATTAATTGCAGGTGCAAACCTAGCTGCAAGAATGGTGGGAAGTATTGTCTTCATCTAGTTTGCCATAAATAAGCTTTAACTCCAACCATTAACAAATAGGAAAAGGGAGAAAAGATCCTAGTAGGCAACTAGCAGACTCTATTACAGGTATGTAAATAATATGGTCAGCAGAACCTAACAGATTACTACAGACTAAGATGAGAAATGAATAGAGCTCACATTGTGGAGATAACAGCCTTACACTAGGCCTATCATTAGTGGAGCTTATTATGTCTCCCTTTCTCATTCTTCTTCAGTGTGAAAAACTTTACACAATTTAGTGTTAAGTTTTTCTATCAGGCTTCCTGCCTCTTTCCCCAATAACAGTATCTATCATGAATTAAATGATATATGAATGAATTTTGAGATACAGTAGAATTTACTTAATAAAGTGCTAAAGCAAATACCTTTGGAACATAAAATCTTTTATATGACTAACCATTCTAATATAGCATTTCAAAATGTCGATTTTTTCTGTATTGGTTTTGCTTGTGAACTGTAAGTTATTTTGTAATGGGATGCTTTTAACTATATCAACCATTGGGGTCAATAGGGTGCTATTAATAAGTTAACATAGAGAAAAGGTCATTGATCAGAGATTAATGAATGGGTCTGTCTACCAGTTAGGATTAAGTTTTATTGATAGTAACAGTGACCTCAAATACTGGTATCTTTAACAAGATAGAGATTTACTTACTTTCACCAAGGGAAGTCTTCACCATATTTCAAGCATTAATTCTATTCTTAAAATCAAATCATGTTCAGAAGAAGGCCTCTCAAACTCCAGCTATCATATTGTCATTAGAGACAGAAGGGAAAGAGAAGGGATAAATGGCCAAAGTATCCCTTGTGTCCCAGCTGCCTCAACACTCCCAATGAAAGTTTCCTTAAAGTAATGATTTTTCCTTGAACAATGATAGAGTTCAGGACAAGCCACCCCATGATGTGACATTTGACAAAACAGCAGAAGCAAGATGGTCACTCTCACCTTTCCTCTAGCCTTTTCCCCTGAAGCATGTAATAAAACCTAAGAAAGATTTTCTGACCTTTCCCTGAAGCAGGTCATAAGACCCTCATTCCAGAGGCGACTTCCTGATAGGCAGAGTAAAGGAACATCCTCATCGCTGAAGGCATAGGGTCCCAGGGAAGAATCTGAATAAATGGGCCTAGCTGAGTTCTCCCCAATTTATTACCATTAGATCATACTTTCTAAAATCTGCAACTTTTCCACAACTATTCACTTCTTCATCAAACCTAGCACAAACACACCCAAATTTTCCCATTTCTTAGGTCTTCATTGCCTTATTAAGGCTTCCATGTCATGTCAAACTTATATTAAGTAAATTTGTGAGACTTTGTCTTACTACTCTGTCTTTTGTCATAGGGGCCTCAGCCATGAATATAGAATGGATAGAGGAAAAATTATTTCTCCTCCCCTACAACCACACTTTACAAGGCAGACAAGAAAAATGTGATTGTATTTTTGGCTGAGTGTGTCCCTGCCCTGTTGTGTAATGAGTATGTCACTAATAATAAAAGGAGAATGAGTAGGAATCCAGCCATTTATGTGCATTCTGTTCTTGGTCAAAGATTTTTTGCTGTGAAAATCGTGACTGAGATATATGCACAGAGAACAAAATAAGGTAAATTAACACTTAATCACGATTTAGGTTATTGGCCCCCCTATCACCTCTCAGCATTTTGGCTGAGATCAGCTGTAGGTTATTGGCCCCCAAACCATGACTTCTAATTTGAGTGACATAGCATTTGGCACAGTAGAAAGTTCCTTTACTTAAACAGCCTCTTGAATGCATCAGAATGAAAGGGGGATGTATTAGTTGGGTCTCCTTAGAAGCAGATTCCAAGATTATTATGTGCAAGATATTTACTGGGAAAACTTGTGTAAGGGGGAAAAGGTGGAGGGAACTGGAGGAGGTGCAGAGATCTGAAGGTGTGTTACCGCTGTGAAGAAGGAAGCTTTTCAGGAAGGAGGATTGGAAAGGCAGAGTGTCTGATTCAGGCATAGTCGGAAGAATATTTTGGGTAGGCCAATGGGAGGTTCTTGAGACATAGTTACCTGTCAGAGGAGACTCCCATGGAAGAGACCCCACATTTTACAGAAACAGGCTTGCCTTAGCATCGCTTCCCTGCTCTCCCAGCCTCCCACTGAGAGCAGCCTTAAGAATGGTGGATGATGGATTCAGAACACAGCAACTGGTGCTATCTGTTTCCACACCCCCTACAGCAGGAGATCTGAGTGGCACATGTTGATGGCCACAGCTTCTACTTTGACTTAAAGCCTGTTTAACCTACTCCCTTCTCTAGTTGAGATCAAATATTAGTGGGAAGAGCATGGGGAAGAGTGAGAGATAAAGAACAGTAGTAAAAATAACCTTATTTTCAAATTCATAGAATGAAAAATAAAGTAAAATATCATCAGGTCTTTTTCAGATGCAGAAAAGACATTCTTTTAACAAGTAACCCCCGGGGAAAATAAGCCTAGACAAAGGAGAGCCCAATCAAGAAATGATTTGGCTGGGTCAGGGAAATCGGACTCGGAGCATTCTTCCTGTGTTGTTCAAATGCTGGGAGAGAGTAGAAAGGGGGCTGAGAAAGAAGAAATGGTCAGATCATCTTTCCTTTAGGAGTAGTTCCAAGCTGTGCTACCACTCAAACACAGGAGAAACAAGTTACATCAAAGAGAGTGTATGTAGACACATGTACTACAACTTCTCACTTCCACTTAATTTATTAAGTAATTAGCTTATTTATATTTTTAAATTGGTAATTATGTTAGTCATCTATTGCTGTATAACAAATTGCTCCAAAACGTAGCAGCTTAAACAGCACACATTTATTTTCTCAAGGTCAGGAAACCAGGAGGGATAGTTTGGTTTCCACTCAGGGTTCCTTACTAGATTGCAGTCTGGTTATTGACCAGGACTACAATTATTTGAAAGGATTGGAGAAGCTGCTTCCACGCTCTTTCTGGCAGCTTCAGTTGACTTCACATGGGCATCTCTATTTGTCTTACACAATATAACATCTGGCTTCCTCCACAGTAAATGATTCAAGAAAGAAAGAGTGCCCAAGGCAGAAGCTATAGGCTGTTCAAAACCTAACACTGGAAATGACAGCCCTTCTTCTGCCATATCTTAATTGATAAAAGTGAATCACTAAGTCCAGTCTACGATTAAGGAGAGGTGAATTAAGGGCCATCTCTTAAGGAAAGTAGTAGCAAAGAGTTTGTAGAAATATTTTAGAACAATACTGGTCATATATTTACATGTTACAACATTGAAAAGATGTCAGCCATCTTGAATACCTTGGAATGGAAGGAGCCCCAGTTCTACCAAGGAATCTTGGTTCTCTTTCTTGGTGTTATCAGTATTTTATGTGTTCTAGAGAGAGCCTATGAAATTACAAACATTGAGAAAGGCTTAACTCAGTAGAAAGCTCTGCCCCAGTGACTAGATCCCAATGTTCTTAGCTTTGGTCAATTCAGATCAGCACTCCTTCCTGTGCAGGATGTGAGGGTGCTAACGAGGAATGACCTTCCTTCCCCATTTCTTCTCTTATAAAGTCTTGCCAACTTTAACACACTTAATAATTGTAGTATATGCCTTTTAAACATTGGTTTAACAAAAGCTATTTAATGGTAGCTGTTTCCCCTTCTTTAGAACATTCTTTGTAGCTTTCTCTCACCATTAGCCAGTGCCTCAGGCAGTTACTAGAAAGAACTAAATTGAGTTGCTTTTGTTATTAGCTGTGGTTTGTGAGTCAGCTTACTGCTTCTAAAACAATTATAGAAGGAAGCTATTATTTTAAATAGAAATTTGAGTATATTTAGGAGAAAATGAACCATGTATTTTCTCCTGGCTGCTCCTCCAATCTCATTTCAAAGATGGAAAGACTAAAAAGATTGCAGAGAGGGAGGGAGAAAGGGATGAATTGAAAGGAAGAGAAAGTGAGAGCTGAAGAAGGAAAGATGTGGAGACAAAAGCTTAAAAGGAGCATGGCAGTGCTCAAAGATTGGGGAAATGACATTGTAAATTTTTAGAACATACAGTTAAATTATTCTATTATCTTGAGATTTCCCAAAATGATAGAATTTGTGCTGACATACTATGCCAATTCATATTAGCCTAAAGAGATCAATTCTGAATAGCTTCATCCTTTTCAAGATATGTAATATGTTCTATGACTATTCCTGGGGAAATGATGCAGGATAATAAAATCATTGTTTGCGTATGTGTGCTTGTCCCCGATATGTCACACATCGTTTTGATTCCCAGTTTTTTAAAAAATAAATCTGAACTGAAGCTAAAATATAAAGCATGTTTTCTTTGACCTAATTCTTATCTAGCAAATAAAAGATTGATTTTTCCCCCTATGGCTCTAGTATTTGAACATCGAGGATATGTCCCTTGAGTCAGTAGTTCAGGGAGATTTCATGTAAGTAATGCTTAGAAAGAAATCATAGTTTTGTCGTTATTTTGCTAAAACTATGTTCCAATTTAAGATAACTTGCATCCTTTTTGAAAATAGGTTGAGTATAATTAAACTGGTAAGTAGTTGGTTTAGAATTTTGCAGATTTTAGCAGACAAGCTAAAAAAAATTGTCATCAATGGCATGTTGATGATAGAGTTACAATTACTATCGTAGCCTTTCAACTACATTTTTCCTCTGACTCTTTATGGAATAACTTTACAAGTTAAAATATAACCCTATACAGTTAAGCATAATTAAATAGTAGCTACATGGTCAAAATGCAGAGTTAACCAATTATTCTGAGAATCAATGTGAAATGCTCGTCTATTTCTAACATCCATTCCAGATTAATTTTTTCTAAAGCACAATTTTAGTTATAAATACTCCAAGTTCAAAAACTCCCAGTGGCTCACCATGTACTTAGCCTGGCATTCTTGGTGCTCCAGTTTCTGATCTTGACCTATTTCTCCAGCCTCAGTTCTCACAGTTCTGCTTCCCCACTGCCCCCGGCCTCCCACTGTCCAGACAAAGTGCATTTCTGGGGTTCCTGGGTACTGGTTCCCACAAAGAGCAAACGTGTTCCACTGACCTGTTTGATCTCACTGTGCTTTCAGGTTGCCTAACCCTGGATACACGATGAAAATGACTTGTAGATGCTTTATTCTTTTGTTTTCTGTTCTTCTGTTATGTAAGATTTAAACCTAAACACAGAGGTAAGGACACTAAGGATACTCGTAAGTGGGTATTTGTCTTGATTCTGATGTTAGCTGGTAGAGGGATCTGTGCATGACCTCTGTGGATCTAAGCCTGATAACCGTGGTGTCAGCATACTGAGTGGTACCAAATGCAACTAAAGACTTTTCTTTACCTAATAGTTGGGTGATAAATGCCCATAGCTATGTAGAGTCCACCTACAGATGATAAGATCACTTCAAGAAGGCTCTTGAGAGCCATCTCTAAATTGAAAGTCAATTTTTCAGGTTCATTTTTCCTGTATCACATTGAAATTACTTCTTATTATTTCAGGAGACATTTCAGCTGAAAAGACGCTATAATACTTTTAAGATGACAGGTGTAACCTATATAAACTGTTATTATAACTTATTTCTCAGGGTGGAATTGGAAAATAACATGACCTACTCACAGACCTACTCCTACATTCCATAAATTCTCCTAAGACTCTGCAAACCAGAAAGGACTTTGCCCTTATTCCATTAACCCAGTGATTCCAGGAGGCACAAGTATCAGAAGGTGTTCCTGGGTGCACCCTGGGCTTCAAGGCCCTTTTAAGTTGGGCCTAGACTCCTTATCTTCTGGTCAGAGTTCTCTCCAGTGTCATGAACTTTTACTATTAATGGCAACTGCATTCAGTGTTATATTTATATGTGTAGGAAACAAAAGTTACAGGACAGGAGACATAAATTGGTGATAAGTGAAGACTTTTACATCAGTTTTGTTTTGATACCTCTGGGTGTTAATGCAGGGTGCTTCCCTTTTGTTCCCCACAGTAACTGTCATACCCTATTGAGTTACGGACATGCAGCTGAACACACTTGCGTGGCCTGTCTGACCTTAAGGCATTCAAATCAAAGGACACCTTTCTAGAAACTGGCAGTTTTGTTCAGTTAGTCAAATAAAAATGCAGATTTGAACATAATCCTCCTATTAATGGGAATATAAGGAAGGTAGATATTCCAACTAGTGAGTGAGCATCAGAAAATACCAGTCTGAATAAATGTGATAGAAGGTAAGGGTATGAGTATGCAGACACACACACACACACACACACACACACACACACACACACACAATTACATACATCATATCGCTCTTTATTAGAAATTATTAGTAAATTAGAGATTGGTAAAAGCAGAGAGAAGAGAAAGCATTGATGGATAGATATTGAACTTCCTAATGTGAATATTGAATAAAAGTTGTTTATGTCTTGGCGATGTTGTTTACCAAAACTCAGTCAAATTTATCTTAAAAAAATACATTCTGGGAAGGGTGCGGTGAGAATCTCTTCCATAAACTGAAGAAACTGGTGACATTTCATATCCAGGTTGAAAAGGTATGGAACAGAGATGGTGCCAACGGATGGAATGATGACCTGCAAAGTGGACTAATTCAGCAGAAGCAGTCCTTTAGAGACACAGGTGACCTGAAAAAGTAAGCACCAACCTCCCACCCCACATCTGGAAATTCTCATCAGCACTTTGAGTACAAAGGACCTCTATGAGCTGTGAATCCAATGTTTCTATCTTAACAGGCAGAAAAACCTCAGCTGGCATGTAGGTTAGGCATACTCTGCAGTAGTGGTTCTCGGTGGGGATAGTACAGTTCACTAGGGAGTACTTTTTAAATTTATGGGGGCATATTATTCATAGCATTGGAGCGTGCTGTGGACGTTTAGTAGGAGGGAGTCAGGATAGTCCTGTATGAAGAATTGTCCTCAGCCTCATAATTTTCAGAAGTCTCACTGGACATTCAAATAGGACCAACCAATATAAAAATTTACATAACTATTTATTACATTAATATTATATATTATGCTTATATAAATATATAGATATATATCTAATTCAAGAACCTAAATCATTTAACATACAAACAGAATGTATTGGAACCATTTTAAAAACATTACATTTCTAGAATGTGACTATTCTATAAATAGAAGGAAAAATCTCTTTGTTTTAAATGGAGCTTTACTACAACTTGTTTACCATTTCAGAACATCATGTCCCTTGTAAGAGTGCCACTTGTGAAATTTGAGTCACTAGTACAATAAGCTGTATCAGTCTTTACAGGCTACTTCTACCTCTAGAGACCAGCATCTGACTGCCTTATCATGTCTTCTAGTGTTGTACTACTGTAGCACAATATGTATTGCACAATAGCTATTGATTATCACTATTTATAAATATCACCCACCATATTTGTATCATGAAAATTATCCCCAAATATGAAGATACAATATTAATGACATCAGGCTCCTCTCAATTGATAAGATCAACTGAGAAATATATTTTATCTCTAAACTTTAACTGAAATACAGTTATTTAGCACTTAGAATTTATTTTTCTACAGCTTCCTGTGCTGATTTTAGAAGTCTTGGAGGGATCCAGTGACAGGTTGTATAGAAAAATCGTACAGGAAAAAATTTCTTTAAGCCTGGAAAGATTCGAATAGTTATAGATTTTAGAGCTGGAACTGAAACTATTATTAGGGCCTATGGTCTCCTATAAGATCCAGTGAAGAGTTCATCCTGCTCATTGTTGAGATTTTTACTATTCCCTTTTCTGGAAAAGAATTTTTTCCCTTGACTTTGCTCTTATTTTCTTTACATTAATTCCTACTGCCCTTTTATTTTGCATTTCTTCTCTATCAATCTCTTTAAATATTGATGTTCCAAAAATTCTGCCCCCGGATCTAGCAATCTCACTTCTGGGTATATATTCAAAGGACTTGAAATCACTAAGTTGAAGACATATCTCTGCTCCCATATTTGTTGCAGCATTTTTTGTAATAGCCAAGTTATATAATCAACTTAAGTGTCAACTAATGGGTGAATGGATAAAGAAAATGTGATATGTCTACACAACAGATTAATATTCAGCCTTCAAAATGAAGGGAATTCTGTCATTTGAGTCAACATGGATAAGTCTGGAGAAAATTATACTAAGTGAAACAAACCAGTCACAGAAAGACAAATACTGCATGATCTCACTTATATGTATAACATTTTTAAAAAGCAAACTCACAGAAGCAGAGTAGAATGATGGTTAGCAGAGGCTGGGAGGAGGGAAAATAAGGAGATGATGTCTAAAAAGTACAAAGTTACAGTTAGACATATGGAATAAATAAATATTTAAGGTGCTGGATATGGTACTTGATTCAATCACCGCACGCTATGCACATATCTCTCTATATAATAACATCACTTTGTACCCCATAAATATGTACAATTACAATTTATCAATAAAAATTTAATTTAAAAAATTCTGTCTTAGATGTCCTTTTCTTCTTGTACTCTTAATGCTGTAATGATGATTAGAATTGAGATACATGCTGCTACCACCTACTTTCTACCCATTATGGAAGTTGCCAAACGTGTATTGTTTTCATTAAACCTGGAAGTAAATTCAACCCCGCACGGCTTTCAGGCAGGCACTACCAATTTGCTTGAATTGATACACAAGATGAGCATTTAGTTTTTTATTGATGATAGCTGCTGAGGACATAAAAGTCATGTTTTCATCTTGGCTTCAGATTCAGCTACTAATTGAAAATCATCACCAGGCTTTACAATATGTTTAAAGCAATCTTTAACCCTACGCTCTAAATCAAATAACTACGTAAACCAGAAAACTTGAAGTCATTTTTATCCTTCTCTTTCCGTCTTCCCCAATACATAAGTTTATCCCCCTTTTAATTTTACTTTAGAACATGTCTAAAATTTGCTTCAATTCTTCATTCTACTTCATAACCACTGAGTCTGTTTAGACAGCAACATCCTCTCTCATGGACTATTACAAGAGTCCTCTGACAGTATTTTTAACACTTTAATTTCTCCACCCACCACATCCAATCATACAAACTGTCAACAGGACAGGATAATTTTCATTAATAAAACAATTAAAAACCAAACAACAACAAATATGGTCCACTTAATATCTTTATTTATATCTCTGTTGGCAATTGTTGCCTTATCATAAAACTTATTAAATTCCTTCCAATACAGCAACAGTTTTTCTTTCCTTTTTTTTGTCACATTTCTCCCATGCTCCTAGCCTTATACATTTTCATCTTGATGTTCTATATATACTCGTTTGTTTAGCTGTCATATCCTCTCCACCTGGGGAACTTCCCTTGTTCAGGCCCATGGCCATACTACAGTGCTGATATGTTCCCAAATGCTCTATTTTTACTTGCTATCATTCCTCGTCCTGGGAATCCAGGTTTTTTTAATTTTTTTTTTCTTCTTCTTCTTTAAAACTTGCATCACACAATTCATTCCATATGATAAATCCAGTCTTCTTCCTTGGCTCCTTCCCTTGGCTGAGTATGGAGCCAGCCACAAAGCATTCATTTCCATAACCCTTTCTGAGCCCTATAACACATTCAGAGGCTTTCCTTGCAATCATAAGGCTGCTCCTGTCCCTAACTGCATTTGATATGATAATAAAGAAGGAGATTGAGGCAAGAATGACCTCTTAGTTTGTAGCATGGATGACTGAATAAACGGTCGTGGAAACCAACTGAGATACAGAATGTTTGGAGGAAAAGCTAATGAGTCAGATTTGGACATTTTAAGTTCAAAGTGCTGTTGGGCTACTCACAGGAGTTATTTGGTAAGCTTTTAGATATATAGGGATGCAGCTAAGAAGAAAATCTATCCTGAGGATGGGACTGATAATAGGTCTTCAAATCTGCCTATTCATAATGCTACTAACCTGATACAGTTCTAAAACACAAATTTAACTAACATTTAAAATTTATCGATTTCTATGCGTAGTTTTCAGGATGAAATCACACACTGTCACTCCAAAGAACCTACCCTGCAGGGATTTGTTATTGTAATAATTCTTCGAAAGTTCAGCTTTCAATAATAACAAATTATCAACTATTTTCCAAGAGATAACAATTATTAAATTCTAGATGAAATATTTTTAAAACAACTATTTGAAGGCACTGGAAATGTGAAAAATAAAGTATGCTATGTATGGTTCCCTACATACAACTCTTCAACGTGCAAACTAATCTGTAGTGGCAGGAACACCAGTGGTTGCCTGAAGAGGGTGGGCAGATAAGGGGGGTAAAGATGAAATACAAAGTGGTACTCAGACATTTTGGGTGTGACAGTTAGTTTCACTATCTTGATTACAGTGATTTCGTGGATATATGCATGTGTCAAAACTTGTCACATGGTACACTTTAAGTATGTGCTATTTATGGTATGTCAATAATACCTTACTAAAGCTGTTTACAAAAAAAAGTTATTGTCCTCATATACCCAGATAATTTACAAGTCTCTAAGAAAAATATCTCAATAACAAAAGATTTCACTAAAGCTGTTTACAAAAAAAGTTATTTTCCTCATATACCCAGATATTTTGCAAGTCAATAAGAAAAATATCTCAATAATAAACGATTTCACAAGATTGTTACAAATTAACACAAGCATAGTGGCTTAAAACAATGCACTTGTATTTCTCACAGTAATGGAGGTCAAAGTCCAAAATCAGTCTCAGTGAGCTGAAGTAGAAGTGCTAACAGGGCTGGTTTCTTTCTGAGGATCTGAGGGGATTTCTTACCTTTTCAAGCTTCTTGTGACCACCTGTCTCCTTGGTTTCTACCTCCCTTTTCCATCTTCGAAGATGGAATCCCTCTTCTCTCAGCTTCCATCATCACATCACCTCCTCCTCTAACTCTCACACCTTCCATGTCCCTCTTTTTAGGACCATTGTGATTATGTTAGTCCCAACAAGATCTCAGACCCTTTAATTTGTTCACATCCATAGAATCCCTTTTGCTATAAGTAACACTTGCAAGTTCCAGAGATTGGGTCATGAACATATTCATAGGGCCATTATTCAGGCTGTTATAAAAGCGAAGGAAAAAAACTTGCCAATAATGGACATGGAAAGTGTTCTTCCTCACTGGTACTCCAATAAATACACATTAAAACTGGATGACATTAGTCTTTTAGCAGATAAATGAAGCTTTAAAAATTATAAAACTTGGTGCTGGCAACATTATAGGAAAACAAGTAATCCTATACACAGAATGAAAGACACCCAACACAAGTAATCTTTAATATAAATGCTTATATCTTGCTAACAAAATTATGGGTAATCTTAGTTTCCTTCTATATTATTGAAGGATTTTCAAAATTTATTATCTGAAAAACTGAAAGAGATACAAAAGATTTTTCTGAAATGCCATCCCTTCCAATCCACAAATTGACTAAATATAGTCAGGGCTCTCCAGAAAAACAAAATCAATATATTGGAGAGATATAGATATAGATATTAGTCAATTTTCATACTACTATAAATAATTGCCCAAGACTCTAATTTATAAAGGAAAGAGGTTTACTTGGCTTACAGTTCAGCATGGCTGGGGAGGCCTCAAGAAACTTACAATCAAGGCAGAAGGTGAATGGGAAGCAAGGCACCTTCTTCACAAGGCAGCAAGGAAAAGAAGTGCCATGTGAGTGGGGAAGGGCCCCTTTTAAAGCCATCAGCTCTCATGAGAACTCATTCACTATCATGAGAACAGCATGGGAGAAATGGCCCCCATGATTCATGACCTGGTGTCTCCCCTGACACGTGGGGGTTATGGGGATTATGGTGATTACAATTCAAGATGAGATTTGGGTGGGGACACAAAGCCTAACCAAATTAGATATAGATATACAAGAGGGGATTCATAGTGGGAATTGGCTCATGCAATCATGAAGGCAGAGAAGTTCTGCAATATACAACATGCTGTCAACAAGCTGAAGAACCAGGGAAGCTGGTGGTATATTTCAGTCTGAGTCTAAAGGCCTGAGAAGCAGGGGAGTTGATAGTGTATTTTCAGTCTGAAGCTAACAGCCTGAGAAACTGTGGGCTGTTGGTATGAGTGCCAGAGTTCAAAGGCCGGAGAACCTAGAGTTCTGACACCTGAAGACAGAAAGAGATGAATGTCCCAGTGCCAAAAACGATGGGGACAGAGTGATTTCACCCTTCCTCTGCTTTTTTGTTCAGTTCTAGCTCTCAATGGATTAGATGATGCCTGCCCACACTGGTGAGGTCAAATCTTCCTTACTCAGTCCAGCAATTCAAATGCCAGTCTCTTCTGAAAACACCTTCATAGGCACATTCAGAAATAATGTTTTATCAGCTATCTTGGTGTCTGTTAACTCAGCCGAGTTGACACCTACAATTAACCATCACACTAGGCCCTTTGAGCATCAGTATTCTATTCTTTGAGACTTAACTAGAATGTATATACAGCTGTCTACTGAAATCTTGAAGTTGATGTTCCAGTTCAGATAATCAGTAAACTTTGTCATTGTTATGGATGTCACATATTTTATGAGAGTTCAAATTATATAACTGTGTATATAGATAAGAATATAACTCTTCAGAAACATAAACATCCTCCTTTCAAATTTTAAATTATTTATAAATTACTCTAGTAGTCTTTAAGTATAAAGGAAGAAAACATCTATGATTTCAATTTTTTAAAAGAACTAACTTGGGGGCGGAGCAAGATGGCCGAATAGGAACAGCT
>NW_012123154.1:4954858-4990080 GCF_000951035.1 Colobus angolensis palliatus | reverse complement strand
CTGCACGTTATGCACATGTACCCTAGAACTTAAAGTATAATAAATAAAAAAAAATAAAAAATAAAAAATAAAAGAACTAACTTTTCAGAAAGCAAAAATGAAATCAGACTGTATATTAAAAGTTATCAAAATTGAGAGTTATAATAAAAAATAAGCCAAATATTTTATGAAGTATTTAGAATTATTAAATGCCTCCTTTAAATACCATCCAGATTTATTTGACTTTGAAAAATGTTCATAGATCTACCAGAGTCATAAGGTCTTGGGATGCTGGATAATCTTGTCAAGGCCTCTACACTGGCCTGAAAGGATTTTAGCCCATGTTGGAAGTTTTCTACTACAGAGAACTTTCAAAAATTCATTACATTTTGCTTTTATTCATTTAAATTTCGTACAGAGTGAAGGCTACTTTCAGGAAACTTTTCTAAGCAACCCTCTGAAGCATTACATTTCCCAACTTATTAAAGGATAATAAAGGAGATATTTATTTTTCAATCAATAAATATTGAGTATCTCTGTGGCAAAGACTGTACTTAATACTTGAATAAAAGTCACTGCCAGAATAGCTTCAAGCATTACATCTTTGAAACTTTGGTTACTGGATTAGCAGCTACCGTTCTCTAAAGTTTATTGTGATGAGGGCAAAGTTTCACAGTAGTAAATCTTAGAGGTTGTAGCCATAACTTTTCTTTCTGTATGTAGCATTGGCACGTCCATAATGATATTTATTACATTTGGCTTAAAGCCATTCAGTGGCTGTTTTTCTGCCCAATTACAAATTCATCATTGTCATTGCTAGTCATCTGGACATGCGCATCTCCCGTAATTGTTCCCATTTTATAACATGGCACAACCCAACTCCAAGGATTCAGTCTTATGTGATAGAATTTCTTACGCAAGTTAAAAGTCATGAGCCGGTTAAGTACTGTGTCTTGATTTTCAAAAAAGCTGACAGTGTTATATACGACTGTTTCAACCAATCTGACCTCATTCGTCTTTGCCTCTCAAACTTTTCCCAAAATCAGAAAGCTAAACTCCAGAAAGGAAATATGCAATGAGGGTGTTTTATGCTGTAGGTTTTCAGATTGGTTGGAAATAATTTCAGCTCAAATGGAAAGCAATGGTCATTTCAAGGGGAATTCATGTTAAGACATCCATAAAGCAAAATCTCAAATACTAGTTTTGTTTTGTAATCATGATTTGATATGGTTTTTCGTCATTGGTTAGAGCAGTTAGAGACAACACTGATTGTCAGTCCACAATGTCTGTAGGTGGAAGCCATATCCTGGGTAGAAAGTAGCTTCACAGTGCAGGCGTTGAGCACCAACCCTCCTCACTCATTTTACCAAATCTATCTATGGGGATTTATGTCTCAGGACTCATTGTCTAAAGAGATCTGGAAGATAATAATAAGAAAGTCTAGATAAGTTTTGCCCTCTAGGGCTTTCTATGAAGGGAAAAATTTAGTAGTCATTTCTGGAGTAAGCTAATGCTGTGAGCTTTCTTCCTAGAGATAGCAGTTTAACTCCTTTTCCATCTGCAATACTCTCAAAATGTTGGTCTGATTTCCTTCCCTTGAGTTCTAAGCATGCATTACCACCATCATTTCTTTCCATTAAAATAAATAATAAAGCCTTTCGGAAGGTGACTATGCCAGGTAAACAACAAGCTCTGAAGCCAAAATATCCTGAAAGGATGTAATTTAATACATTTGCAGTAAAGTCTGACAAATGCTTGTTCTTAAACTTATTAGTTATTATGCTGAAGGTATATAAGATTTGTATAAATTACATGAGTTGCTGTAATTCCAACTAGTTAAATAATTTATTTTAGTTTTCTAAGAGGAGAAGGGAATGCTGGAAAGATGTTTTGCTTTGCAGAAGCCTGTCTATACTGAGTCCTCTGAATTCCATATGGAGTTCTCTGAATTCCCAGACACCCTATCCTTGGCAGAACCCAACTGCTGAGACTGACAGTTGCTACCTAAGCGTGATGCATGTTATAAGTAATTCAACCTCAAGAGCATGACTGGCTGAGCTTAAGGTAAAATGTGATCCCTTCCCTTTGCTTTGAAAGATTCTTTGGCCATATGGCAGGACAAAAAGAAACTCAAAGAGGATCTGAAAAGCCCTCAGTGAAAAAGTACAAGAAAAAGAGGAACCCAAACTTTCTGAGGCAGTGGAGGAGGTTGAACAACATCAACTCTCCTTTTGCTACCTCTTTCAAATACATATCCCAAAACAGGCTAGAGCTTGTGTTATTCTAGGAGAGTCACAACCATCTAGTTATCTTTCAGGGATTCATCTTCCCTCTAACTATGATAAGATATAAAGGACAAGGCCCATACACATGTCTTTGTTTTCTTCTATGTATTTTGGCTCACCTTAGCAATTGACCATACCAGTAGTACCTCTTGCAGCTTAAGGAGATAGTCCTTGCATCTCCCATTTTCTCCCCCAGATCTGAAATTCCAGTATTAAGGATTTATTTGAATTAACAAACAGAAATTATAACAATAATTAAAAAGACATATGTGAATTCATTGAATCACATTGATTTCCTTATTATTTGTAGGAGGAAAGAAATGTGAATAACTTTTGCCAACCGTAAAATAAGATTACATATACTTAACTAGTGTGATGAAAGACAGGGTTACATGAGATTATATATGGAAAATTCCAGACCCTGCTGGTACGTTGTATATACTCAAAATATAATAGCTGTTTTGAGGAACTCTTATTAATTAGCAAAAGAGAACTAGAACCAGGAGGTGTAGTTGACTCTTCCTTAGGGTTGTTATTTAGTGTTCAGATATTTTTAAGTTTCAAATTTATAGTGTTTAACTTAAAATTATTAATGGCTATTTGTTTATAGACAGCTTTTTTTTCTGGGTGACTTGTTTGGTCAGAAATAAAAAGAGGGCATTCAACAAGGATGAGATGGAACCTAGGGTTCAGAAATCAGGTGAATCTTCATAGACAAAGCAGGCAAAGGAAAACTCTTGTTCATTCATCAACAGGGGAAAAATCAGACAATGTTTGATGATTTGAGAGTTATTCCACCCTTAAGAGTCAAACAAGCCTTGAGCCCCATGCTGAGCTCAGAGGCAGTGAAGACTCAAGTACAGGGGACCATGGGGTTTGAGGTTTCGGGAAAACGAAAGGTAATATGGAAGGGATCTCTGATCTTCCGGCAGAGGTTGTTTATCTCTTGCCAGATTTTATGATCTCTTTTGCATATCTGATCCTCCCACATGTCAGTGGTAGAGTTTGAAGAGAGGGTGGCCAGAAGGCCACTGTGATTTTGGCAGAGCAGAAATGGAATAGAATTATGAGGAGGCCCTTACATTGATACAGATGTGTTAACATTTACCACTTCTCAAACATATCAGATTATTTGGGAAATTGAACTGTATTTCTCACCACTTAATAATTCAAGAAGTGGTTACTCGAGGCACTGGGAGGACTGAATCCTTCACATGTTATGTTAACATCATCACAGCAGCTCATGTTATCATGGGAACTAGACAAAATAAGAAACCTTATTTAGCATCTTTAATTTTTCTTGTGAATCATTTGTGATAGGAGAAGAAAATCAGGTCACCTGAAGAAAATGATTTAATCCTAAAAAAGAGCCACTTAACAGGCATACATTATCACCATTCAATAGAAATTAATAAAGTGTTAGTGTTTACAGAATTTCTCTCAGTATATGCAAATGGAAGTGGGATTCATTTTTATTGGAATTTGCATTGTATTAGAATTTTCGTCCACATCTGAAAAGCACCATCAGTAGAAAAGTGTGTGTGTATATGTGTGTATATATAAATATATATAGTGAGAGAGAGAGGGAGAGACTATCCCTGGACTTCCCATTCCCAGCTTGAGAATCAGCAAGTGCACATTAACTTAATTATCAAATCTGGCTTGCTTGTGGCCCACGTTTTTATGACTATAGAACATCAACACTCCTATTAAATTCACACTACTTATTTCTGGGAGTAGCCAGGATATGTTACATGAATTGCCTCCTTTCATTTTGATGTTCTCAGTGAAGTCCACTGACTGGAAGTCATTTGGGAAGTACAACCACGCTGGTTCTGTGGTCCCTGGTCTCCCCAGCCTGCTGCTGTCTTGGGAAGGCTCCTTGCAGATTCTCCACATGATGATATTGAATTCTAGGGAGAAAATGGAGAGAATCCTCATTCCCACTTCTAGGACTTCACTAATCACTGGGGCACAAAAACTGCTTTACTTGTGTCCCAAATCTCACAAGATTCCTTATTCAAGCAGCTGTTTTATCATCTCTTTTCAGACAGCTCTTTTTGCTTTATATAGGAACTTTGAGACAGTTTTACTGGCTGGATGGAAGCCATTTTCCCAAATAAAAGTGTGTCTACTTTTTCAAATCTTCCTAAGTCTGTCCCAGGTATCAGGTACTAACAGTTTCCTTTTCCATTATCCCTAACTATTATAACTGAGGCAATCTTGATTTAGGCTCAGCTTAGCTACCCCACTACATTCACACCCGTTCCTTGTGAATTCATTTTAAATGAGCTTTCAGGTGTTACGAATACTAACTGCAGAGTCCCACAGGGAATTCACTGCACAAGTTATCAGGTAAATAACAGGTTTTCACTTCACCTAATTAGAAAGTTGCTGTATGATAAAAGACTATTTTGTCTCTCTGGACTTCAGTTTTCTTATGTATAAAATGAAAGATTTGGTCTCAATATATGGTTTTTAAACTATTTGGTGATCAGAGATCATTTTCAGAATCTAATGATGATATTGAATCTCATTTTGAAAAATCCAAATATATATGCTATGAACTGTATTAGTCTGTTTTCATGCTTCTATGAAGAACTGCCTGAGACTGAGTAATTCATAAAGGAAAGGGTTTTAATTGACTTACAGTTCATGGCTGGGGAGGCCATTCCAAATGGGATAAATTGTCCAAAACAAAGGGGTATAGGCCCCATGCAAATCTGAAATCCAGTGGGGCAATCAAATCTTAAAGCTCTGAAATTATCTTCTTTGACTTCATGTCTCATATTCAGATCATACTGATGTAAGAGGTGGGTTCCCGTGGTCTTAAGCAGCTCCACCCCTGTGCCTTTGTAGGGAAGAGCCCACCATACCCCCCCAGCTGCTTTCATGGGCTGGTGTTGACTTTTTCAGGTGCATGACTTTTCTAGGTGCATGATGCAAGCTGTTGGTGGATCTACCATTATGGTGTCTGGAGGATGGTGGTTCTTTTCTCACAGCTCCAGTAGGCTGTGACCCAGTGTGGACTCTGTATGGGAGATCTAATCCCATATTTCCCCTTCTGCACTGCCCTAGCAGAGGCTCTCCATAAGGGCTCCACCCTTGCAGCAAACTTTTGCCTGGACATCCAGTCATTTCTGTACATCCTCTGAAATTTAAGTGGAGGTTCCCAAACCTCAGTTGACTTCTGCACACCCACAGGCCCAATGCTACAGGTAAGCCACCAAGGCTTGGGGCTTGCACCCTCTGAAGCAATGGTCTGAGTGCTGTTTTGGCTCCTTAACCACAGCTGGGATGCAGGATATCAAGTCCCAAGACTGGACAAAGCAGCAAGGACCTAGACCTGGCCCAGGAAATCATTTTTTTCTCCTAGGCCTCTGGGGCTATGATAGGAGTGGCTACTGTGAAAACCTCTGACATACCCTGGAGACATTTTCTTCATTGTCTTGGAGGTGAATATTTGGCTCCTCATTGCTTATGTAAATTTCTGCAGCAGGCTTGAATTTCTCCTCAGAAAATGGGTTTTTCTTTTCTATCACATTTTCATACTGTGAATTTCCCAAACTTTAATGCTCTGCTTCCCTTTTAAACATAAGTTCCAATTCCAAACCACCTCTTTGTGAATGCATGCATAAAACTGAATGCTTTTAAGAGCACCCGAGTAATGTCTTGAAGGTTTTGCTGCTTAGAAATTTTTTCCACCAGATACTCTAAATCATCTCTCTCAAATTCAAAGTTCCACAGACCTCTAGGGCAGGGACAAAATGCCACCCGTCTCTTTGCTAAAGTATAACAAAAGTCATCTTTATTCCAGTTCCTAACAAGTTCCTCATCTCTATCTGAGACCACTTCAGTCTCGACTTTATTGACCATATCACTATCAGCATTTTGGTCAAAACCATTCAACAAGTCTCTAGGAAGTTCCAAATTTTCCCACATCTTTCTATCTTCATATGAGCCCTCCAAACTGGTTCAACCTCTGTCTGTTACCCAGTTCCAAAGTCACTTCCCATTTTTTGGTATCTTTATAGTAGCACCCCACTGTCTGTGCTACCAGTTTACTGTATTGCTCTGTTTTCACACTGCTATAGAGAACTGCCTGAGACTGGGTAATTTAAAAAGGAAGACGGTTTAATTTACTGACAGTTCAGCATGGCTGGGAGGTCTCAGAAAACTTACAATCATAGAGGAAAGCGAAGGTGAAGCAAGGCACCTTCTTCACAGGATGGCAGGAAGGAGAAGTGCTGAGTGAAGATGGAAGAGCTGTAACCTCCCAATGGGTTCGCCTTGCCCACTGCCTAGACGGAGTAGATTTATCAAGACAAAGGAATTGCAATGGGGACAGAGTAATTCACGCAGAACCACCTTTGCAGGAGGCCAAAGTTTTATTATTACTAAAATCAGTCTCCCTGAGCACTTGGGGATCAGAGTTTTTAAAGCTAATTTGTAAGGTGGGGGCTTGGAAGGTGTGGAGTGCTGACTGGTCAAGTTGGAGATGGAATCATACAGGGTTGAAGTGAATGTTTCTTGCTATCTTCTGTTCCTGGATGGGATGGCAAAACTGGTTGAGCCAGATTACCAGTCTGGGTTGTGTCAGCTGATCCATCGAGTGCAAGGTCTGCAAAATATCTCAATCACTGATCCTCAGTTTTACAGTAGTGATGTTATCCCCAGGTGCAATTTGGGAAGGTTCAGACTCTTGGAATCAGAGGCTGCATGACACCTAAACTGTAATTTCTAATCTCATAGCTAGCTTGTTAGTCCTGCAAAGGCAGACTGGTCCCCAGGCAAAAAGGGCATCTTTTTGCAAAAGAGCTGTCATCAATTTTGTTTCAGAGTCAATCCATAAACTGGATTCCTCCCTAAAACTAGTTTGACCTATGCCCAGGAATGAACAAGGACAGCTTAAAAGTTAGAAGCAAGATGAAATCAATTAGGTCTGATTACCTTCACTGTCACAATTTCCTCAGTTATAATTTTGCAAAGCCAGTTTCAGAGTCCCTTATAAAACCATCAACTCGTGTGAGAACTCACCCACTATCATGAGAACCTCATGGGGGAAACCACCCTCATGAGTCATTTACCTCCACCTGGTCTCTCCCTTGACACATGAGGATTGTAATTCAAGACGAGATTTGGGTGGGGACACAAAGCCTAACAATATCATGGACTAAACAGTGTTCTATCAAAAATGTATATGTTGAAGCCCTCAGCCCAATGTTACTGTATTTGGAAATAGGGCTTTTAAAAAGTTAATTAAGGATGAATGAGGTTCTAAAGGTGGGTTCCCAATCCAATAGGGCAGGGGTCCTTAGAAGAAGAAGAGACACTAGGGGTATACACAGAGAAAAGTCCATGTGTGAACACAGTGAGAAGGTGGCCATCTGCAAACCAAGATGAGTAGCCTCAGGAGACACCAACCCTACAGGAATTTGATCTTAGACTTCCAGTCTCCAGAACTGTGAGAAAAATAAATTTCTGTTGTTTATGTCCCCCAGTATATGGAATTTTGTTATGGAAGCTCTAGCAGAGTAATACAAAACACATAGAAAAAAATATTTGCAAGCAATTTTTGGTTGCTCATGGACTTCATGAGATCCACCCTTAAAGGTCAGGACTTTCAAGATTATACATCTTCTTAAAAAAGGATACCTTTTTTTTTTTTCTGAAAAGTACTAACTATATGAATAGTAGCTGGAAATATTTGAATTCTTATTTCATATATGTTCTTTGAAAACATAGTGAGTGCGTTAAGATCATTAAAAAGGTGTATTTGTTTTAAGCAAGAAGGCTCAAAAGAAAATGGACCATCAAAAGTTGAGTACACAAGAAATATACGAAACATTGTTTAGAAATGTGCCTAGAGACATTTAAGCTAGTTTTTATCTCTTTATATATGTATATATATGAGAAACATATATATGAAATATATATGTGATATATAGAAATATATATGAAATATGTAAATATACAGATCTATGGAAAATATCTTTCTCAGAATAAATTAGAAATTTTCTTCCTCTTTAGGTTATTTAAATTTGAAATTGTGTATGCTATGAAAAGATGTTTAAAGAATAAAGTGAATGCTTGGGAATAATTAAATCACAATGGTTATATTTTGTGTTTTGAAGGAATTACAAATCCTGGAGTATTTCATACAGAAAAATGTGGGGTTAGTAAATGAAGTGGTTCCAGGTATGTGAGAAAGATAACAACCAACCAGCACATTTTTGTATAAGCCAAGTATCAATTTACCATGATAGCAACAAGGACACTTGTGCCAGGTCTTTTGGTGTCCTGAACAATCATCACAAAGAACCCTTCAGCATACTCTGCTTTAAGAGACATATTGCAGTTATAAGATTAGTGATAGTCATTAGGCCTACTCCCGTCTCACCCAGGTGACACTGTGTCACCTTATGATGCAACCTGGCCTGGGAATTTCCAACTCTGGTCCAGAGAGTTCCAGGAGACAAAGCCACCTCTGCATAGTTGCAACAACTTTCATAAACCTTAAACAAAACGTACCTTTACAAAAGCATTTAACTCCCTTTATAAAAGAAACACTTTGTAACTGACTCAGACTGAATACAGTTGTAAGAAAGGCGGAAGGATCCCCCAAATTCTGAAAATAATCTCTGAATGGAGAGCTCCCAGTAGGCTGGTTAACTGTCTCCCCAGCTGTGTCTGGTCCATGGCACTGGCCTGCTCCACTACCCATCTTGTACGAGCACTACTAGAACACGCTTGAGCATCAGACGGAGCCCAAGACTCATCTTTGAAGTAAATCAGACAAGGTAAAATGTCACCCCTGGGGAATTTGGTTAATAAAAACTACCCAAATTCCTGAACATGACACTTGGCCTTCAACTAGTTAGGAAGATTCTTTAATTGATATTGTCTATCTGCATTCTCAGTACCAGTTTGCATCCCCATTTACCAATCCCAACAACCACCCCTTCTCTTTTTTATTTTTTTACTTTTTGGTAATCAATGTGATTCCAGAAAAGGTGCCTCTATTCCTGCTTTAGGTGGAGCATGTGATCTATGCTAAACCAAACATTGTATTCTGGAGGAAGTGATTTCTCTAGTGGTGGGCATGAGGTTTCAGGTGCAGGCATCTGAGAGAACCTCAGCACTTTGTTGGGTGCCCTAAAACAAAGTCATGTCCTTGCTGAAAATGAATAAAGAAGCATGCATCCTAATGAGATGAAGAGAACCAGATAGAAAGAAGCTCATGCAATAACCACAGTGGAGAGATGGGAAGAAACTTAGACTTTGAAAAGTTTTTTGATCAATCCATTCTTAAAGTCAGCCTGATTTCTAGACTTTTGTGTATATGAGCCAAAAAACAAAACAAAATAAAAACAAATTTCTACTCTGCTTTATTTGATTTCAGTCAGAATTCCTCTTATTTACCATCAGAACATCCTAATTGATGGCTACTCTTAAATATCCTTACATTTATGTATTTGTATAAAGTTTTTCTTTCCTCCCAGGGTTTTATTCTATAAGTAATCAAAGACCCATTTAATAGTTTAGTGGGTGTCTACAATATTCTCCCATCCTCAATTAAACTTAGATATTATTTGTTCAACCTAATACTCACTCAGCCAACCATGATCTATCATAGTGTCAACAATGTGCAAGGCCTGATCATTCGACACCTTAGAGAAATTAGAGTTATACATATAACGTGGTTCTTGCTTTCTAAAAGCACCTGCTCTAGAATAAGAGGACAGGAAAAACACATATACAGATAGTTCTTGCCTTCTTTTCTTCCTTTTTCTTAAATGCTTTCTTTTTTTCTGCTAGAATGTATACTGGAAGGTGGATTATCATAGAATCCCTTCTTATAGAAAGTAATTAAGAAGGAGTCTAATATATTACCTAAGAATGCCCACGATGCCTGGGTTTAGATCTAGGCTCTGTTACTTGCCAAGTTCCAGTGTCTTTATCTGTAAAATGACATATACCTTGCACAATTGTCTTGAATACAAAATGAGAAAAACATGGCTCACAGTAAGCACTGGACAATAGTAACCATTATAAACTTGGAAAACCCTCATTTTATAAGAAAGAATTTGAGGCCCTTGGTAGCAGTTAATGTCAAACCTAGGTCTTAAGACGATGCTTCTTTTACTGTCATCATTGGCTTTCCATTTTGAAATCTTCTGCCATGTATCTTCTCTTACATAACAACTATGAGCAATAATTTCTCAATATCTCATAAGAACATAGATACAGCAACCGTAAACTCTCTGATTATTTTGAAAGGAGTTAAATAATTCTTCAAGTTTGCCCATGCCAGGTTGTAAGAACCACAGACTAGCTGGGTCTATGGTAAAATGTGAGTATAGCACTCAATCACAAATGCAAAGTTAAGTGATTTTTATAATATTCAATGGAGGAGTAGAGGTCACAACCGAAGGTTAGGGCCAAAAAGATCAACACATGAAATATTCAAGGTCAAGGATGAGGTTAGGAGTAGGACCTGGAGGTTCATGCAGGGCAGGAAAATGGAACAAGGAAGAGTCTAAGCATACAGGCAATGATAAAAGTTTATGCTTCAGTCCAAGAATGTGGAAATAATTAAGAGATAGAGACTAAACCAGGAAACTGAAAATTTGTCTTAACAGCGTAAGCTAATGATTACATAAAAACACCCTATGACACCATACATTTTGATTGCAAATTACTAATCACTAATTAGAGCAAACTTGTATTTGCTCTGTATAAGTCAATCTGTAAAAATGTTCGTTTTTTGGAAGTGATAATGAGGAATCTCAGGAGTTTTCTTAAATCAGACATTGCTGTAATGTAACAGATTCTTTACTAAAACCAAAACCTATTTGGTTGAAACTGTTGTTTCTAAACCTATCTTAAAAGGAAAAAGCATTGCTCAAAATGGCTAATTTTTCATTCATTCCAGGCTTTCCTTCTCACTCCAAATCTCTAAAAACATCAGCAATCCATTGCAAAGTAAATAACTTTCTAAACCAAAAATATTCTTACATAGTATATATCACAAAGCCAGTGGCACTCCCCCAACCTTCATTAATTTTGGATTCTAAGAAAAATGAGAGTGTGCTGATCAAAAAATAAAAGCACATTTGTTTCTGCTGGAATTCTTTTAAGATGTCTCCAAACTGTGGCTTGCTCACACACACCACAAGAGAATGTGTGGCTGAAAGCCCATATACAGCACCATCCAAAACCAAGAACATTTCTCAAAGGGAGACTTCGAGAATGTTTTTAATTATCATGTGCCTCATCCCAGCCTTCACACTTATACTCTGGGTAAGCTGCCAGTTTATACTTGTGGTTTAGCCACTGCTGCCTGTCCCTGATGCAGGTAGACTTTTAATGGTCTTCAGGTAAAGATAATTGGCTATTTGCATGCTTCCAAATGTATCAGTTAAAAAGGTACTTGAAGAAATAAACCCACTGTATCTTCCAGTGAATATATTATGGATGCAGATTAACTCTCATGTAGACCTGCGCATTAATGAAACCTGGAATGCCTTGACCTGTGAACATGCCTAGTGAATATACTATTACCTCAAAGCCTCTGATTAAAAAAAAAAAAAAAGTTAGATAGCCCTAATTCAGCTGACTAGCAATCTGAAAAGTTAGAAAAGAGGTAAACGTGAGTCTCACGCCTATATTTCCTTATAATCAAGAGTTAGAACTTCCAATAAGCTCTGGGCAGTGATTTAGAAGGGGGGGATCATAAGAGAATTGAATTAGCTCTCCCTACATATTGATTAACAGCTTTTAAACCCATCAGTCATACTTTAATTTCTGTGTGTGGTGTGTTTAACGTGAGCTCCCAATCCACCTGATTGGATTACCTCACCACCCATGAAAGAATCAGCAGCCAGTGGTTAAAACTGTAATTAGAATCAGGCAGTAATTTGTGATGGGAGGGTTTCGGGTGGTGATGGGGGCAACCCTTTTGCCCCTTCTGTTTAAATTTTTCAGCATAGATGATGAAAAATAATTATATTTCAGCAATTACTTCTGAGATAGTAGAAAGTGTACATGTGAAGGGATAATCAAAGATTTTAGATATTGTAACTCTATTTCTTCCTTTTCCACAAAGTAGTCAGTAAAATACAGAAGGTAAGTTTATTATTCACAGTCTCTAATTTCAGTGGAATTGGAGAGTGGTCCAAGGTAAGCCTTATTTTAAACACCCAATATATTCCCCATCATATTTATTTTCCGTGGGCCAATAGTTTTTGAGAAAGAAAAAAAAAGCAGTATCCATACAAGAACATAAACATAATTAAAAATGCCTATTTAAAAAATAAATACATTTTTTTTTCTTTTTCTCTATGACATTTGAAATAGGTATTTTTAATGGAGATTTTATAACTACAATATTTTTGGTTGGTTTTATTGTAATATTTCCCCCTAGTCAAGGGGACTGTCACAATCTTTGTTGAAAACATTTTATGAATAGCTTTGGTTCCAAAACAAGGACATCTTAAAAAAAACTTTAATGATTTTGAATTAGCTATTCTTTTATGAAATATTAATTTAGTATTTAAAAATAAAGAAGTGAATTAAATCCAAATGTGTGATAGAAAATTTCAGTGTTAGCATGAAATTAAATTGGAAAACAATACAACTGAATTGAGTAAGGGGACTTAGTAATGTAATATGAGGTGGCATCATTTGAATTAATTGTAGAAAACTCACACATGGACGTGTTGAAATAGGGGGAAGTTACACACCTTTCCCTTCACAACATTTAACAATATCACTACATCCATGTCAGTGCATGTACACATGTGTGAGCACGGACAAGCAGATTAAAACCAGAGCCAAACAAAAAAACATGTATGATGATAATGGACAGCCCTTGGCCATAAATCTCCAAGCAGATATTTGATTCATAAATTATTTTATACCCTGCCTCTTAACCAACATGAATCTCATGTCCATTTGAGCAGGCTTTGGTGCTGAGTCTTCCCTCTCTTCTTACTTCTGCAATGTATCTCATCATTGCATCCCATACTCACTCTTATTTCTAGCCATTGCTAAAAATGATTGCCCTTGGACTTCCTTTTCCCACCTCTTCGCTCATCTGTATGGGGTGTCTATTTCTAAAGATCTAGTTCCTTTATTTCTTCATTTTCTGCCCATATTAATACCTTGATTCTTTAACTTCTTGTGTAATGATTAATACCTATCTGGTATAATGGAAAGAGCCCTTGCTTAAACTTTTGTATTTGTCAGTTACTAACATAAACCTCTTAATATCTCTGGGCCTCAGGTCCCTGATACGTAAAATGAGGAGGAACTTGAGGGGACCTTCAAGCTCTGAACCTTTCTGCACAAATAGCTTAACATTTTCATAATGTTGTCTGGCTCAGCAGCAGTTTCACGTATGGATGCTCTGTCTCTCTAATTAGACGATAAGATTTCCAGGAGCATTCACTGGAACTTTTTTTTTTCTATTGTACTCTATAGCTGCTAGCACAGTTCTAAGTATATTATAGATATTCAATAAATGTTCATTGATTCATTTACTGAAGTCCTTTGGGTGGATTTTCATTTCATATCATTACTACCAACAATATTGTTAGTGTAGAAGTGGATACATCAAGCAGTTATTCAGAAAATTAATAGATAAAAAGAAAATAGAAACAAAACAACAAAAATAACTCTACATTTTCTGTGTGTTCCTTGATAATTATCTATTTTGGTAATTTGCTCTGTGACCCTTGATGATCGATACCAATAACTTAAGGTGCAATTGGGGGAAAAACTGTGGGAATAAACCTGAAGATTTCTTTGAACAAATGATTCTTAATTTGTCAGTGGAGGGGGTGGGGAGGTAGAGAAATAGGACACTTGGAGAATCTGATGAGTGCTATGAGCTTTCTCTAAGAGGGTTCACAGATTTCTTACAACTTGTTAAATAAACAGTGTTTTCCTAAAGCCCATACATGGGTCCCACTTTTCATTTTTAATGGCTTTATTTATAGGAGTTGGGTAGAAGTGTACAGTCATAGCTATTCCTGCCAGAGCCCTATGAAATGATTTCTTTAGCATGTCTAATTGGACCAGAGGTAGGCATGTCATTGAAATCTAAGACTTAGCTTAAACAAAGAAACAAAGGCACTTGAATGCCTTCCCTGGGATTTTGAAATTGAAACAAAATTTTACTTCAAATCAGTTGGTGGTGTATTCTAGATACAGAAGGCCAACTGGTCTTGGAAGATGGAGTGGATGATTTGGGACCATGCATAAACTAATGAAGAAGTAGAGGACGGTGTTTGGTGGCAGGATTGGAGAATAGAGAAATATAGAACAATATCATGAATAACACATGCATAGAAGCAAAACCAAGGGATCACATAGCCATTAAGTAAAAGAGAGTATGGCCTGGGTTTCTGACACCTTTCCCATGTGCACGAGACCCACTTGTGCTGCATTTGCCATTCGTGGTAACTGTGCAAACTCTGAGTCTTTGATAACCTCTTCCCATCTCTCACCCCTGTCACTCCAACACACATACACACAAACATAGTCACCATTTTCTGGAACTAATTTGAAATTGGTCTGTTTTTCTTTGACTGGAATAAATTATAATCATATGTTTTCCACCATACTATTTATGTAAAGTAGAAAAAAGTGACTCTCAAGGTGAAAATGCTTATGATGTAGTTATTTTTTACAAGATACTTAGATGATAAAGGTTCTATGTGACTTTAAAGCTTTTTGTAATCCTAAAGTTTTAATATTTAGATGATTATTCTCTATAAATTAAAACTTGTAA
This sequence comes from Colobus angolensis palliatus, assembly GCF_000951035.1. Lineage (NCBI taxonomy): Eukaryota > Metazoa > Chordata > Mammalia > Primates > Cercopithecidae > Colobus > Colobus angolensis. The sequence goes on along the minus strand of NW_012123154.1, from coordinate 4,975,020 downwards.
TTTTTATGGAAATAAAGAAGAAAATAAATAGCTAAAAGTGTATGTTTGGCAAAGAATAACATACAAATAAACTTTACATGCTTTAAAAATAAAATTGCTGAATTTTTAAAAGACCTTCCAAACAAGCAATTGCAGATATAAAGAAGCAACATAATTTTTTAGCAAACCCATTTTATCAAATAAAACATTATGTAGTAGCAACGATTATGTTTTCTATTTAAAAAGATACAATCTTCAATGGGAAATATTTTATGATATTTGCAGGCTTTAGCCTTTAGCTTTTTAATTATTGTCCATATTTCCTGCTTATAATATCTTTACTTTGTTAACATATTTTCAGCTACTTGGTAGTGTTTGAAGTTCTATTCCTGCAAGTCTCATGTAGGCTTATGCTTAACTAATTCAATGGTACATATTACTGTGGCACGTAGTGAATAAAAACCTGTTAACTTCTAAAGTTTTTTTTTTTTTTTTTTTAAATAGACTATTCCAGTGTTTTACCAAGGATTTTACACTAGGAAGCATTCTTGAAGAACGATAGATTATACAGTAATTTTAAAAATTGATTCATTTTTGTTTGAGGAGGTCTATTAAATGGATCGCATGTAAAGTCAACTTGGTTTTGTGAATACTTCTGAATACTTGTTATCAGATGATTTGGCTTCTCTTTCATTCTAGTTGGTGACATCATCTTTCCTTGCTTTGTTTGTTTTTGACAGGAGTACAATTAAGTTTTCTTTTCCAGGTAATCCACAGATGTTTTGGATTGCTGTAGGAAACATCATCAAACATACAATGAAGGAGAGGGGATGCCATTTAAGCTTGTCCAACTTGCCTTATTTTGTTGTTGTTTTGTTTTGTTTTAGGCTTTTAAAAGCAGCCTGAAGCCGTGGTTTTTAGTTTCTGTCTCTAGTGACAAGCAGAAAAGAGAGATGAAGAAGGGGTTTTACTGGTCCAACCAGAAACAGAAGCTAAGATCTCATGACTATGTACTCTACCCTGAACACCCCTGCTTGGAGCAAGAGCTGCACATGGGTAGTAACTACAGCTCATGCACTCGCTAGACCTCCAGCAGAAAAGAAAACGTCTGGGTTTGCCGCAAAGGGGGCACAATCTACCAACCTATGGGTTTTGTCACTATTTTAAGAGGATTGCTTTATTCCCCTCTTGCAAGTATGCTTTCTGCAAATTTCTGATCTTGGGAAAATACATGTATCTAAAACTGAAAATGTGCCTAATTCCTATTGCTGGTAAGTATTTTGAGGTGTCTGAATAAAATAAATCTTGTTTAATCAGATTATTTTAACAATCTGACTTTTATTGTAAGAATGCTATTAATGTGCACAAGCCAACATTGACTCATCTAATTTTCTAATAATCAATGGTTTATTAAAAGAGGCAATTTTTTCTTAATATTTAGAAAGAGAAATGAAGGCATACAGTTTCTGTTTTTGACATAATTCCACCATGAACTTTGCTGTGTGTCTGCGGCAAGTCATTGGTGTTCATTATACCTCAGCATTCCTCCGAAAAACAGGAATTTTCACACCCTATCTACCTTGTAGGAGGGTTGGAATAATCACAAGAGATAATAGAAAAAAAATGTTACAAATGGAAGGAATCTTAATGATCATCCTAAGATCATTTATTTTGACAGTAAGATGACTGAAGCCCAGAGGTGTTAAGTAAATAACTGTTTCCTTTTGTCTCCATATATATGGCTAGCACTTAAATGCTTCTCCTAGAACTGTCACCAAGAAGTGCAGAAATCCTCGGTTCTTAGTCTTACTTGCAGTAAGAATTCTGATAAGTAACTGATTTAGGCAAAAAAGAGAATTTGTGGAAGGATAATACAGAGCATAGGGTTTATGTAGAGAGGCAGTACACTCCGAAAAGATAAAGCCTGGCATACTGCTGAAGGGAGTGAGCCAGCTGTACCCTGAGGGTTCTGCATTGGGTTTTTATGATGTTGGACTTTCTTGAAGTTAGCCACTGTCTTAAGCCTCTGCCTTTTTTCTCTGTCTAGTTTTCCCAATTCTGCCTTAAGTCCTCTCTTTTTCCCCACCTAGTTCCCACTCCAGGCTTGTAGGACCCTCCCTTACTATTAGTTGGTGTGCATGTGTGGCCCTGGTGTTGGATAGGAATTACGCCTGGTATCTCTTAGGAACTTCTTCTTTGCCCTTTTCTTCTTACCAGCATGCATCTAGCTATACTCTGACAGGTTAGCTGCAGAGTGAATGATTACTGGCCATCCTAGTGGGAATTCCTTTCTGCATAGGTATTTTCCCTCCTCTCTGCTAATATCTAGCATGCATGTTTTGGGTGGTCCCTGGAGTATGATATTTTCCAGAACTCCCTTTTCTCAGGGGGTTCACCTCTCCTGCTCATGTCTGGCTGTCTGACTACTCTAAAAGGATACTTAAGTCATATATGTTAATTATGTACTTTTTAATCTCCCTGACTAACCTGTATGATTCTTGAATATAGAGACAGTACCATATTTGCCTTTGCCTTTTCATAGCCATTGTTTTCATAATTAACTCTTAATTGGCATTCCTTGAAGAATATTTTAATCTTCAGATCCCTGCTATACCTTTTCACTATATTCTATACTGTCCTTGGTAGTACTTATCACAATTTTAATATAAATGTATATAATTTCTGTATATACATTTATATAGTTTCTGCATATATAAAAATATATGTGTATGTATATATACATATTTGATTTTTAAAATGTTTTTTCTCCACAATTTAACTTACGTTACAGTTTCCTCATCTGTTAAATGTGGCTAATAATAGTATCTAACTTATAGAATTATTGTGCAGAATATTTGATTTATTAACAGCGAGTGGAATATATAGGAGGAATTCAACAAATGTGTTATTATTATTATTTAATTTCCATGTAATGTGCCTGTCCCAAGCAGTAATGATAGAGACTAGAATATCTCTGTATATCAGGCTGTACAAAAAGCAATTTTAGATTCAATAGGTTGTAAAGTTTTCTCTGTGCTACCCCATAGGTGTGTTATCCACAGGATGTCTCTTCATCTGTTCAATTCTAGGGGCAAATATATACTATTCAGGTTTTAGTAACCTTCAAGGGATACCAAAAAAAAAAAAAAAAAATTCACAGAGGATGAGAGCTATATAGTGAGAAGGTAAATCATGTTCTCCTTTATAACTTTTTAAAAAAATGTCATCACGGTCTGGTGGCATCCTGCTGAATACGTGCCTCTGGAAGGGATTCCATCATTCCTTTTTCAAATACATTTGGGTTTCCGCCAGGCCCAGCAAACACACAGAGAGTAAGACAGATAAAGAGACTTTCCTTTGAGAAGAAGGAAAGACTTCAATGTAACTTTGATGTAAGTTAAACCAGAAAGTCGAACAGGACTCAAGCTACTGCAGGACATCTAAATATATCTGAGAAACCAACATACCCTATCTGCTAGTAAAACCAAGGTAGTAAAGATATTAAAAGCTTTGATAATCTCAAAACAGAAAGCTTGCAGTTCTCAGAACAACTTGCAAAAGGTAAGCATTTTCAAGGTAAAAGAATCAGTATTATTTTGGTTCATGAGTAACATTTATGAAATGAGTAGCCTTATTCAAAATAAGCACTTAATAGATTGGGAACATCACCAGAGCTCGTAAAGGTGGCAGGTTAAATACATTGCAAATCCCAAAGACAATTAAAATTATTGAGTATTTTGTTTTATGAATATGTCTAAATTTGAGAATTGAAACTACATTTCCCACTGTTCTTTTTTAAATGAGAAAAATAAAAGAATTTTTTTCAGTGTTCATTACAAAGTTAAAGTGTTTATAAATAAATACAGTTGGCAGATACGAGTGAATTTATGGAAGGTAACTTTGAACTATTAAGGTGAGATTTAACATTAAAGGCTAAATATAGGAAGAAAAAAAGATGTTGTAATGCTGCAAAAGAATGTTGTGACTTTTTTTCTGGAAAGTAATTTCTGAGTTTCAATTTACTCCCTGGATCATTTTACAATGGCTGTAACCCTGCTGTATAAAGGTGATACTTCACAACTGTGATCAATTCAGCAAGTATTGGTGAATCAAATATTTCCACTTTTAAGAGGTGGCATCTGCTGAAGCTGAAGGCACTCATAGAATAATATCTTTTAACTAGGGACTTCATTTTTCCTGGAATGTTCAAAAACATATATGTATTTCTTACTCATAGGAGATCAATGGATTTATTCCTGAATAAATTGTTTTCTTCTGATGTTTGATTATTTTTATACTTTAATAGTGTAATATGTACTGATTTTAATGAAGATATTGTGGCATAAATAAATATTGAAAATGGCAAGGAGTTTTATCTATCTCTACAGATATTGATTGTGATAGAAGTCAGCCAAACGCCTAGGCAGATAGGGACAGGTAACTGGTGAAACCCCACATTCAAGCCAAAAACAGCCTGAAGGCTGAAATACCGGACTGCTGGTCCCAATGAAACCTGTGACCCAGAGTAAGAACTTCAGTTCCTGTTTCCCCTCCTTTTCCTAATTGATTCTTTCTGAATAATGCCTTTTAACCAATCGTTGCCTTTTCCAGTACTACCTATGACCTGCCCCTCCCTGATTCTGACCCCATAAAAACCCCAGCCTCAACCATATTAGAGGGACTTTTCTGCCTTTGGGTAGGGGGACCACCCCCATGTCCCCTCTCTGCTGAAAGCTATTTTATCACTCAATAAAACTCCCTGACTTATTCGTTCTTCAATTGTCAGCACATCCTCATTCTTCTTGGGCATGGGACAAGAACTCAGGAATTTCTGTGAAAGCCAGACTTGGCCTGGGTAGGCCGAGTAGGTGGGCCATTTCCTGCAGTAGGTAGCATTGCCAAGGGAGGCCCAGGTAGAATTTTCTGAACTCAGCCATTCGACTGAGTAATTATAAACTTTTTTTTTATGTAACCAGCATGTATTGTATTAGGTATTGTAGGAAACCAAAACCAAAAGATATATATGTATATATATAGTCCTCAAGGCCCTTCAGATCAAGTTGTGGAGATTACGTACACAAATAATTTTTAGTATAGAAGAATATGTAATATGTTATGATGGAAGCACAACAAAAATGCACATTTAGACAAAGATGAGTTTACTTCAGGACGAGACAAGATTAGGCTAAACAATGAAAATAGTTACTTCCAAGATCTACCTTGAAAACTGGGTACAATGTGGGCATACAACTGCCTGCAGGAAGGCTCCCTGGTAGAACAAGTTTAGGGAAAAATGGTGCAGAACTGAAAAAGCATAGGCACATTAAAGAACTGCAGACAATTGAAGTTAATGAAGAGCCTGTTTATTTGGCACTGAACACTGCTCTGTTCATAGAATAGCTGCTTATCAGACTAAATCGAAGTGAGTTGAAATTCATCATCCATGAGCCAAGAAATAGTTATCAATACAAGATTTATACTGAGACAAGCACAGTTGATAAATAAAAGGTGTTTAGCTCTTCCAGAAATCAACCATTCCAGCATCCTGCCCTTGGACCAGAAGGTACCTAAGATTTGCTCTGTTTAAATGACATACGGAGGAAGAACTTTCCACGACTTTCTTGTGGAGAAAAACATTAACATATTTTGCTGGAACAAAAGTGGTGGAAGGTCTTTCCACATATGCCATTCAAATATTCTTGTAATTCAGCATGGAACAATTAAAGACACAATCTATAGAATTAATTTTTTTGTAATTTTAAATATTTTACTAGCATTAGTCTGTTGAGAAAACCATAAAGTGTTGCATTCTTTTGTGAGACATCTACATGCCAATAATAAAATGCTTTGATCAAATAAGAATTTATAAATATAAAGTAGCAGATTCTGTGAGCCTTGCAATTTGTTTCTTAAAATGTTAGCTCATACTAGGATAAGGTCTTCATTACGGAGTTATGGATAGGAAGATTTTAGGCCCGAGGGCTGGGGATCTTAGCTCTAGGCTTGGCTTTGCCACCGTCTGGCTATGTACTTTGGGACAAGTCCCTGACAACTCTGTCCCTCAGATACTATAAAATGGCAATGTCTCAAGGCCTCTCCAGCTCTTGAAATTATATATTTTATAACAACAAAATGAAGAGTAAATTTATTTTCAGTTTAAAACTCCTCCAGATTGTCAAGATTAAAACAAAGGAGGAGAGTCATAAATCAGAATGAAGGCTCCAAAGTGAAAGGAATGTGTCAAAACAATATTGTTCTCCTAAACCCTTTTCTAAAGGTGTAAATTGCAATCTGACACAACTGCCATTCTGAAGTGCCATACTGAGTTGTTTTGTTTAACAATGAGTTTAATCAGACAAATAGTTCCAGAGGACAGGAAAACAGATGGGCCATCAACTTTTAAATGTGGAAGCCCAGTAGAATCATCTGTTAGCCTTAGGCCAGGCAACTGTGACCCAACAGCTACAGAAAGTAACAGGGAGAAATATTTAGGAAGTTGTTTATTAGTATAATGTCATGAAGGTTTTCCATAAAGTGAAATAGATGCTACTGTTACTTACTCTACCCTCTTAGTTCAATACTTGGAGGCTCGTAAATTAAACTGACAAAAGGCAGACTAGCAAGAGAAGAGATGGATTTTTATTCGCACAGGTACATACAAGAGTTCACAGAAAAAATACGTGGCTCAAAGAAGTGATTAGAAATTGGGGTTTATATACCATTTTAATAGGGAAAGGGTTGGGAGTGAAGGACATTTATCAAAAACAAATGACTTTTAGATAATATGAATGAGCCCTTCGGGGAGTAGATGGGAGATATGATCCTTTCTTGCCAATGTCTGTTTAGGTGTGGTGTGGAGACCTCTCCTCTTCGGTGAAGAGAGTCAAACTGCTCTCAGGGAGAGGGCTTATGATGATTGAGTTCTTTTCGGACACTGCTTATAAGGAGAAAGAAGATTTCAGAAACTCAAATGTCTTCTATTAAAAAATATTTTTATGCCACAGTAGCATATTCTGGGCCTCTTCATTATCCTCAAATATTTAGTATTACCTAATTTATAGTAAAAATCAACCATTTGGACATTTAGATAAATGTTTGGTGGAATTCACTCAAATTACAATTTCCATTTACTGAGCTTAACATGAACTTAGATGAAAAAAACTGTCTTTTAATATTCATGGATGTGTGGTGATACAGGGACTCATCAGTTTGTCCCTATTGTTCCATTTCTGAAGCATAAGACTTGTAGCTCATTGTTTTTTCTGCCTGAGTCATTTGATGGCATGGAGTAAAATAGTGTAACAGCTGAAAACTTGACACTTAAAATGTTTGCCCACCATAGAAGTTGACTTATTTAAAATATATTATTTTTAAATTCAAAAGTAATCTTTAGTTACTATTTTAAACTTACTTTTTGCACCTAAAATTAATGCTTCATTCTATTGTAGCCTCAAATTATGTAAATTGAAAAAACTTACAATTATTATATATGTGAACATATTAATTTGAACCATGTAAAATTGCCATTTGTTAGATAAAAAGCAGAGAAATATTGCCAATTACATACATAATTTTTTGTAATTGGAACACACAAGCACACAAATTACTGACAATAACTTGGACAGAAGCTTTGTATTTTACTTTTATTTTGGTTCTATTTATTTTCCCCACAGCTGAGCCTAGTGCTATTGACAGTTTAGTATGTGTTTGATGAATACTTGGTGACGAATTGTTGTCAGATTGATTAAATAGACTGTGGGACAGACTTTTAAGTGGCTCAGCCAAATATGGAGAAATAAGAAGCATTTATCTGTCATAGACAAAGCACAAATAGACAAAGAAGAGCCTGGGTGTATGCATACATTTGGTGGACATGTGAGTGGAGAAGTAGAATTGGGATTCTGGGCTGTCTAAAATAAAGAAAGAAAACCAAGTACACATTTTCTACCCAAAGATGCCCTGCAAGAAAAATGGTGAAATATTTATTGTCTTCAAGATCGTCGTTGTTCTAGTGCACACCTCTAATTAGTTCTTTCTGAGCTAGAAAAGCTAATTAAAATATACCTACACACTGCATGGAAATGATACTGCTGTGTGCTCTGTGATGAATGAGCTCACACCCAGGATTGTCATCACATCCAAACCCCCAAGGAGGAAAGATTCAAGACTCTGTGTGCTAGATGCAATCCCAAAATGGTAAAAATGGGTAAATTAATATGCACACATACGTGTGACTTGAGATGAAGATATCACTTTCAGGTAGCAGGAAGAAATTGCCAGAAGTGACTTCTGTTAGGCAGAAACAATGAGGGATGAGTAAGTAGACTTTTAAATGTAGACATTTATTTAGATACTCTTTTTTTTTTTTTTCTTTTTGTCAGGTGGGGCTGCCAGGCTCAGTCTAATATAAAATCAAGTCTTTTCAAGTGAATAAAGCATGGAAAGAGAGAGTGTTCCAGACTCATTGTGGCCAGGGAAGATGGAGTTTCTAATAGCCTAGGGAAGAAAAAAAAACTCTCTTTTCTCCTGTGGCCCTTGTTAAAAGCTGAATCTGAAAATTTTAAGGGAATAAATTGCTCTGTCATTTGCCAGTATTTTATTTTTGCTTCTTGCTGAACATTGATTCCATCATACGTTTAGAGAAAACTCCTTAGAGTAGAATCAGTGGGTATCTGTGTGCCCTGCTGGAACACCTAGAAGGCAGAATTGAGTTTACCATAGAAGACATGAGATGGGACATGTGGATGAACTAGAGTCTTATGAGGCTATAGAGTTAGGTGGACTTGGAGTTGAACCTGTTTTTTTTCTATTTTCTAGTTGTGTGACTTCCAGTAATTTGCCTGATTTCTCTGAGACTCAGTTTTTTTCATCTGTTAAATGGGAATAATAATCCCTAATGATAATCTCATTGTAATGAAAAAGGGAGGTAAAGTCCTCAACATAGTGTGTGATACATATTAAGTGCCCAACAAATGGCAATTAAAAAAAAAAAATCCTTTCTGATGGTTACTTGTTCCCAATCTTCAGAGAAACCAACAGCCCACAACTATCAGAGACTGAGGTAAACATATTTCATGCAAAGAAGACCTCAGTGAAGGTTAAGTGAAAAGAATACTCTTGGGTGAGAGAAGTATCAAGAGGAAGCTAAGCCCAGATGAATGCCCAATATTTACTCTTCTCTTTTGGTCCACTGCAGAGCATATCCACAAGATCTGGAACTGATTCACTCATTCAATTTGATAAGCAGTGTTGTCTTTCTTTTTAATTCAGCCTTCTCCCTGAACTTACTCTTCATAGGATCTCTCCAGTCTTACAATGCTCACCAAAATGGAACCTTTGCTACTCTAAAATGGGAGTACATGTCTCCCTTCTACAAAGTTTCAGAAGCTGCCACATATTTGCCCAAATTTACGACCTTTTCTCTTTTTAGTATCAGTCTTGGGTCAGCACTGGATTGCCTAAATATAACTCTACATTTCTTAGTTCTAAGACATTATTGTCATGAGCACCATCCAACCAGTGGAACTATTTGTATTTCTAATTTGATTGAAGGCCACTTTCAGATAATGTGAGTTCAGCACTTTAACCTGAAAAGAAGTCAAAGGAGTCCGAGTGCTTTAAAGGGTCTAACTTCCAGGGTGCAGCATTCCAGAGGCCCAAGACAGAGACTGCTCCGAGCGGGAAAGACTATGATGCTTCAAGCTCCAGCTTTTTTATTAATCACTTGTTTGACACTCTGCCAAAGAATGTTCATCCTCGGGGAGAGATTTCAGGTCTTAGGGTCATGACCTGAGAAAATGTTGAAGTTTGTGGATATAGCATTACTGATTACATCCCCTCTCCTTTTCTCCTGTTCTTGGTATTTCTAAGCTGTTGAAGTTGATACATCAAAGAATGGATGACAGTAGCAGGTGTGGCTTCAGGTGCTGGATGACCCATGGACATGCTTTTCTAGGAGCTGGGGGTCACTGGGATCTTTCGCTAGTGCTTCCTGAAAGTGAAAGATTCAAAGAGCCTTCTTCATCATTATTTATGTAGCACTTTCTTCATCATCTACATTTCGTTTAATTTCTATGACGATGGCCTAGTCTTAAAACCAACAAATGTGACAACCTGAGTCCTTACATGCAGAGCTCAAGTCAGGTATTTAAAGAGGGTTATGGAGGTGCAGACAAGAATATAGAATCTCTCTGTGAAAACTGTGTGAAGATATTCTGAGTACTTTTCACTTCTTCCCACAAAACTTGATCAAAAACATAGAGAAAATAAAACTTTTGTGGTTCAATTCCAAGTATTTCTTTAAAAGAGCCTCTGAAGATGGTCTACAAGCCAGATCTATTAACTCACTTTCAAGCTAATGCTCCCAAAGTGTGATGTGATCTCACTGTGGTTAAAAAAAAAAATCTGTTTAAAGGTATAGAAAAGAAGAATAACTATTGAATAGGATATTTAGAATGAAAAACTGGACACAAACTGTGCTGTCCACTTTGAAATCATATAAAAAGCAGTAATGTGGATAGCGCTATATAGCAAAAAGCTGACTGATATGCCTTCTCATTGAAGATAATGAAAATCCAACTGTGAGTGCTTGTCAGGACCTCTTTGAAAATCCTGCATTGCCTCTGCACACCCTCAAGCACACTCATGTCTCATGGCCTTATCTGACACTGTCTTAGTCTTATAGGAAATGCTGGAGACTCACTATTTATATGACATGACCACCTATCCGTAGCACCAGTGTATAGCTCAGCAAGGTATAACTGTGACTTTTTTTTATTGTTGCTGTTGAAACTATAGAGGATTAAAGATTTCCCAAAGTTCAATCTAGGTAATCTCTTCTATAGGATTATCTCACTGTATGGCTTTCCAGGTATATTTGTTTCAGAAAAGATAAAACAGATTTCAAATCCCTAAATCTGGAGGTGACATTCGTTTATTGTGCAGATAACATTGATAACTTATGTGTGTGTGTGTGCTTTCTACATGTTCACAGATTATTCCATGAGAAATCTCTAAATGAAAATTTTTAAAAAATGAGTTTTTTACAAACTATAATTACTTTAATTACAGGATAATTATATAAATAATGTATTTAAATGTAGGTTTCAGTTTTCTTTGTTTTCTAAATATTATCATCTTTCAGTGTTTTCAGATGTGTAAACAGGAAACATTTAAGTTTAGATGAAGAGCAGGTGAACTGCCTGTGATACAAGTAGAGACAATCAAAAGATGATTAGGCTATTGAAAACTGCCTAACTAGGTACTAATTTTTAAGTGAGCAGGTGTACTTAGTCATTATAACTTTAAAATGAAAATATATTTGAATTAAGCCAACACTCCCCCCGACATTAAAATGTCATTAGAGGTCTGACTGGTACTGACTAATTCCAGCAAAGGCAAAAAAGGTGGAAATTCAACGATGAGACAGGAAGACCGTCCAAAATGAAGCAGCATTAAAGAGGAAACTGTAGGTTTCTAAAGAAATGCTGAACCAGTTTCCTAACACTTTATTAACTTTCTTAAAATACGACCCAAACATCATTAATGTGTTAAGATTAATGTTTTAGCTATTGTTGGAAGATGATAAACTTTGCACAGAAATTGCACGAAGTAAGAAAGATCTTATAACTACCATGGGTGAAAATCAACCATGGGTGTATTTTTTTATTTCTTGATTCCGTTGTTTTTCTTGTTGCTACTGAAATGCATCAATGCACTCTTAGCTGCTCACGTGGAACACACAAAGACCTGATTCTGAGTCAAAGGGAGATGGTAAACTTGTGACTAAAGCATGAATATTAAATTTCAAAGTGGTGTGACATACATAATACTCATTTAATTCACGTATGACTGCACCTGAAATTGAAAGCCTAGTTTTTATCAAAAATTAATGCAATCAAATGAAATAAACGTATATGGCATTTGGTATAGAGCTATTTTAGATCCATTAAACACTAAGAGAGAATGTAAACTGTTTTTAAGTACACAGGTGATGTTTGAAGCATTTAGCAGTTTAATAAATTTGTCTTCAGTGCACAAAATTATACTTCAATGATCTTAAAGATTTTAAGAACTCATGAAAAGAGAAAATACACTTTCACAAATTCAAATGTATACTAAGAATCTGGATGAACTTGTGTAAACTCTATATTTGAGTAGGTGTATGCTGTGATGCAATCAACTTCTAGCTATGTCGAGTTAGCCTTCAAATGTTGCTAATGCTCTCATCCTTTGACTTCCTCATCCCATCTGCTATGAATAACCCATTATGGATTTTCCATTTGTTTATTTCTTTCAGCCTCAAAATACTGGTAGGCTTTGCTCTGGCATGCACTAAAATGGGCTTGCTCTACTGAATGCTTCAATAATTGCCCCAGATTTTTATTCTAAAATGATATAGCCAGTTTCGTGGAACTTCTTGGTGTCCTATCCTACTTTTTTGTCTGTCACAAAAGAAGAAAAGTGGAATTGTATTTGATTCCATCTGTTTTGTGTAGGCACACTGCATATGCAGAAAAGTGTCATTGGTAAGTATTTCAAGCTTAGGGAATCATGTCCATCAGAAGTCACAGATAGTTTTTCTATAGTTGAAAAAATAAGTTTGCTGAAAAACTAATGCTGGCACTATAAACTACCATTTTGGATAAACTCAGAATGAAGAGAGAACTCAGGCATTAAAAAAAATAATAATAATAAGGTAATGCACTAGTCTATACGAGGCTAAAAATTATTGTTATGGTCTAATTTCAATGTCATGAATATGACAAAAGGAAATAATCACAGAAGAATTTGGGGTGGGGTGAGGTCAATACTTGTGTCAGTGATTCTCCAAGGGGAATGAACTGATCCCTTTACGTTTGTTCGAATACGACAACATGCTATATGATGTGTGTACATTTAGAGACATCTAAGTGATGAATATGAATTACCATAACATTTTCTGACCTCAATCATTACTTGTATGGATATCACACATCCAAGACTAATCTGTAACGTAGAAGCCCAATGAGTATGTGTTGTTTGAAAGAATGAACAAATGGACAGCAAACTCAAATATTCCTCTATGTACAGGAATTCTTATTTTCCCATCACAACTACCATTTAACTTCTCTTCATCTCTCCCACTTTTTTTCTCCTAAAGTATTAATGTCTAAAGCTTATTCTCTTTCTCTGTATCTCCTTCTTCTACTCAGACTGGTTTAATGTAGGGTCTATGGGATTCTTAATTCCACAATTTAATTTCCAGGATATTCATCAAATTCAGGTTTTCTTTAAGATATTTATGAATCTCACTTTAGCCCCTTATGTACTCAAACTCATCCTGATAGTGTCTTTAACCATGCTAAATTTGGACCTAAAATGACACCTAGAATCTGGTTCTTTCTGCTGTATCATGCAATCTTCTCATTGTGTTTTCTTTTGAATAGAAGACTTCAAGACAATTACTGAGTATATTAAATGCAACAAGATAAGGAAAAACCAAACCAAAACATTGAGAAGACCTGGAAGTAGGTGAGAGACAAACATATGCATCCTCTAGTACTGATGTTTGAAGTTCCATCAGTAGCTCAGATCAGATGATCAGATATGAACTTGGACCAAATTCATTTTGTCTCTGTAGACTTACCTTCCTTTCTTGAGTTATACTTCCTTCTTACCTTCAACTTTATTTAGATGAGCTAAAAGGAATACTCCTGTTAAAATCATGTTTTATATGGTTATTTCTTGGTGAAAATGTTCTTGGAACTAGGAATACATTTGTCTTTCTTGAAGCATGAACGAAATTTTAAAAACTTCTCATTGTGAGCTTAATAAAATCACTGAATTTTCTCCTTTTATAGTTGAACTTCCTTGTTTATTTTACATTTTATTTTATTTGTGACCCTTAATATAAGGTATCTCCAATTTTTTCATAAAAAGAGGTGTGCAGTATAAGTGAATGAATGTATTGGGTATACCTGGTGTCAGCTGTTACCCTGTCCACTGTAGGCTGATTCCACGTAGGCCACCTGTGAACCAGTATTCCAAACTAAGTAGGTCATTTTCAAGTTCACACATAGCATTTAATAACAATTAACAGTTTCATATTCTTCACTGGTGATTTGGGGTCTCTCCAGAAGGGTATTACATTTGTACCTGGAAAAGTCATTCTCTCTCTCCCATTCCTCCTTCTCACAGGTTCAAAATCATCTCCATTTTGTTAGGAGACAAACACCTGTTCACACAGGCACAGGAGCCTTGTCTTCTGCGTCAGAGTAGGTTTCTTAAAACTTCTCCCAAAAAAGACTGGGGACAGAGGTGAGATCTCTCACAGAAAGATTCCCCTAACCACCATAAAAGAAGAGCATTGTTATTTCTAAGCAAATAAACACCAACATAGATATTTTAGGAGAACTCTTGGGGGACTGTTATCTATTAAGGAAATTATACTATTTATTATGGCTTATTTTGCAGTGACCCCTTCTGACACATAGTGAAAACATTTCTTTATATTCTTTCTTCAAATAATGATTGTGCAGCATTCTTATTTATCAAGCAGAAAGTAGGTCCTTTCCTGAAATGTCTTTCTATCCACACTCAAAATGGAGAAAGTAGCTGTTTGAGTTGATGGCATGATAACTGCAGCTCTTTGTTTTCCCATTTGGAAACAAATTGGCGAAAGAACTTTACAGAGTAGTTTACAAGGTAAGGAAATTTTGTGCCTGGGCCCTCCTAGGCTCCAGGGATCCTCCAGCAGCCAGTAGCTTTGGCAGACCTCATGCTATCAAAGCTAAGCATCAGTCACCAAGAGACACAAACATTGGCCAACACGGAGTTTATAAGATGTTCTATGTGCACTCTTATATTTTTCCTGTTTGGGTCCACAATGCCATAATGTGAGCATAATAAGCATCAACATGAAACATGACACATACTGAAAAATCAGCAATACCAAAAAGCAGCATTTTCAAGAAATTGCTTGTTCCTCATCACTCTGTACAGAATTCTAAGTTGGCAAGTTGAGAATCAGTTCAGTTCTATTACATGGAGGAGTTACTTTGGAATCCCAGTGAGGAGAAAAGAGAATTATTTTATTACCAATGAAGCCCTGCCACAGCACAGCTGACTTTATTTGAATTTCATTTTCCATGTTGCAAGTTGCACAACTATCAAGTTTGGGTTGCTTTGCGTTATGACTGCATTCATCCCCAGGGGAAGAAAATGGGCATTTGGTACTTTTTTGGTGTAGGATAAAAGTAAAAAATAAAAAGCTCTAGCAGGTTCATCTTAGTTGGTTTCTCAAATACAACAGCAACTGCCTACACTTTGAGGTGTAGGCATTATCCTTTCATGTATACAACCAGCACCTAAACATTTTGTTAACAGCCAAGCTTCTCAAAAAGGTTTTCTACCCACTTTCTCCCCATCTCACTCCAAATCATGACTCCATATGGTCCCAGGCACCAGTTTTGAATGACACATCATTTGCTAAGATAAACAATGAAGTCCATGCAGCCAGTAATAAAGCACATACCTTACTTGATGTCTCGTACCTTTTCACATGAATGAAATTTTCTCTTTGTGCACCTTCTCATTTCATGCCTTCTTCTATACCATCAGACTTTTCTGGCTTTCTTTTTCTTACTCTCTGGCCATTCCTTTTGAACCTTCTTTGCCATTTTTTTTTTTCCTCCTCTACCTGAGTTCTGAATCTCTAGTCTTGTGACAATTGAGCACTTGAAACATGGCTAGTTTGAATTAATATGTGTTGTAATTGTAAACTACACACCAGATTTTTAACACTTAGTATGAAAAATAATGTAAGCTATCTTATTAATATGCAGTTGATTCTCATTACTCAGAGTATAAATGTTCTATAAAGTATTGAAAACACTGAATTAGCAAATTCTGAACTATTGTTCTCAAGGGAAATAGAGGGCTATGTTCCTGGAAGCCTCTGGTCATCAATGGATCAATAAATAACTTTGCGTCATGTGGGTTTCTGTTTAAATGCAAATTGTTGATTCCTTAATATTGAACTCACGGCCCACTGCACTGTAACTCAGGTTTAACTGAAGCTTATTTTACACACATTTTCTTTGGAAGATACATCATAGCGTCTTTTAGGAACAATAGTCAGAATTTCAAGCACTATGCTTGGGGGACATTTAAAACCATAAAATTATCAAGAAAAAACACACAAAAAAAGCAAAAATATGACACTAAACAGACCATGAAAAGGACATTTGTTTTCCATAGGAGAACTGGAACAGGAAGGCAGAGCACCTTTTTGTTTGATGTCAGCTGGGAATACACACATCAGGTGGCTTAAATTTTTGCTGTTCTGTGTATGTCTGAGAATGACCACAAAACACTATAAGTATTGATTTAGGGGTTACAAATAAATGTTAGCTAGTAGGTGAATTCACAAACATGGAATCTACAAGCAAGAAAGATTGGCTGTAATTTACATTGATTATATGTTGAAATGATAATATATTGGAGATACAGAGTTAAATATCTCATTACAAAGTTCTATATTGATTGCACATGGAAATTATAGTATTTTGGGTGTGCTAGGATAAGCAAAATACATTTCAAAATAAATTTCTTCTTTTTCTGTTGACTTTATTTAATGTAGCCACTAGAAAATTCATGAATATATTTGTGGTTCACATTGGCTCTTATTGTACTTCTATTGGATAGTGCTGTAATACATCAAGAAGTTTCACAGGACTGGGTGTTGACAACAGACAGCCTCGCTCATTCTCATGGCTTTAGATGACATGTATAGATGAAAGACCCTCAAACTTTAGGGTGATACTTCAATATCCCAAGTCCACAGGATATTCTCTTGGCTCTGGCTTTGGTGTATATCCAGAATCTCATTAACTACTCCCACTTCCTCTACCTCCCACTGCTGTAAGCCACCATCACCATTGGTCCCAGCTATCTGAATGCCTCCTACATTCTCTTACACCCCAATACACAGCAGTCTAAATGACCTTTTAAAACTTGAGTCAGATGATAATCACACCTCTGCTCAAAAAACTTGATTCTATTGGTTCTGTCTCTCTGGAGAACCCTGCCTAGTACAGGAGGTGATTAGGTCATGAGGCCTCCGCCCTCTTGAATAGAATTAGTGTCCTAATAAAGAGAGCATAGAGAGCTATCTAGTTTCTTCCACCATGTGAGACTGCACTAGAAGGCACCATGTATGAATCAGGAAGCGGGCCCTTACCAGATCTCAAATGTGCCAATGATGTGATCTTGGACTTCCTAACCTCCAGAACTGTGAGAAATAAATTTCTGTTGTTTATACATTTAAATAATAATAATAAATCTTCATCAGCTTCCTATCTCCCTTAGAATAAAAGCCACTGTCTTTACTGTAGCTGACAAGACTCACTCACTCCCTTTGGGATGGATCTCATCCACCCTTTGCACTGACCATTCCACTCTATTCACTCTAGCTTCCTTGCTTTCCTTGAATTCATCCAGACCCCACTCTGCAGCCCCAGTGCAGGACCTTTGCACATACTGTTCCTGGCACAGAATAGTCTTTCCTCAGCTTGCCCCATGGCTGTTATTTTCCACTATTTTATTCAGATATTGGCTCAAATGGCAACTGATCAGAGAGGCTTTTGCTGATGATCTCTAACAAAGGACCACTGCATCATTTTGTTTCCTTAATTTGGTTCTTTTTCTTCTCCTCGGTACATATCACTACCACTTATATATTTGCTCTCATCTCCCCACTAAAATGTAAACTCTTCAAAATCAGGGACTCAGACTTATTTGTTCATAGCTATGTCCCTGGTATGAGAATAATACCTAGCACATTGTAAGTAACCCATAAAATATTTTTGAATAAAAAGATTTCTGTCTGCAATTCAGGTTTCTATAGTATCAAAAGCTGACCAACTTTAATAACTCACACACATTTCTAATAGTAATTTTTAGGTAATCAATATTTTTAACTGAAAATAGCATCAAAGTTGGATAGATCTCAGCTGAAAGAATTAGTTTGGCAATTATTTTCTCTGTGGCCTTGGACAAGCTATTTACTCCTCTAAAGTGTTAGTTTTTCCTTTTTAAAGTAGGACCAGGAATACTTGTCTTTCAGTCTTATTTTGAGGATTACAACAAATATCTCATATATAAATTCCCTGCATGATGACTACCACATATTAGGTACTTCATCGCCAACATTATTCATCAATCTTTTATTAAAAGCCTACTTTATGACAAGTGTCATACTGACTCTGGAGATATACATTCCATGAAATGTAAAATTAAAAAAGAAAAAAATTGGTTGGTAAGGGGAGGATATAGAAAGTGAGAGGGTGCAGACATAATTACATATGAGCTCAAAATGTTAATGTACTATGAGGACATATTATTACAATAATGCCACAATGCAGGGAGGGTCCAGTGATAACGGAGGTTACGCTGGGCTTAGCACACATTTCATTAAGGAAATAATCCTTGAATGAACCCTAAAGGATGCATTGCATTTAGCAAGCAGAAAATAGTGAAGAGAGTGTGGGGCAGATAAATCAGTAAGCAAAATCCCCTAGGAGTAAATAGGAAGTGACATCTAAGAAACGACAAGCAGTTTGGCATGGCTAAGCATAATATCCAAGGGATTTTGAGGAACAGTAAAGTCCAGATTTAGATGAAGGGCTTTCGATGCTATATAAAGTAGTTTGAAATTTCTTTTCTTAAGCAGGTATAGAGGGTAAATCGCAACCCCCAAAATGGTTTGTCCATCCAAGAACACATGATTATTTGAGAAAAAGGATCATTGCAGATGTAATTAAATCCAGGATATGTATATGAAGAGATCATCCTGGATTATCCAGGTGGGCCCTAAATCCAATGACAAGGGTCCTTATAAAAGATAGACATAAGAGATTTGATAGGCAGAAGAGGAGAAGGCTATGTGGGCACAGAAACAGAGACAGGAGTGATGCAACAAACACCTGGAGCCACCAACCACTGGAGGAGGCCAAACAGGTCTTACTACAAAGACGGTAAGGACCTTGGTCCTGATGACACCTTGGCTTTATCCTGATGACCTCCAGAATGCTGAGGGAATACATTTCTGTTCTTTTAAGCCACCAAGTTTGTGGTAAATTTTCACACTGTCTCAGGAAACACATACAGCAGAAATTACAGACTCTTTTCTGTCAACTGGATCTGCAAGCAGGGACATTCTAAGGAGGTCTCTAAAGATACATGAGAAATGTATCCAAGAGTAACAAGGCTGGAAGAGCATTTATTTAATGACTCCAGACTATAAATTATGGGATTTTAAACAGAGTAACCTTTGCTATGGATCTGAGGGTGCTGGGGGTAGGGGTTGGCAGACACTTGAGACGCCTGAGATATAGAAGCTGTTGGATGTATTAAATCACTTGGGAAAATAAAGAAAAAAATGTTTAAAATGATTACCTACATCTAGCTAACCTGCCTCACTGGAAGTTTATGCCATTCACTGGGAGAGGGGCTCAGGAGGAATCAGCATCCTGCACCTAAATTGCCCTTGGATATCCAAGGTGGAGAGTGAGAGACAATTGGAGATAAAGGTTTTGCACTCAGTAAAGATCTAGCATGTTTTGTAGATGTTGTTGGTGTTGTTTGGGACTTACCAGATATTGATGCTTGTTTTGGACTTACCAGAATATGCGTGGTAGCTGAAGCTCAGGGAGAAAATAAAATTGTTCTGAGAAAATGCATAATACAAGATAGAGAGTGAAGACAAAACTCTAGAGAACATTAAGACTTGAGCACATATAGGAGTGCGTAATGCAGATGGAAAAGAAGTAAGCAAGGGATACTGAGAGTCATGGAGAAATAATTGAGATGGATGTCAAGAGAAGAGGGGTTGGTTGGTAGTGTTGAGTACTGCACAGAAATTAAGAACATATGAAGAGTGGCTTGGATTTAGCCATTAGATGTACGTTAGAGTGATACTAGAGATATTTTCTAGAGCAGTTTTTGTGGTGTGGTAGGCAAGGGGGCCAGGTTGTGTGGAGGTAATTCGTGGAAGGAAATATGAAGATCTACAGAATATTCTTTAAGGAGCATAACCATGAAGATAAATAGGACATTAATTAGAGAAAGTGCATGGCAATGGAGGGATGCTATATGTACATATATGTAAGATGCTCTCTCTCTCTCTCTCTCTCTCTCTCTCT
>NW_012123154.1:4881801-4954608 GCF_000951035.1 Colobus angolensis palliatus | reverse complement strand
AATGAGACTGGGTACAGATTATATCTATGTAGGTAAGGAGAGGAAAAGAAAGGCACTTCCCTCCTTAGAGTCCACTTTCCTCTTTCTAAAGTACAAACAAATGCTTACGTTGGGATGGGAGCAGTGATTGGGAGCAGTAACAATACCCTTGAGAAAAGGGATAAAGATTTAGAACTGTCACAAAGGAAGTCAATCAAAGACTAAGTCAATTTCTCTTCACCTTTGTTGAAGTTTTCTCATCTATATACCATCTCTCTGTCAATTCAACACAATTCAAGATCTGACTCAGGAACTGCTTCTCTCTTATTGCCTTATCTTATTGAACTAGATTCTCTGCTTCAAAACTATGCATGCCTACATGTTAGACTGTATATCATACTTCAGTTTACAAGCTTTATTTCTTTCATATTTGTTAATTTGTTCCAAGGATTAGAGTCTTGTCTTATACCCATTTTTATTCCTCTAGTGGCTCACAAATAGTGCTGAAGCAATGATTTAGTTAACATATCAGGGCCCGTGGTCAATATGTAGAGTGTCCGCATGTCTATTTGCTAGGGATAGTTGTGGTTTATGTGTCTAGTATTAATGTAATTATTAATAGCATTTTTTTCACTTTCAAAAGTGTACCGGCTTGTATAAGAATTCATAACACTAATCTTCCACAGCCTCCATTCCCTCCAAGGGAACTGGGTATCTACAACACCTAAGGAAATTTACCCACAAGAGAGGAGGTAGAAGCTAGGACAGTAGAGGCTGGGGAAGAGTAGTATTACCAAGAGAAAGGCCTGGTAGTCAAAGTGGACATGGTCAAGGTGGCATTAAGCTTCTGAAGTCCACAGGATGATAAGATCCAAGTTCTGCTCTTAGCCATCAATTCCAGAGTAGTTAGAGAGTCTGTGGATAACTTTACAACAAGCTACAATAACAGGACTACAGGTTCTTTCACGCAGTGGAAGAGCTCAACCAGTGGAAGAAAAATCAAAGCCTAAAAGTAAACCCAATAACAAAATACACACTCTTGTTTCGCATCCTGTCTCGTGACTCTCTGCACTTCTTACTCCAGCTTAGTCAAGTCCACTTTCTCAAGCTCTCTTAATGGAATTTTATTCCTTTTCCTGAGAAGAGAGAGGAAAATTTCTGATTTTGTGACTTAGGTCAATATAAAGACAATAACAAATATTATTTCTTAGAACACATGGCTGAGGAAATGAACTATAATCTATTGACCCAAATACTAATGTGTGTATATGTGTATGTACATTCTACTACTTAATATAATAAAAACCTTGAGTTTAGTAGTAGCATAATCTGCAGTAGGATACAAAAAAAGAATCAAGATTCAGAGATACTGAGTCAACATACAAAGACATCCAACATCTTAGTAATAGAGTAAGTTTTGAGCCAAGATTCATAGACCCTCAAGCCTGTCCCTTTCTTTTTTTTTTTTTTTTTTTTTTTTTTTAAGTCTCACTCTGTCACCCAGGCTGGAGTGCAGTGGCTGGATCTCAGCTCACTGCACTGCAAGTTCCGCCTCCCGGGTTCACGCCATTCTCCTGCCTCAGCCTCCCGAGTAGCTGGGACTACAGGTGCCCGCCACCTCGCCCGGCTAGTTTTTTGTATTTTAGTAGAGACGGGGTTTCACCATGTTAGCCAGGATGGTCTCGATCTCCTGACCTTGTGATCGGCCCGTCTCGGCCTCCCAAGCCCGTCCCTTTCAAATACAAAGGCCTTACTTAGGAAACTCAGCTGTATTCCATTAACGATCTGTAATATCAAAATGAATTGTCACCATACTTCACTTGAACTTGTCCATATTGATAGATTTTGCCACTGCCATTTGCAGACACTCTATACTATAATACAGTAGAATGAAGAAGTAATTTCAAAGCAGTTTAGATTACTGTGGTATGAACAAAGACTGCACCAATCCTTGTAGAGCAGTGGTTTGTTTGTTTGTTTTGTTTTGTTTGTTTGATTATGGACACTATGAATTATGGACACTATGAAGAGTGTGACATGTTTCTGGCAAAGCGTCTCTCTCCCTTTTCACACATGGATCTCCTTAGACTCCGAGGCACAGTATAATTAACAACACCAAGTCACTCACTATAAACATGGAAAAACTCACTTGGAATAAATGAAGTTGTTCAACATCTTTTAAATATAAAAGTAAAAGGGATAAATCTTGAACATACATTAGGCATGTTTATGCATTATTGACAAACAAAATTTATTTGAGAGTGACATGAATTCACCGATAAACATTATTTTTTCATGGAGCATTTTTTAGCTTAAAGTACACAGAAAGAGTCCATTTTCCTCCTCGTGCTAATGTTGAAAGCTGTGGCAGTGACACCACAATAATGCCCATCATTGTGATGTATAATACAGATGTTACAGCACATAATAGAAAGCACTCTTTGAGTGTGATGCATTTTTGTTGCCTACATGCTGACACCAAGCAGATATAAATGTGCTTTAATGTGTTTCCTTTGAAAGGGCTAGTGTAGACGCACCCTCCAGTATAGGCTTTGTATAAGGTTTGGTGAGCAGCTCGCTTTCAGTAGCTGCTTTCTATATTCACTTTAGCACTCCTAATAGCTCTAATTATAAACAACACAGTTTTCTATTCCTTGCTGTTCTTTGTCATTGCCCTGCTCATAGACATTTAAACAGTAGAAGCTGTTTATAGTACATTAAACACTTTAAGCTGTTGTTCTAAAGTTTTATACTTTCTGTAATTTCCAAGTTGTCTTCCTCTGCTGTTGTGTGAAACCATGCGACACAATTCAATAGAAAACATCAAATATGTACATTTTTATGGATAATCAGCAGAGCCAACAGCCATATATGAATCAGAGAATTTGGGCTATTTTATCCTTTTTGTTATGGCATTGGTACAGAATGTTTAGATTTTTTTTTATTTTTAAAAAAAAACCTATTGTCTATAATGCTTTGTAAAGTAGTAATTTTGCTTTCTAAATAAAATCAGTAACCAAAAGGAGTATTAACTTATATTATGATATAATATGGCATAGAAAATGTAACTGTTGGAAAGCTTAAGTATTTCCCTATAGTATCACAGTAGGAGGAGATGGGGTAATTACTCCAATAAATGACCCATTAGGATGGTATCGCAATGTGAAGAAAGAGAGTTACTAGCATTAAAACTGCCATGGAATGTGCAGGAGACCATAGTGGTGTCAGAAGGAGCCCTGTCTTTGTTTTCTCTTGGATTGGTCTCACTGTGACTGTCACTTCTTGATGCCTTACTGGAACGGGCCCTGTGTCACCCACTGTGTGATAAGACTAGGATAATTTAGCATTTTCTCCCAAAAGCATTATAGAATCGTTTGTGAAAAATGGAGGTGAGAGGTTACAGATTTAGTCTTTGCTGTTCAAACCAGGGAAAAATCACCCTCTGTCATATTAATTTATAAGTAAAGGCCCACTTACACCATCACATTGAGCATGTTTAGGACACATGGTTTTGTATTAGAGACAAAAATGACTTACCAAGAACCAGATTTAAAATAGGGAGAATGTTGCAGAGGGAAGGTAGGCTTTAGATTAACATTGTATTTCCTAACAGTGATTGATTCAAGAGCCTGGAGTGATGCCTTCTACCCTAGGAGGAAGCCATCTGACTTCCTAGCCATCTGACTTGCAACTGTGCAGGTGACCTGCAGTAAGGAGGGCCCTCTCAAGATCTACTCTAGCAACTGTTTGAAAGTTATGAAAATTAAGTCTATTTGCTTCCCATCCTCCATCTGTGCAATATTCCTCCCTCTTGCCTCTTTTTTCACATTTTTTTCTCATTATTATGAGATTAAAATGATAACAGCCAGGTATGGTAGCACACACATGTGATACCAGCTACTCGGGAGGCTGAAGTGGGAGGATGGCTTGAGCCCAGGAGTTTGAGGTCAGCCTGAGCAACATCTTGAGACCTGTCTCTCAAAAAAAAAAAAAAGAAACCCATAGAATCAATCAATAAATAGAGAGTCTTGTTATGAAAAATTATATGCCCATGTACAAAAAAATAGCAATTCTCAGTTCACAAATTGGACCTCATGAACCCTGAGATTTCTGATCCTATATTTATAGTTGGTGACAAATCGTATACTCCTTGTGAGCATTGCTTTCCTTGATTTTAATTCATGTTAATATGTACTTAACGACACAATTTGCTGACATCATGTGAATGCTGATTGCATCTGTGGGATGATGACCCAAAGCTAAAAAAAATTGTATTAAAAATCACCATAAGATATAATTTTCAAGAATATTTTTTTCCTCAGGAAGTTAGACTATATTTCTGCATCTGTCACTTATATTTCTGTATAAAATCTTATAAATTTCTCTCAGTGTCTCTATTTTTAGAATGGGAAAATTATATCTAACCCACAGCAATAATATGAAGTCTAATGAGTATCTTTTTAAAGAATGAATGCAATTTGTTAACTATAAAATACTATATAAATATCTGAAATACTATGCAAAATAAAAAGTACTATTGCAATTCCCCAAATTAGTAAAATTCCCCATTGTGCTAGAAAGTTAGTATCAGACATAACCTTAGCAAAATAAGTTGAAAAGAAACAGTGAGGAGAAACACACAAGACTGGTTTTAAGGATTAAACAAAAATTGGGGGTGGAAATTTACTTCTTGACTTCTAGCATACCATACCATCTTATTTACTTATATTTTACGTTTCATTGTTTACCTTCTCCTTTCGCCTACTAGAATGTAATCTCTATTAGAGGAGACATTTTTTTTCTATTTTACTTACTGGTACATTACAAGAGCCTGAAACAATGACCAGTACATATGAAGTGCTCAATAAATATCTGCTGAATAACAAGTGGATGGTACCTGGAGCTGTATTCTCCATGTTTTAAAAGGATAGAATGTTGTCCACAGAAAAGGTGTATCAGAAGAAATGTTTAAGAAAAGCCTGGGAGAACAGAAAATACGACAACTTTCTGGGGCATTTTCTTCCTGGATAAGGGTCCAAATTTAGAGAGATGCTAGCAGAGAGTTGAGATCCGTGGCCTGAAAGTCGAGCAGGACAGGACTTTGGCCATATTATTCTCCAACTTCCAATAATAGACTTCATCCAAGGAGCATTTATTGAACATAGTGCCAAGCCCATACCTGAGGATTCCAGGAAAATAATGATTAATAAGCTGTGATGCTAGTCCTTTAGAGGTTCACAGCTGATCCTCATTATCCCCATCCAAAAATGAGTACCCTCCATATTTGACACATATTATAACACTCTCACCTGGATTATTGCGAGGATCTCCTAATTACTGTCCCAGTTTCCACTGTGCCCAACCCCCCACAGTCTATTTTCAAAATAACAGCAGAAAAGTCAGTGATTTTCATTCTCTTGCTCAAAACTCTTTCATAGATGCACCAGACCCGTTCAAATCTCATGGTTTTTGTATTTGTCTTTTCTTCCCATTGAAATGATCTTCTCTGAAATGGTCACATAGCTCCTTCCCTCCTTTTATTAAGTTTTTGGCTCAACTTTCACTTTATCAGAGAAATTGCTGACCACTCTAAATGAAACAGCATATCCCGCCACATTTTCTGTCTTTATATCCTTATCAGTTTTAATCACTGTCATGACTGACACGTAGTAGCTGCTCAATAAATATTTGTTGAATAAATGAAGGTGCTACTAAAAAATAAATGCCAAAATTGAGAATTATTCAGATTGATTAAGGGAAGAATGTGGCCTAGAAAGAGTCCAACTGTTTAACAGCATGCTAGGAGTGAGAAAGTAAAAAGGTAAGGACTATTCGATAAATGATGTTAAGAGAACTACGAAGTAATTTGGGAAAAGCAATATTGAAACTGACACTTCACAGTGGATTATTTGCCATTCTTGGCATCAAGTAATGGAAACCACTCTGTGGTTTAATGGAAGGATATTGGTGATCATAATCAATAGGAAGCAACGATAGCAAGAAGTGAATCGAAAGGGGTCAGAGCCTTCTGAGAAACACTGCCATGCAGTAGAAGGCAGAGAAACACAAGCTCACTGAGTACAACACCCAATCACTCCAACCATTTATTCCTGACCTTGAATATTCCATAGTAGTAAGTAAAGCATGATCTTTTCACAAGGAGAGAAAATTACAAATGAATTTACATTAAAATGAGACCTGTGACTATCTCTAGGAAGTAAGAATTATGGAGAAATTTTATTGTCTTTAGATTTCTTATATTTAATGTTTAAGCTTTCTATTACAAATGTCATTTATATAATGAGATATAACTTATAAAAGAAAATTTTTCTATGAAGCAAATTCTTAAGTTTATTATCAGAATTAATATTACTTCTTCTTAAAATATTTTGTAGAATTCAGCAGTGAAACCATCAGGTCTTGAGCCTTTCTTTGATGGGAGACTTATTAGGACTTCGCTCTCATTACTCATTGGTTTTCTTAGTTTATTTACTTTATTAGTTTACTTTATTTTCTTACTTTATTATTAGTATGTTGTGAAAGATGTGGCTCATTATTTCACTATTTTCTCTTTGAGCACTCCTAGAAGAAAATATATTCTTTTTAGCCCACAAAAAGTTGAAATTTTAACATTTTGTTTGATTTTTTCTCAAAGACACTAGCCTTAAGTATGAGCTACCAAGAGCCTTGGGCTTCAATATGATAACAAAACACTGGAAACAGCATAAATATCAAAAATAGAGGGCTAGTTAAGCCAATAATATGCCCATAGCATACATACATATAAATATGTTTGTACATACAAAGAAAGAGATCCAGTGCTCATAAAACAAGCCATTAGGAGCATCTTCCCATGTATAGTGTGGGCTGTCACAACAGGAGGGCATTTCTTTATTAGTTAATATTTTACAATGAACATGCTCTTTATTTTAATTACAAATTTTATAAATGAAAATAAAATCAGATAGCATAAACAAAAATGTAAAGAAATGCAAAGATATTAACAGTACTTTAAATTCAAAAGTTTCAAAACAGTTTATACTGTAAAACATCATTCACAGATATCAAGCAAAACCTATATGAAAGTAGCTCAAATTGGGGACAATGGTTATCTCTGACTGGCATGATTCTAAAGGAATTTTATTATTTTTTTCTTTCTTTCTATATGTTTAATAAACATACTTCAATGACTGCATATTTAAAACAATCTTTCTCTAAATGAATAAAATTATAAAAATATAAATTTTTGTCATTCTAAAAATATAAAAATTAAAATGCATAAAATTAGGAAAATTTTATTACATAAAGAGCTCATTAAATAGAAAAAGCATTAAAGATCTCAATAGATAAACAGTCAAATACCACAAACACAATCCCTTTTGAGGACAAATAACTAGGGATAACATACGGAAATAAATATTCATCTTTAATCAACAAAATGCAAATTAAAATGAGGCAACTTTTGTAGATTTCAGTAGCTAAAATTATAAATGATCATACCCAGTACTTTTGAAAGAACAGTAAAACTGAAACTCTCAGGTATTTCTGTATGCATTCATCATTGAATGGGCATTTGTGCAAAGCCCAGACTCTGGAGACAGAAGAATGCTCTGGCGCAAATCACATCTCACCACTTTTTTGTTGTGCACCCCAGAGATATGGCTTAATCTCTTTTAAGCTGTGAAATAAGGATAATAGTAGTATCTCTTGATATTTCCTATTGGGATGATTTAATGTGTCAGTACCCATGCATCTTTTAGAATAGTAAACATACAATAAATATTAACTATTAATTATTGACTAGATATATCAATGAGGATTTCAACAAGAAACAGATGACACTCACACGTTAGCATAATTCAAGGAGAGTTTATTTTCATCTGAATTAATCACAAAGATGTGTGCAGGGTATAGGGAATTCACAAGGTATGGCTGAGGAAAGAGGGGTAACAACAGGTGGGCTCTTATTGCCCCTAGTCTTGAGGGATGACAGATGGGAGAAATTACTGAAATACAGAATAATTACATACAAAAGGAATTCGGAGAGAAGTGATTTTCCATGAAGGGACACGGTCAGCCTGAGATGACCCCTTATTTAGGAAACCAGGGCAATATTTGCCCTGACCTCATTTCTTTTTCCTTTTCCTCTTGCCGAGCTTCCTCATTGGCTGAACCTAACTATTAGCCTGTGCAGAGCCAGTTGATGTAGTCCATGAGATTCAGCCTTCATATGCAGAAAGCAAGGTGCAAAAGGTAGAAAAATGGATCAGGAGAATACAGAATAATCTGGCCTGGACTGCGTGCTAGGCCCTCTTAGAGAGAGAGGCTAACAGCCTTATGCAGAATGTTGCAAATCCCCACCAGACCTATCTGCCTTCCCCAAGGACTCTTCAAGGAAGCAAATATGTTCCTTTTGTTTTCTTTGAAAAGTTATCTCTACCAGGTTTCTTTAATCCAAGGAACTAGTGGAGCACAGGCACTGGAAATCCAGTATCTGTAAAGTATCCAACTAGAATCCCTTTTTAGAGGCTGGTCTCACACCTAATTATTGACTAGGTATATCAACCAGAATTTCTTCAGGAAATGGATGACACAAGTCAGTATAATTCAAGGACAGTTTATTTTTAAATGAATGAATTACAAAACTATGTGCAGTGAACCAATAATGCTGCTAGTTAGGTATCACTGGGCTGGGACTGACACATTCTGAGCAAATGGATAATGGTAGTCCAGAAGCATCAAAGAAAATTTTGATGAGATTCTAAGCCCCACATAAGATAGAGTGACAATGATAGGGGCTAAAACCTCATCCTCTAGGACAAATCATCCCATGGCTAATCCATGGTTAATGATCAATGATCAATCATGATTACTGACTAATGATCACTTCTCCCAGATTGAAATACACTTTTGTCAGACCATCTTCTAAAACTTCAGGCCCAAAGTACAAACAAAGAGTAAAGAAAGCTAAATAAAACAATCATAAATCAGGTAGATTAGTTAATATGTATTTAATAAAAAAGATAAATACAAATATGCAGCAATTGCATAACTATAACACGTGAACAAATTTGAAAAATAATTAGAATTCACCATTGTACATATAGAGAGTTTGGGATTTGCTTGCATGTTTGATTTTTGCCTGTGAATTTTTTAAGTGCTAAGGAATAAATGGACTAAAAAATCCAATGAAAAGTTTTCTCTAAGCTATTATAAAACAGCACATATACTCCCACCATAAGAGCTCTGAGATTTAAAATACAACAGAAAATGACAATGACAAATCTCCAGCCTTCCTCATTTTCATCCCAGGATGCTCTTGGTGCTCACTTCTTTTCTCCCATTGTCTGTTTTTGTCAGCTTCTCTTTCCCTTCTCTCTCTGGGTCTTCATTCAGATTGGCTCCAGGAAATGAAAGGTAAGAAGTGGTCTTATAGTATGCCTCCCTCACCTGTGCATCATTTTCATATTCTTCCTCAATGGGAAATGATTGTGCAGGAAGAGCAGGGAGAGACTCCCACCATTGAACTTGCTGGAAGGCTTTGCCTTGTGAATAAAGTAAAAGGAGAGGGAAAGTAGATGACCTGATAACACACAGAAAAATTTCAAGGATAAAGAAGTTACCATAATCATCCTTATTCCAAGCTTCTTTTTCTGAACTTCCCCAGAAATGATTTATTTTTCTTCTTCACTCCAAATTACCAACAGTTTAGAATTAAAACGACTAAAAATAATCACTTATATCCTACCAATACAGAGGAAAATATGGCTGGCCCTAACTTTATAAATAATGCCTTTATTTAGATTTACTATTACTACTTATATTTCTAAATAATCATCATTATGTAGTTATATTTACTGAAGTAGATGATCAAAATACGTAACATAGTCTTTCCATTAACTCTTTCACATTAATGAGTTGCTATTTAGTAAATTACTATTTCCCCGCACTAAAAGGAAGGAAGGCAGTGGCCTAAATGATTTTCCAAAGTGCCTATTAATAAACACCCAAGGCATATATTAAAAAGCTAGAATGCAAAGGTTTCTGGGAGGTACATAAGCATGTGGACTGGGATTTTTAGAAATGCGCATTAACACTTTCATGACTATGAAAGATTCAGATTGCTCAATGAATTCCCCTTCAGGTTTTCCATCACTCCAATTTTTGGTACATTCCTATTTGTGGCAATTTTGTAGTGATTTCAACGGAAACAAAGCTTTCCAGTTTCATTGCTTTGTTGGGAAATACTAAATGTAAATCCTTTACAATGTTCTGTTAAAGGTTTTCTAATTATGTTACCTCATTTTTCACTTTAGTCTGCTAGATGCTGTTCAAGACTGAAAGGACTTCTAAAAAATATAGGTGGTAAGCTTTTACCTTTGCTAAGTTCTTGAGGTATTCATGAACCTAATTATTTATTAGGTTCTATTTTATGCAGTTGCTATGAGTCCTTCTTAAATGCTCGTAAATTTATGATTTTTAAAAGTTTTTTTATTAAAAAAATCTATGTAGAGAATTGTAGATTCACATGCAGTTGTAAGAAATTTTACAGAGATATCCCACAGAAGCATTATTTCATTTCCTCCAATGACTACAAAACTATATAGTTTTGCAAAACTATAGCGTATTATACCCAGAAGATTGACACTGACACAGTCAAGATACCGAACATTTTCTCACTACAGGGATCCCTCTTGTTGCCCTTTTACAGTCACAGTCCCTTCCCTCTTACCCCTCATTAGTCCCTGGGAACGTCTCCTCCGTTTGTGTCACTTTGCTTTCTTGAATGTTAGATAACTCGAATTGTAGGCTGTTTTACCTTTGGGGACTGCATTTCTTTTTCATTAAGCACACTCTGTAAAGATTCTTCTAAGCAGATGCCTACCTCAATAGTTCAGTCCTTTATAGTATTTCTTGGTGTAGATGTAGCACAGTTTGTTTACTATTTGCCCACTGAAGGACAACTAGGTTGTCTCCAGTTTAGGGCTATTATGAATAAGTGTTACAAAATAAATATCTGTGTACAGCTGTTTGTGTGCACACAAGTCTTCATTGATGGGGTATAAAAGTTCAAGAGTGTAATTGTTGGGTCATATGTTAGGTGCATGTTTACTTTTTTAAGAAACTGCCAAACTATTTTCCGAAGTGACTTTACTGTTTTATATTCCCACCAGTACCCACCAGTGAAATATGACTAATCCAGTTCCTCTGTATCCTGACCATCATTTGGTGTGGTGACTACTTTTTTATTTTAGCCATTCTGATAGTGTAATGGTATCTCTTTGTAGTTTTAATTTGCATCTCCATAATTTCTAATGATACCTACTAATTGTGTATTTTGTATGTGTATATTTTCTTCAGTGAAATGTCTTTTTATATCTTTTGTCCATGTTTTAATTGGATTGTTTGCTTTCTTATTGAAGAAATTGAGAGTTCTTTATATATTCTAGATATTATCCTTTGTCAGATATATGGTTCACAGATATTTTTCTCCCAGCATGTAGCTTATCTCTTCGTCCTTTTAACAGGGTATTTTGCATAGCAAAAGTTTTGAATTTTGATGAAGTCTATTTCATCTTTTTTTTCTTTTTTCCTTTTATGTATTGTGTACCCTTTGTGTCAGATCTGAGGATTTTTTGCCTAGGCCTAGATCCCAACACTTTTCCATTTTTTTTCCTGAAAGTTTTATAGTTGTATATTTTACATGTAAGTTTGTGATGCATATTGTTTTTAATTTTTAATTTTTAGTTATTTTGGGTACACAGTAGTTATATATATTTGTGGGGTACATGAGATGTTTTGATATGGGTATGCAATACATGGTAATCACATAATGGCATATGGGGTTTCCTCCTCCTGAAGGATTTATCCTGTGTGTTACAAACAATTATACTCTTTTAGTTATTTTTAATACATAAATTATTCTTGACTGTAGTTACCCTGTTGTGCTATCAAATACTAGGCCCTATTCATTTACGCTATTTTTTGTACCCAGTAACCATCCCCGCATCCCCTTCACCACTCCCCACAACCCCTGACTACAATTCCCAGCCTCTGGTAGTCATCCTTCTACTCTCTACTTCCATGAGTTCAATTGTTTTGATTTTTAAATCCCACAAATAAGTGAGGACATGCAATGTTTATCTTTCTGCGCCTGGCTTATTTCACGTAACTTAATGATCTCCAGTTCCGTTCATGTTTTTGCAAATGACTGAATTTCATTCTTTTTATGGCTGAATACTACTCCATTGTATACACATACCACATTTTCTTTATCCATTCATCTGTTGATGGACACTTAAAGATATTTTTAAGTGGCATTTTTGTATAAACGGAGAGAATTTGGTTGAGGTTCTTTTCTTTTAATTTCTCTTTTTATTTTTCTCTTTTATTCTCTCGTCTTGAGCACTATTTACTAAAAAGGATATCTTTCCTGTATTAAATTGCTTTTGAACCTTTGTCAAACTCAAAACTTGCACCCTGTCAAAATGGTGAACTTTCAGTTCCTTTGTCAAAACTCAGTTGGGGCCGCGCGTAGGCTCCCGCCTATAATCCCAGCACTTTGGGAGGCCGAGGCAGGCGGATAACGAGATCAGGAGATTGAGACCATCCTGGCTAACACGGTGAAACCCCATCTCTACTAAAAAATACAAAAAAAAAAAGCCAGGCGTGGTGGCTGGCGGGCCCCTGTAGTCCCAGCTACTCGGGAGGCTGAGACAGGAGAATGGTGTGAACCCAGGAGGCAGAGCTTGCAGTGAACCGAGATTGCGCCACTGCACTCCAGCCTGGCAACAGAGCAAGACTCCGTCAAAAAAAAAAAAAAAAAACCTAGGATGGTGTATTTTTGGTTTATCTCTTCTTTTTCATTCATCTATGTGTCTTTCCCTTTACCAAACCACACAATCTTGATTATTGTAAAGAAATAAAAGAGATGCATTCTTTCCTCCTTCTCCTTCTTCATAAAATTGTTTAGCTATTTAGTTTCTTTGCCCATCTATAGCTACAAAAAAATTATTCTGGGATTTTGCTAATGCTAATGTTAAAACTGTATGCTAATTTAGGGGCAAACTGACATCTTTATATGCTAAGTCTTCCAAGCCATAAACACAGTATATCTCTCCATTTAAGTTTCCATTTCTTTAATCTGGCCCAGGTGTTCTAGATACAGTCCCATATGAGCTTTGCCAGATTTATACCTAAGTATTGCATTTACTTTGAGCAGTTTTCACTTGTACTATATTTTAAAATTTTATTTGTGTTTATTGCTAGTATTTAAAAATAAAGTTAATTTTTGTTTATCTTGGGTCCTGCCACCTTGCTGATCTTGCTTCTGAGTTCTAGGAATTTTTTTTTTTTCTTGTAAATTCCTGAGGATTTTCCATACAGACAATTATGTCACCTAAAAATAAGAACAGTTTTATTTCTTCCCTTCTTGTCTGTATGCATTTTCTTTGTTTTTCTTACCTTATTGCACAGGCTAAAATTTCCAACACTATGTGGAAGAAGAATGGTAAGAACAGATATTCTTGCTTTTTCCCTCATTTTTGAGAAAACATTGTTTCTCTCTATTATATGTAAAGTTATCTGTAAGTTTTTTGTAGATGTGCCTCATCAATTTGAGGAAATTCCTCTATATTCCAATTTTTCTCAGAGTCTTTAATCATAAGTGAATGTTGAACTTTGGAAATTTTTTTCTCCATTAATTAATATGGTCTTATAATTTTTCAACTTTAGCCTGTAGATATGGGGGGATTACATTGATAGGTCTTGAACTTCTAACTAACTTTACATCCCTAGGGTAGGAAGAATTAAAAGCTGCACTTAGTCATATTGTATAATTTCTTAATATATTGCTGAACACCATTTTATAATATTTGTTAAGAATTTTTGCACTTATATTAGTCTATAGCTTTTTTTAAAAAAAGTTCCAGTGCTATTCAAATTATCTGTTTCATATGGAGTCAGTTGTGATAGATTGTGTTTGTTGTGAAATTATTCTATTTCATCTAAGTTGTTAAATTTATGTGTGTGGAGGTGTTCTTTGTAATATCATATTTTTCTTTTGAGCTCTACAGGGCTTATAGCAATACATTCTATTTTATTTATGCTATTGGTGATTTGTGCCTTATTTCTTTTCCTTGTCAGTTTTCCAAGAGTCATTTTATTGATTTTTAAAATAACTAGATTTCTGTTTCATTTATTCAATCTATATTTTCAGTTTTAAATTGTATTGATTTCTATAATTTATTATTGCATTTCTTCTGTTTGCTTTGGGTTTATTTCACTCTTCATTTCCCAAGTTCTTGATCTGAGTGTTCAGGTTATTGCTCTGAGAGTTTTCCTATTTTCTAATGTATTCTTTATGTGTGATAAATTTCTCTGTCAGCACTGTTTTGGTTGTGTTTTACAAATTTTGATATGTTGTATTTTTATTTTTATTCAGTTCTATGCATTTTGTTTTCCTTGAGAGTTTCTCTTTGACTAATAGATTATTTAAAGTGTATAGTTTAGTTTGCATGTCTTGGAGATTTTCCTGTTATTTTTCTTATTGATTTCTAATTTGATGCCCTTGGGTTGGAAATTTGTAAAGCTTCACTTGATGGCCCAGGATATGTTTTATTTTCATATAAGTTCCGAGAAAACTTGAAAAGAATGTGCGTTCTGCTCCTGTTGGGTGGAGTGTACTGTAAATATTGATTAGATCCTCCAGATTGGTGGTGTTGATGAGTTCTATATCCTTGCTGATTTCCTGTCTAGCTGTTCTCTTAATTGTTGAGAGAGAGGTTTTAAAATCTTTCTACATAATTGTGAATTTGTCTATTTCCCCCTTCAATTCTATCAACATTTGCTTTGCATATTTTGCTACTCTATTGTTGGTATATACATGTTTGGAATTGCTATGTCTTCTTGGTAAATTGACCATTTTATTACTATACTGCACCTCTCTCTGTCTCTGGTAATTTTCTTCTTCTGAACTCTACTTCATCTGATAGTAATAAAGCCACCCTGCTTTTCTTGGATTAATATTTGCATGACATTTTTTCCATTTGACCTGCCTATATAATCACATTTGAGGTGAGATTATGATAAATAAGATATATTTGGTAACGTTTTCTTAGCCATTCTTCCAATTTCTGTCTTTTGATTGGTTTATTTCGGTCATACATATTTAATATAATTAAGTTAAGGTTTAAAGCCAACTATTTTCTTTTTCTTTTGCTTTTTTGTTCTATTTATTATTTTTTCTTTTATTTATTCCTGTGAGTTGCTTGTACATTTATTAAAATTCCCTTTTGATTTACTAATAATGTTTTTGAGTATTTCTTTTTATATAGCAGCCACTAAATATATAGGTTATTGCTGTTATCATTATAGAGATTTAAATAGAGTATAGAAACTTTAACTCCCTTTACATCCCTTTAGCTTGACCTATATAAAATATTATTGCCTTAAATATTTTCTGTATGTATCCTTAGAAACACAGTAGACAACATTATAATTTTTGCTTCAACTTTAAAACATTATTTTGAAACCTTGAGAGAAGAAAGCCCATTCAGTTTAGCCATATTTTTGTTTATCATGTTCTTTCTTTCCTCAGATATTCTAAGGTTACTTTGTTAAAGAATAATTTTCCTTATGTTCATAGAATTTCTTTTAGTCATTCTTTTAAGGTAGATCTACAGATAATAAATTCTCTTAGTTTTCCTTCATCCAAGAATGTGTTAATTTTTCATTTATTGCTGAAGGATATTTTTACTGGGTATAAAATTCTAGCTTGATAGTTCTGTTTTGTCAACACTTGAAATATATTATGCCATTTTATTCTGGCCTCAATGCTTTCTGATAAGATATCCTCAGTGTCATTCAAATTGTTTTCCATCTATATTTATAAGGTATTTTTTCTCCAGCTGTTTTCAAATTTTCCCTTGTTTTCAGTTTTCAGAAATGTAAATACACTGTGTCTTGGAAGAAATATTTAGGGTTTTACCCTGTTTAGTGTTCATTCAGCTTTTTGAATCTGTAAGTATATATCTATTGCCAAAGTTGGGACTTTGCAACCACTATTCTTTCAGTTTCTTTTTCAGTCTCTTCTTCACTTCTTATGGGACTCTGATGATAGGAATGTTATATATTTTGTTATGCTACACAAATTACTGAGGCTCTGTTTATTTTTTTATTTATTCTTTTGTTTATTTTCTCAACCAGATTAGGTAGTTTGTATCACTCTATCTTCTGTTTCATAGATTTCATTGACTCTTTTATGTCTCCCACATTCTGCTATCAGCATATCTATTGAACATTTTATGCCAGTTATTGTATTTTTCAGTTCTCAAATTTCCATTTGGTTCTGCTTTATATCTTCTATGTCTTTGCTGAGGCTTTCTATAACGTTGATGAGGCTTCTTATTCTTTCCTGTGTTTGAAGCATGTTTGTAATTGCTGATTAAAACATTTGTATTATGGCTGCCTTAAAAATCTTTGTCAAATCATTCTAATGTCTACCATCTCAGTGTTGACATCTATTGATTGCCACTTTTTACACAGTTCGAGATATTCTTATATCTAAGTATGGAAGTGATTTTCTATTGAAATTTTTTATTATCCATTTTTGTATTATCTGAGACTTTGGATCCTATTTAAAACTTTGTTTTAACTGATCTTCCACGATCTTGCTTTGTTAAGGGAAGGGAAAGGCTATCTCATTAGTGGCACTCAGCTTCTGTTGACTTATGATATCAACAGAAGAAAGAAGAAATCAATGAAACAGAGATAGAAGGATACAAATTTCCTAATACGAACATTTGAGAAAATAAACAAAAAATATAGGGGGCTTATTGCTGCTGGGCAAAGGTGAGATTTCCAGC
This sequence comes from Colobus angolensis palliatus, assembly GCF_000951035.1. Classification (NCBI taxonomy): domain Eukaryota; kingdom Metazoa; phylum Chordata; class Mammalia; order Primates; family Cercopithecidae; genus Colobus; species Colobus angolensis. The sequence continues at coordinate 4,937,764 of NW_012123154.1, read as the reverse complement.
TCCCCATATGGTTTCCACAGACACCACAATCGGGTAGCCTCATTACTACTTGCTGATATTGAAGGTCCTGACCCCTCACTGAGCTTCCTCTGACAGCACCCCAGCAATGAAGAGGATGGGCATCTCATTATTTCTGATTGGAGATGGAAGTTCAAGATCCCCACTTTGTTTTGTATGGAATTGGGTATGGGATTGGTGGGGGGGCACTGCTTATTACCAGATGGATGAAAGTCCTAGCTACCTACTTGGCTTTTTCTGATACCAGCCTGGTAGCAACTGGGGCACCTTGTTACAGCCTCATGAGTGTGGAATTTCAGGCTTCCCACTCAGACCTAGGTGGTATAGTTTGGGATGGGACCACAGTTTCTTTCTCTTTTGTTTGACTACAGTAGAATGATTATTGTTTAATAGGGTCCTGTTTTGGTAGACTGCCCCATTCCTGGTTTTTGGCTATAGAGAACAGGCTTTTCTTGGAGCTTTCTTATTTTGTTTTCTTTTATTTTTGTTGTAAAAGTGTTCCCATTTCTGAGTTGACAACTTCTTCAGCATCAAGTTTGGAACATATGAGGCAAAAGGAAAATTCAGAGAACTTGCTGTAGCCTCATTTCCAGGTCTCATGGTAACTGGGTGGTCCCTTCTTGTCTCCACCTTTCAAGGTCCTCATTATTTTTTAAATGTATATAATGTCTGGAGATTTTAGATTTACTGAGAAGAAATGAATTAAATCATGTCCACTTCATTTTCCCATAATTAGAAGTCTCCAGGATTCCTTTTCTGGTAGTAATTTTTAAACTTTTTTCAAAGGAAATTTCATACAAAAATCAATCTTAAAATAGGGATAAAGCTGAAAGTATTTGAAAAAAAGATGTTTTGAGCTCCATACCTGGGACTCCTTAATGCTCTTGTTATGAAGTAAGAGTAAAGGGTGTTGAATTTGGACATTACATAATCCTGAATTTTGACTTTGTTTCTATGACTTATGCAAGGACAAGAACAATGACTCTGTTGAGGTTCTCTGATGAGCCAAAAATGTGACACTAGCCATTATCACTCTGCTCTCCTTTGTAACTAACAGGATGAATCCTCCTTCATCATGAAATATAAGGTAATTTTTTATTACTTGATAAGTGAAAATTGTCAAGATTAACAAATGGCAGTCTCTTTGGTGAAGAGTATATTTCTCATCCTTTAAATAAATATGTGCTGAGTACCTACTGCATACACAGTATCATGGGCAGTAGGAGGGGCTGGTTATACAACGTGTAGGTCACAGTGAAAAATGAAAATGTCGAACTGATTATTCCAAAAACAGGAGGAAATGCTATTCAAGGTACTGACACATACAATCCTTTTCTTTCACTCTCTTGGCCTGTCCTCATTTATTTCATTTGCTATTTAGTATCATGCTCCCTCAGGCAATGGGGTACTCCACTTCTTAGACATCTCCCCTTCCTACAGGAAAACTGCTACAGCTCACAGTGGACAGTCTACCCCAATAAATTATAGCTTCCGTTTCAGCGTATGCTTGGTACCTGCTTCAGGTGTGGATGAGGGGTTTGGTAGTCCCCTGCGAGTGTGCTGCAGTACTCCCAACCTTAAACTGGGATAGTTGCCACCATGCTTCACCCTAAGACACAGGAGCCAATACATCTCGTTCCAACCCTTCCTGCACATAAGCACTTACTATGGGCAGGGGCATCAAGGAGGAGGGTAGGTAGCTCCTAGAGTGCCAGGGATAGGGGAGTGGGCAGTCTGGAAGGCACATTAGGGAAGAAGGAAGGAGGCAAAATTATGTGTGAGCAAGGCTCCAACCCTGTGACACATACTCCATTGTCCCACAAGACTTCATTACAAACACAAATGATTTCAAAGATAAAATTGTTAAGAAATTTTAAGATGACAGTCACAAAGCATTAAATCTCAACCATGGGACGCTTCTTAGGGCAGGGCCCTATGTGACTGTACGGGTTTCATGCCATAAAGCTGGCCCTGTCACTAGGGACACGATAAGGTAATACCTTGGAATTCTTTGGAAGACTTCAAAGAAACTGGTTAAAAATAAACACTTTGGTCTTTTAAGCATATATTTTATGTGTTTTGTTAACACACAGTCAAGGAATTTGACTATTTTTTAACTAAATTGTGTTGTTTTGACATTTGGGAGACATTAACACTTTTAAGTAGCTTTGAGATGGGTCCATTGTCTTTCTTTACTTCATCATATCTTGGTATTATGGTAAAGACACGCATTTTGTTCTCATAAATTTCTTAGTGATCCCATTATTATTCTGCAATTATTCCTTCAAGACAGAAACTAAGTTCCATTACTCAATAGGGACTATTTTATTTCATCTACAACAAAGAAGCTACAGCATATTTACTGTCAATGGTGAACTGAAAATCCTCAAATGGCTCTCATCAACATCCTTATTCATTCTTTTCTCATATTGTTTTTTAAGTAAGTCTCTTTTTTTAACCATCAGTGGAACTCAACATTAATTTTGTGAATTGAATCAGTATGTCCCTCTAAACAAATGGCTAACAGAATTAGATAACTTGGATTGGCATCAAATATCTCTCTAATTTTCATGTAAAAAATACATTTTTCAAATGATGAGATAAATCACTAAAAGTCAAAATACACATATTATAGGCGATTGAGATTTGGTTATAAATTATAACAATCCTTTTAATAACATCAATGGTAATATAATAACTTTAATTGAACAATATTTGTGTGCCAGAAAGTACATTATATGATTGATGTGTCCTTACCACATTAACGTTTACATTTAGTCTTTCAATGCTGCAAAGTGAGTACTTTTTTTCTTTTTTTTTACTCAACATAGTGTCCTCAGGTTTCATTCATGTTGTAGCATGTGTCAGGATTTGCTTCCTTTATAAAGCTACATATATTTATTAGATTTTTAATGTATGTTTTATGTTCTGTTCCCTTCCTTCCCACCCCACAGTTTTGTTTTGATTTTTCCAACTTTTATTTTAGGTTAAGAGATGCATATGTGGGATGTGCAAGTTTGTTACATAGGTAAATGTGGGACATAGTGCTTTGCTGCACAGATCATTCCGTCACTCAGGCATTAAGCCCAGCATCTACTAGCTATTCTTTCTGATTCTCTCCTTCCTCCCAACCCCTACCCACAAAGTACTATTGTTTCCATTTTACAGATGAGAAAATGGAAGCAGAGCAGAGCTAAATAATTTGTCCTATGCAAGTGAGAGAGGTGCAGTTTCTTTAAGACCCAGGTTTTTTCCACTCTATATGGTCTCCCCAGAAATGCCCTTTCTTTGCAAAGAAAGAAATATTTCTATTTTTAAAATTTTAAAATACTATTTTTTACAGATAGGTGCTTCTCATAGATGACTGGGTAATCCAAGGCTCATTATTCATTGTGTTGTTGTGTGATGTTTTTGATTATATATTTAGCCATTAAAATATATAAAAACACCTCATATCAAGAATAAAGTTAATTTAAAGGACTATTTGAAAGAATTGACTTAAGAATAATGAAATTTGACTATAACACTCTTGATAAACAGATGCATATATCTTGAAACTCAGGCATGAAGACTTGGTTACTAAAGAACAAAAAGGATCTATGATAACTAGATTCTCAAAGAAATCGTTTGGTATAAACCTCAAACATAGCATAGCAATAAGGCTCCAGGGTGGGTTAATTTAACATTTGCATCACAAAGTTAATTTGAAATTAGCTTATCTTTCTGTCTTTGTTCCAGTGTTTCTATCAACTCTGACTAATTATGCAACTTCTTTTTTTTTTTTTTTTTTTCCACAGAGTTTTGCTCTTGTTGCCCAGGCTGGAGTGCAATGGCATGACCTTGGCTCACTGCAACCTCTTCCTCCCGGATTCAAGCGATTCTTCTGCCTCCGCCTCCAGAGTAGCTGGGATCACAGGCATGCACCACCACACCCAGCTACTTTTTGTGTTATTAGTAGAGATGAGATTTTGCCATGTTGGCCAGGCGGGTCTCAAACTCCCGACCTCAACTGATCCACCTGCCTTGGCCTCCCAAAGTGCTGGGATTACAGGCATGAGCCACCACGCGTGGCCCAATTCTGTAACTTCTATGTGGAACTTAGCCGGAATGTTAGCTTGAATCTCTAGAAATAATAGATGTGGATTACCACACAATATCATTTTCTTAAGTGATTAGAAGATATTTCAGTATAAATAGAATATATTTACCTATTTATTTAGTACTGTGTAGCCTCATAATTCTTCACTATTAAAAAAAGTTTTGAACTGAACATGCTATATTTTAAGGAGTTGACTTATGTTGTTTCTCTTTCTTGTTATTGTTTCCCTCTCTTATGGTTTAAAGAAAATTATAGAAATCTGATAATTTTTATTATCTTTATTTTCTATATTGGGAGACTGTGGTTAAGAGTGCAAACTCTGAAACCAGGCTTCCTCATTTTGAGTCCCACTTCTGTCTTTACTATTGTGAGGCTTTGAAAAAGTCACTTAAATTCAGTGGGTCTCAGTTTCCTCTTTGTTAGTTTATGCAAAATGCTAAAAACAGGGCCTGGTAAACATTATTAAGCATTAACTAGGCTCTCTGCTCCTCCTGTTCGAGAGTCAGCCACATCTTCTTTTGCATCGCCAGCGCATCCCTGAGACACCATGGGGAAGGTGAAGGTCGGAGTCAACGGATTTGGTCGTATTGGGCGCCTGGTCACCAGGGCTGCTTTTAACTCTGGTAAAGTGGATATTGTTGCCATCAATGACCCCTTCATTGACCTCAACTACATGGTTTACATGTTCCAGTATGATTCCACCCATGGCAAGTTCCATGGCACCGTGAAGGCTGAGAACGGGAAGCTTGTCATCAACGGAAGCCCCATCACCATCTTCCAGGAGCGAGATCCCTCCAAAATCAAGTGGGGCGATGCTGGCCCTGAGTACGTCGTGGAGTCCACTGGCGTCTTCACCACCACGGAGAAGGCTGGGGCTCATTTGCAGGGGGGAGCTGAAAGAGTCATCATCTCTGCCCCCTCTGCTGACGCCCCCATGTTCATCATGGGTGTGAACCATGAGAAGTAGGACAACAGCCTCAAGATCGTCAGCAATGCCTCCTGCACCACCAACTGCTTAGCACCCCTGGCCAAGGTCATCCATGACAACTTTGGTATCGTGGAAGGACTCATGACCACAGTCCACGCCATTGGCCCCTCCGGGAAATTGTGGCGTGATGGCCGTGGTGCTCTCCAGAACATCATCCCTGCCTCTACTGGCACTGCTAAGGCTGTGGGCAAGGTCATCCCTGAGCTGAACGGGAAGCTCACTGGCATGGCCTTCCGCGTCCCCACTGCCAACGTGTCAGTGGTGGACCTGACCTGCCGTCTGGAAAAACCTGCCAAATATGATGACATCAAGAAGGTGGTGAAGCAGGCGTCGGAGGGCCCCCTCAAGGGCATCCTGGGCTACACTGAGCACCAGGTGGTCTCCTCCGACTTCAACAGCGACACCCACTCTTCCACCTTCGACGCTGGGGCTGGCATTGCCCTCAACGACCACTTTGTCAAGCTCATTTCCTGGTATGACAACGAATTTGGCTACAGCAACAGGGTGGTGGACCTCATGGCCCACATGGCCTCCAAGGAGTAAGACCCCTGGACCACCAGCCCCAGCGAGAGCACAAGAGGAAGAGAGAGGCCCTCACTGCTGGGGAGTCCCTGCCACACTCAGTCCCCCGCCACATTGAATCTCCCTTCACAGTTTCCATGTAGACCCCTTGAAGAGGGGAGGGGCCTAGGGAGCCCCACCTTGTCATGTACCATCAATAAAATCCCCTGTGCTCAGCCAAAAAAAAAAAAGCATTAACTATTAATACTGCTTTATTGTATAGTATTGTTACAGCTGAAGTTAGCTTCCAAGTTCATCTAGTCTTATAATTAACCATCAGTAGAGAGAAAAGGAAACTAGTTTCAAGTATTTTCATGAACTTAGATTCAGTTACTCAATAGGTACATTAGAACTGAAATATATCACCTCATTCTTAGACAAGATCTTTTTCATTTACTCAGCATAGGTTGATAATTAATGACTTTCAACCTATCTGAGTATCAAGTTCTCAGTAAGTTGGGGCCTTTCTTCAGTTGCCCATGCTTTCATGAGTATTTAAATCCTTCTGTATAAAGTATCCTTCCCCCTAAAATGGTTTTGGCTGCTTCACACTCACCCCTTAGGATTCAGCTTTCTCTATGACCACTTATTTGGAAAGCCTTCCTTGAGCAAACTCTCAATCCCCACCTGTTCCAAAACAAGTTTATATCTTCTCTCAATCCCTTTCTCAGAACCTTGTGTTTAGTCAGATTATCCCACTGGATGTATTTGCTGAATTTCTTATAGGTCTCCCCAAGTTTTTTATTAGCCCCTTGGGGCAGAAACTCCATCTTCCATAGGAGATTATCAGTCATTTAAAAATATATACTATTTTCTAGGTTAGACGTTGAGGCTAGAATTACCCCTGACCACACTTTCCCTAACCCCACCTTTATTTCTGAGTCCTTCCTTCTCTCCTTGCTCACTAAAAGTGATAAAGTCACTGCACACACAGGCAGAAATAAATTTTTTCTTCATTTTTTTTTTAATATTTGAGCCAGATCCTTGACTAGTGTATAGCAGAGCAAACTCCAGGACTGCATGGTTTGTCCAAGATGCATTTAATGCTTTTTTTGCTCGTGATCATAGTGTTTTCACACTATTAACTTCCCAAAGTAGTCCCCATGAAAGATTATGACATATTTTGTGAACTAAAAATAGTATCAGACAAGACTAGTGATAGGTTCATTTTTAAAAAAGGATTCTGTCTTTAAAAATGATCAGAAAATGCTGTATGACATTGTCCCTTCTTAGACATCACAACGTACTGTTGCATAGGAGAAGATCAGATCCACGAAGATCTGTAGTACAACAAACAAGCAAAATTACTGACATTGCATTTTTAATCTAGATTTGACTTAAATTATTTGACCATGGATTCTCAGATGCAGGGTGTCATGGTGCTTGTGGTCTTTAGTTCATATCGTTTCTTAACCAAAACCACAACTGAAACAGGCTGGCAACTGCCAGAATCTACATAGAAGACAATCTGCACTAATCATTTGATGAATAGGTGCTTGTTTTTTTAAGGGTTTTTTTTTTTTTAGGTTCTTTTTCTCAATTTGTCCTCTAACTTCCAATGACATGGGACATCATTTTAACTGATCTTCAAAATTCTTAAAGAATACTTTTTACACAAGCGGCACCAAGGAAATATATGATGCTAGAAAGATACTAGAGAGTGCAGTAATTAACTGAGAATATTACAAGTCATTTTCTTAAGACTTGGCATACTTACCTGCAGGCTTTTTATGTATTTATTTACTTTTTAATGAAGTAATTAATTGCAATTCATTTGGATGTTAAGGAGGTTGTAGTTAATTTTTATTACTAATTTTTCTTTGTGTAGTAGTTGTGTTTTTCATTTATAGCTAGAACAACTGGGAAGACACTCTAGTCCATGTAGCCCTTAGACATTTGAATTTGATAGTGAAGGATCAGTACCCTCTTTGCTCAGTGTTTGCAGTGCAGTGGAGTTTAAATTTAATTTATTTATCATTTTCCCTTTATATTTTTTATTAAACTCTCTACTTATTTTCTCATTCTTTTCTGACCAACAGATGGACTTACTTCTCATTTATGTGTTTTCATTGCTAATACCTGTAATTCAATAGTCAGAGAAATCAGAAATTAGCTTGTATCACATTTGCGACGGAAAATGTTTTCTTCAAGCTGAGTTTTATTTCTGAGCTAAAAGAAAACATAATACTATCACATAACGAGTGCCTGCTTTACAGGGGAAAAAAATAAACAGGGTTCCAAGATTAAAATGATGATGGTGCTTTCCTGCTATTGTAGGAGCCTAGGTCAGCACAAGGTCACATGTCATCCCTCTCTTGGGCTGCAGTCTTTATGCACATCACTCACACATATATTAATTCAATCAACCAGAGAGATGGTTCAATTGCACTTTCTTACTTAATTTCTTGTTGACTTGTCAGATACTTATGTTTTATGAAGACATGATAAAATTCCAAAATTAAAATTTGATTATGGTAATTTATAAAATAATAAGTACTGTGATGTGATATTGATGCCTTCATGTAAAAAAAAAATTCTTTTTATTCAGTTCCCAATCCAAGAATCTTCCCAAACTAGAGGGGCTACATCTCTTGTCCTGAGCGCCATTGATTAAATCTCACCAAGCTAAATCTTTATCTTTTTGTAATAAGTGTGTCCTCTGTAGGTATTCGCCAATACTCCATAAGCTATTCTTGGCTTGGTACTTTTCTGGTGAGAATGAACTCTTTCTTCATGGTCTAGCTGTGAACCTGATTGAATGTCTTAGGCCAGGGGCCAGGAGATTTGGCCAGGGGTTGCCATATTTTCTCATCTTTGCTCTTTTATCAACATAGGATTTCCTTCAGATCTAAGATGAGGAGTCAGATGAGTCAAAGTTGTCTACATCTATGGGTCGTGACAGGGAAGTTGAAATCCCTGTTAAATCTTCATAGCAGTTACTGATGATACCAAGAAATCCTGGGCCTGAGATACAAATGCTCAGCTTTAAACTTTCTTCATTTCTTGGTTCTGCTACTCCTCATCACCATTTATGCAAAGAAAATCTGCTTGGGTATTCAAAATACAACTTTGTTGTTTCTATTTGTGCATTCAAACACTACTTATTTTCTCTACTACTGAGGATAACCTCTTTTCTTATGATTCACATTTTTCTTGCTCTTCAATTGTCATCCAGAATTTTCTTGTTCCTTAAAATCTTCCTAGTTTAACTGATTCAATATCTATAATTTTCTTTCTCAGGTAGATTTTTATACATGAACTTACTCATGCTACAATTTCATTGTAAGTTTTATATTTTTATGTCACCAACCAATCTCTTCCAGCTTCATCAGATTGTAAAACCTCAAGGGTCCAGATCATCTCCTCCATTTTCTTTTAGGGTGTTTAGTGGGGTAGGGTCCCTGGTTTTTTGTTTGTTTGTTTGTTGTTTTTTTCTCTTTCTTTGCTGCACTAAAAGGATGAAATGCAAATATTTTCTCCCCGAGGAGGCTTTGGGAAGAGAGTGAGTTTTTCAGTGGCTAATGATTTGTGCTTTGAATTTAATGGTTCATCAAAGTCTATTAAGTAATAGCAAGAGAAAAAGAAGATTCCAAAGGAAAGTAGAAGGGGATAAACCACAATGAGACTTCAAGGGGGAACTAGAAAAATGGACCAGAGAATGATCTGGTTTACAGAAGGGGAGCTTGGGAGACAAGGGGCAGGTGGGAGGGCAGAGATCTAACAGCGAAAAGCTCAGACACAGCTGAGAAACCGGGCCTAGTAATGTTAGAAGACACCAAAGCTGAATCACAGCTCGCAGCCACCCCTCACTCAAACCTTCACTGGAGCTGGCATCTCTCCTCTCCTCTGTTTACTGACAAAAAAATGTGGCCCTTTTCCTGCCTGGCAAAGAGTTTGCCTTGATTACATTAAGCACCTCATCAGCTGTCCTTCCATCTGTGCCTGCCACCTAGGTGAGCCACTGGCCTTCTCCTGTATGAGTCAGGGTTCTGGCATACTGCATCTGTGTGATGTATCTGAAATGTTTATCTTCAGCACAGATTTCTTTTCCGGTTTCAACTTCCTATTTAGAAGATGAAACCAGAAGAAAAGTTGAAACCGGGAATTGCGTATCTACTCAGGTGTCATGGACATCTTAAACTTAACGTTGTCTATTCCAGAGCCAACCTTTCATCTTCCTCATCATAGTAAATGGAATCTTTATCTTTCTAGTTTTTTAAGCCATAAACTCAGAAGTCATTTCAAACATACTCGGGTTATGTAATATACAGAGAATTTAACAAATAACTATTTACAAAGGTGAGGGTGGCATTCAAAGAAACCACCAAGTAATATTGCAGTGCTTCTGAAATAACAGTGAGAATCCAGAGCCTAATCCTAGGCCTGAAGGGGCAGCAGGAGGGAGTGGCTGCTGGACCCTGAGACAGGCAGGGAAGGCTGTGTGAAGAGGACTTGGGAGGATCTGTGTTTCTTTGTCAATGAAGGTGGCCAGTCCCCAGCGCAGCGTGTGGGTGCAGGAGAAAACAATACTCCACGGTCACTCTCCTCCTTACCTCAGAGCTCCTACACTGTTCCTGAAGTCATAGAGAAAGACAAAACAAAAGAAAATCCACCACTGACGTAAACCTAGACAGTGAGCTTCTCAGGACACAGGGCAGGGTGGAAAATGGTGAAGAGTGAAACTGATGGACGAACAGAAGAAAGAAGGCTCAATAATGGACATTTTATTGACTTTTAACTAATTATTTAACATCAATAGCCTCTGCCTAATGCTCCAGCGTGTTTTTTTAAAGTAGAAAAATAAAATATTTGGTGGTGGGAGGAGGGGAAGGTGAAGAGAAGAGGGTATGGTAGAGTGTTAGATGAAGCAAAACTTAGAGAAGGGACCAAGTCAGGGATTGGGCTGGGACAGTGGTTGATGATTTCCCTATTGCCTTTCTCCAAAGACTGAGCACAGGGGGGTCTCATAACCGTTTGTTGGCTGCCTCCAATTCTCAACCACTGGAAGCTAACATTCTTTCTGGTTTGTTCAGTTGAGCAAGTGCGTGAAGCACCTCTTGGAGACTGACTCTGTGGTGCTCACTCACACACTGACACATAATCAAATGTTTTACTGCAGTTCCATAATCTTTTCATCAAAACATTTTGAAAAAATAGTGATTGACACCACCAAGTTAATTCAGTTGTGGACAAACAATCTTCAAAGTAGAGTCATCTCTCCCTGATCTGGCTCAATAGTTTACCATATTAAGTTCATAAATTAAATTACTTCTGCTTCAGACTGACTTTTCTTGAAAGCACATATTATTCTCTTTCTTTTTACATACTCAGTCTGAATTAAAGTAGGTAACACAAATTGTTTGCTACAGGTCAATTTCTCTGTAAAACTACAAAAGGGAAGATCAGAAAGAAGAGGGTGAAGACTCTGTAGATTGCTAAAATAAAAGTTTTGCAAAGAAAATCTTAAACTACTTATTCCTTTGGCTCCCAGGAAATTATATTCTCTTCTCTTTCTAAGTTATTGTGGTGGAGGGGTTGTTTATTTTCATTTTAACTTTTTTATTTTTAAATTTGATGCATACACAATAGTTGTACATAATATATGGGGAACATTTGATATTTTGATATAAGCATAAAATATGTAATGATCAAATCAGGATCATTACAAACATCATTGTCATCTCAAACATTTATCATTTTTTCATGTTGGTAATATTCTAAATTCATTCTCCTAGCTATTTTGAAATATATAATAAATTATTAAATATAGTCACCCCCTTGTGCTATCAAATACCACATCCTATCTTACTATCTAACTGTATTTTTGTACTCGTTAACCAACCCATTTTTATCTCCCCTTCCCTAGTACCCTTCCAAGCCTCTGGTAACCATGATTCTACCCTCTATCTCCATGAGATCATTTTTTTAGCCCCCATATATGAGTGAGAACATGTGATGTTTGTCTTTCTGTGTCCAGCTTATTTTACATATCAAAGTTTCCTCCAGTTTCATCCATGTTGTTGCAAGTGACAAGATTTTATTATTTCTTATGACTGAATAATATTTATTAGTCTATGTGCCATATTTTCTTTATCTATTCATCTGTTGATGGACACAGTTTGGTTCCATATCTTGACTACAGACTACTGTGAATAGCTCTACAATAAACAAGGGAGTGCAGATATCTCTTTAATCTACTGATTGCCTAGGTTTTTGGATATGTACCCAGTAGCGGGATTGCTGGATCATATGGTAGCTCTATTTTTAGTTTTTTAGTAACTTTCATACTATTTTCCTTAGTAGCTGTACTAACTTACATTCCCATCAACAGTATACAAGAGTTCCCTTTTTTCCACATTCTCCCCAGAATTTATTTTTTGCCTTTTTTGATAAAAGCAATTTTAACTAGAATGAGATAACATCTCATTGTCGTTTTGATTTGCATTTCTCTGATGATTAGTGATATAAGCATTTTTTCATATACCTGTTGGCCATTGTATGACTTCTTTTGAGACATGTTTATTCAGATCCTTTGCCTATTTTTAAATCAGGTTACCTGGCTTTTTGCTATTAAGTTGTTCGAGCTCCTTATATATTTTGGTTACTAATCCCTTTTCAGCTGGGTTATTTGCAAATATTTTCTCCCATTCTGTAGGTTGTCCCTTCACCTTGTTGATTATTTTCTTTTCTGTGCAGAAGATTTTTAGCTTGATATGGTCCCATTTGTCCATTTTTGCTTGGGTTGCTTGTGCTTTTGAGGTTATTATGGGATTTTATACATTGTTTATACTTCTTTGACAGTCCTCTCTTTAACATATGAAACTTAAACTCCCACCCTTTAAATGTGGGCTTGGTTTAGTAACTCATTTCTAACAAATAGGATGATAAGTGAAACCAGCTATATAGCTTCCAAGTTCTGTCATTAAAGGTTTGCCCTCTATTTTTTTGAGAAATGTATTTTTGGAGTCCTGAGCTGCCAAGTGAGAAGTCTGCCTATGTTGAAATTGCTGTACAAGAATAAGGACCTCGAGATGAAGACAAGCCAGAGAAGCCTCACCAAGTCAAGCCCTTAGCTATTTGAGCACCCTCTGCAAAAATGAATTTCTGAGATTATTCCAGCCTCATCAGTGACTGATGGCATTCACAAAATGCTTGAGCAAGAAACATCCACTGAGTCCAGTCAACTCTCAGAACAATGTGCCATAATAGTAGTGAACGATTGCTATTATTTTATGCCACTAATTTGGGGGTAGTTTGTTACACAGCAATAGTACCCAGAGAACTGGTGTCTCCCTTCATTAACCTCCAAATGTTGGATGTTCCTTGTCCAAGTCCTGGACCTTCTTTTCCTATCTATTAGGCTTTTTCTGTCAGTGATCTCATCTTCCCCATGGCTTTAAGTAGCATTTGTATGTTACCTCTGAAATTTTTATCTTCAGCACGGATTTCTTTTCTATGTTGCAAATGGCCATTTGGATGTCTGCTCAAGTGTCATGGACATCTCAAACTTACTACCTCCCCAAGTTGACCCTTGATCATCCTCATCTTAGTAAATGACAGCTCTATCCATTCTTTGCATAAGCCATAAACACAGAATTATTCTAGACAAATCTCTGCTCCTATGTTCTCAAACCAATGAATCATCAAGTTCTTTCAATTATTTTTCTACAATTATGGCAAATGCAAATTAGTTTTGTCCCCACTAATACCACTCTAGTCCAAGTGACAGTTATTTTTCACATAAGATAGTACAATAATTTCTCACTATTCTCTTTGCTTACAATCTTGTCATATCTATTGCTAACACTCTATCATTTGTTCTTCATATAATAGTCACACTATTTTTTTTTAAACATAAATGATACAACTTTAGCCCCCAACTTATTAAAGAACACTCAATTAGGGCTAAAATCCAACATAATAACTGGGTGTATAAGACCTGATGATTTTGACAGTGCTTTTCTCTCCAACTTCATTTTGACTTACCCTCTCCCTTGTGCATTAAATTGAGCCACACCAGCTTTCTCTTAGTTCCTCAGAAATTCCACACACTTTTTGCAAGGCCTTTTACAGGTGCTATTTCTTCTGTTTAAAATACATTTATCCCTCGTCTGGCTCTACCCTCACCCTCTAAACCACCTCCTGTCTTAATGATCTATTCATCTTTCTGATTTCAGCTTAAATACCCGTTCCTCAAGCAACATCTCTGACTTCTCCATCTGATTTTGATTTCTTATGTTAGTCTTCAAAAAAATTGTCCTTTTCACTTATTGGAATTATCACAATTAGACATTACATATGTACTTTTTTTTGTTGAATTGGCTTATATCTTATCTCTATCACTACTCTGCAAGCTCCATGAGAGCAGAAATCAAGTCTCATTTGCTTACTGCTCAACACCCAGAATTTAATAGTAGATGCTCAATATGTACTTATTAAATGAATATATACCTGTTCAATTTGATTTTTGGGTCAACTTTTCTGAGATATTTGGCACTTGTGCAAAAGCTCTTCTACCTGTGACTTTGTGACCATGAGATCATGTAAATAGATATCTCAGAGGGAGAAATCCCCACTGGAGGATAATATTTCAATAATTTCATTCAGAAACAAGTCAGAATCCAAGACCAGTCTTCACAAAAGCTATAGGACTTTAGATTACCTCAACTTATGAAATCTCCAAATTGATCTCTCCATTTTTCTATTATTTCCAAGCAAGCCTACATTTCTCCTTCAACAGTGTCCATTAGAGCAAAGATCAATCAGACCACACACCAAAAAAAACAAAAATTATTAGTGTGGGTGATTTTTCTCAATTGTACTAAAAAGCAACCTACTGTTTTTTAAGAATAGAAATTGAATCCTTTTACTACTATTCCAAATATTTTCACCCCTAGCTTTATAACCATCAAAATCAACAAAATAAAAAACAAAAGCAGTTTTTATCATTTAAATAGTGTGTTTTTAACTCTCTGGATAGTTTCATGGCCAATGAGCAATAATTCTAAGAACTAAATTTAAAAAAATTAAAATTAAAATAGAAAATAGAATAAACACATTAAAAAAAAAACCTTTAAAGGCCAGGGAACATGAAATGACCTTCTCTCCATATATAAAATATCATCACAGTTCTCGCTTCTGATTTCCTTTAATCACAACCGTAACAAAGAATTCTAAAATAATCTTAACCTTAACAAAAATTCAACCCAGAAACAATGTGGACGAGAAATTGTGTTCATGATTACACACAATGCAGAAAAAGCCTTTGGTGAATACCTGTCACATGCATGAAGCTCTTCACCACTATTGTGGCATCCATGACAATTCAGAATAAAATAGGTCAGATAACCATCAGTCAATCACATTTTCCTTTCCTCCTGGGATCAGAAACATCCCAGCTTTCTCCCGCTGTCCTGAGCCTGATATCAACATCTCTTTTTTTAACCTGCAAGATTGTGATTGAATATTTTTCCCATCTGTCAATACTTTTAGTAAAGAATGAGCTAAATAAATTAAATCAACAGATAAAAGAGCATATGAATGAATTAAGCAGTGCCCCCACTCATCACTATCCCTTCTGTAAATGACAGATTAGCTGATCATCTAAAATCTGTCAAGCAAATGCTTTTAAAATCCAGATAAATTAAAAGAGTTATAAGATCTTCTTGTTAAATGGAGGTATATGACATCATTGTTTTGCAGATGTATTTATTAAACTCAAGTCTGAGGGCAACAATCTTGAATTTTTGAGATGAGAGTTTTCAAAATTATTATTTAAAAATATATATTTGTTCATTGTAGTGGGCTCATTAAGTTCTACTTTCTAATGTTCTATCTTTCTTTTTCAGAAATTTAACTAGGAACAGTTCATGGTTTATGTTTGTGTTTCTGTATTGCCTATTTAAAAGTGGTATTGCAGGATATTAAGAAGTGTTATGTATTTTAAAATCTTCTTGTTTAAGAAGGTCTTAAAATACTGAGTTGTTATAAATAGGTTTTTTTGTGAATTTAGAGACTTTAATAAATGCTATTATACATTTGGGGATCTCCAAATGAAGGCATAGAAAAGCAGGATATTCATAATGGTTTGATCTCAGAATCCTTTTATTTGTGGGAACATCTCAAGAAACTAGTGTTTAACCAAACACTTCTTGAGAAACTGCTCCCCCCAAATTCCACAAGCATAAGGCAGCCCAGAGGCCACTCAATAAGGGCAGTAATCCCATCAGGAGGCCTCTACTCTCAAGGCCTCCACCTTCACGTTCCAAGGGTCCTATTTCCAAATACCATCTCATTGGGGATTAGGGTTGCAATGTATGAATTTTAGGTGGACATGAATATGCATTCCATAAGACCTGTAGAGCATGATTTTTCTTCATTTGCAAATCTTCATGTCTGCCACATGTAAGATGTTATACTAGGAGCTGGGGATGTGAGCATGGATATAAAAGGGGAATGAAAGTGATAGACTACCTCCAGAGAGCTTGCAGTTAAGGAGGAGAGAGAAAACCTTTATAAAATGAACTATATAGAGTATTTCAGAACCTACAATCTTGTTTCCTACCTTCACGAAGATTTTAGCCTAGTAAGAGTGAAAGACAATTAAACGTGAACTTATGAAACCATGTACCAAGTACTTTGATTGGGGAAATGTACACTGAAACAATATCAAAGACAGGAGTAAAAGGACATGATAGCCAGAGAAAAATAATCTTGAGACCTAGTCACAGCAGCTCTCCACCTACAGGTATTCACCTAACACTTTAAGCTTCAGTTTACTCATATGTAAGAAGAGCGGGTGGGAGTCCGTGACCTCAAGGCTCTTTAGCAATATGTTTGCAAAGGCAAGGTTTAAAGAATTGGAGCAGCCAAGAAAAGAATTAGCAAGCAATCTGCTTCAACATTGGTTTTATTTCCTATTTATTTTATTATCAAACTTACACTAAAACAACTTTGCTAATTGTTTGAAACAAAGGATCATTACTCAGAAAGCAGCATCTCAGCTGTGTTATGATTGAAAGACTTTGAAAAGCTCAGGAAGTATAGTTTTCTCTAGCATTGTTTTTCCTCTTTTCTACAAAAACCTTTCTGTGCAGGTTCAAGTGCAAGATTAGATATTAATTTGATTCTTTATATTATAGACAGTCTTTAACACAGCATTGAGATATGGGCTTATCTAGAGAGACTGTTTTGAAATAAATGCTGCTATTCAAAGCGATAGGCCAGCTTTGTTTTTCTAAATTATTCAGAACAGAAATAACTGGCTGATTTGCTGATATGCAGATAAATATCTGGTATTATTTAGCCAGCACCAACCTGCCTGAATATCTGACTATCTTTCCACTATTCTGGGAATAGTGGACTTAAAACAAAAATCAAAAAAAAAAAAAAAACCTTTGCTTCCTACAGAGTAAATATTAGATGTTAGATAGTACCCCTAGGACAGAAGAAAATTAGATAAGCTCTATTTTCTTGCACAAGAAGAAATTCAGCCTCTTCAAATACTGATGGAAAGTCCTCTCTGTGTGGACCTGTCAGTTTCAAAATGGAGGCACTAAAACTGAAATAAATTACTGCTTGGTTACAACTATAAGCAAAGACAATTCTCTAGTCATTTCCCAACTAGAAATAATGAAATCACAAATAACTTAGGAGAAGATGTAAAATACAACTTTTCTTTCAAGGCCTGCTGCCTCTCTGCTTTTATCTCCACCTGGCTTTCTAAATTATCTGGCTTTTCATTTGTACTTTGAAAACCTTTTCACTGAATTTACTATTCAAACTTAAATAAAAATTCCAAGCAGCTGTACTAGATTTGGTTTTGGAATATCCTTTCCTCTGAGTTCCCTTTGGTTTTCTAATTTTAAGGCAAGTGTCCTCCCTGTCTTCAGCTTCCCAAATAGTTGACCCCTCGAACTATGTTTTCTCCCTTGATGCTAATGCTACCAGTTTCTCTACTGCCCTCCTCTGAACAACTCCTGTTACTTTTCATTCTTTCTACACTTTTATCTACTTTGTTCCTATTAATGTCAATGTAAAAATGAGACATACCTTCCCCCTCACTTAAAAATTATGTTCTCAAGTACATAATTATTTCTATCTTTTCTTTATGGTGATCCACCTAGAGCAACTCTAGCTAATGCTGGCTAAGAAAACGTTCTCTTTTGAATGTTATGCTAGAGAGCATAGAAACGTGTCCATATTAGCCCTATAGGAAGGACAAACTATCTCTGGAGGTGGTTACTCAAAGAGCAGATTTTAGTTTTCACACATAGCCTCACCGCCCTGTTTGCCCTATTTTTCTCTATATGAAGAGCAAGCCCTTCCTACCTGTGACAAGGGCAGATGCTACTTTTGCCCAAAAGCTTATCCCTGCTGTGTGTTTCTGTCGGCACTGCCAAGTTTTGGGCACCAAGTGGACGGAGCCCGCGGCATCTGCCACAGAACTATAAGAACCCAGGCAGCAATATGTCTGCCTGCAGACAAGTCCTTGTGGAGTGGAAAGACAAATCCAGGAGAGCAGGATAGATTCCATACCAACCCCAACCGTCACCAGTGCCCTTCTCAACCTCCGATTACATTGAGCAACAGAACAGAAGCACAGGATGGAATGTTTTCAATCACAGAGCTTTGTTGGAAGGAAGATTCCAGGTGGTAAGGGGATATCTGAGCACCAAATAGACACAGGGTTAACCTTGCAGGTGGTCAGAGCAGGTGTATACCCACATGGTAAAATCTTAGAGGTCCTATAAATATTCCTACGTCTAAAAGAGATATATAGAAAATGTTTAAAATACCCCTGACAGAGATCCAACCCTTTGCAGGTCTTCTGCTACCTGATAAAATGCAAATTCCTCCACGTAGAAATATATTTGAAGTGTATTCATCGGTATCATCTTGGTACTAAAGAATTTACAGTTAGCTACCCTAGTGAAATTCAGCATGTTTTTATTGTTGGTAAGTTGAAAAAGAATTTTTCGCCTGATCAATGAGGAAGGATGATAGGGAAAGGTAGAAAGGAAGGGTAAGGACACAAAAAAACTTTGCCAGGCAGACAATCTGGTACCAGTACTTTTCAGTGTAAAAAACAAAGCAATTGGCAGTGCATTCTCCAAGTTCTGAAATCTTGGTCCTGTTCTTATTCTACTCAAGTTACATTAAGAACAAACATTGCCAGGGTGTTTGACTTTTCTCTATTTCCATGGGATTCTAAATTTTTCTAAATCCAATAGCCCCCTCCCCAAAATCCTACCGTAGATAGTTTTACCTCTGTATAGAAAAACATCATTCCATTATTATAATCATATTACTCTACATAGTTTCTTCAAGACTTTGCTTAATTATTTCTCAGAACTCTCTATGTTGCTAATTATGTAAAGTAATATGAATTTCACTAGGGGAGCTAACTGTAAATTCTTTAGCACCAAGATGATACTGATGAATACACTTCAAAATATATTTCTTCCTGGAGTGTAGTGGCACAATCTCGGCTCACTGCAGCCTCCGTCTCTCAGGTGCAAGCAGTTCTCCTGCCTCAGCCTCCTGAGTAGCTGGGATTACAGGTGCGTGCCCCCACACCCAGATTTTTTGTTTGTTTGTTTGTTTCTTTTGAGATGGAGTCTTGCTCTGTTGCTCAGAGCAACAGAGTGCTATGGTGCAATCTTGGCTCACTGCAAGCTTCACCTCCCGGGTTCAAGTAGTTCTCCTCCCTCAGCCTCCCAAGGAGTTGGAATTACAGGCACGCACCACCGTGCCCAGTTCAATCTTTATATTTTTAGTAGAGACAGGGTTTTGCCATGTTGGTCTCAAACTCCTAACCTCAAGTGGTCCACCCGCCTCAGCCTCCCAAAGTGCTGGAATTACAGGTATTAGCCACTGCAACAGGCTGATAGTATTTCAATTTGAGATAAAATTCACATAATATTGATCAGTTTAACCATTTTCTCATTTTCTTTTTTTTTTTTTTGAGACGGAGTCTCGCTCTGTCGCCCAGGCTGGAGTGCAGTGGCCGGATCTCAGCTCACTGCAAGCTCCGCCTCCCGGGTTCCCGCCATTCTCCTGCCTCAGCCTCCCGAGTAGCTGGGACTACAGGCGCCCGCCACCTCGCCCAGCTAGTTTTTTGTATTGTTAGTAGAGACGGGGTTTTACTGTGTTAGCCAGGATGGTCTCGATCTCCTGACCTCGTGATCCGCCCGTCTCGGCCTCCCAAAGTGCTGGGATTACAGGCTTGAGCCACCGCGCCCGGCCGCAGTTTAACCGTTTTCAAGTGTACGTAATGATAGTTTTAATTATACTCAAAATGCAACCATCACCACTAATTTCATAACACTTTTACCCCACAGAAACTCTGTATCCATTAAAGTTTGTCCTCCACTCTACCTTTGTGGTAGTTAATTGTATGTGTCAACTTAACTGGGCCATGGACATTCATGTATTTGGCTAACCATTATTTTTGGATGTGTCTGTTAAGGTGCTTCTGGATGAGATGAGCATTTGAATCAGGGGACTCACTAAATCAGATTAGCCTCCCAAATGTGGGCAGGTATCCGCTGATCTGTTGAGGGTCTGAATGGAACAAAACACTGAGGGAGAAATAATTCTTCCCCTTTTGCTTGACTGCTTGAACTGAAACATTGGCCTTCTCTAGGCCTCAGTCTAAAATCCACACACCATTTTCTCTTCTAAGTCTAAAATTCACACACCATTTTCTCTTCTAATTCCGAGGTCTTCAGATTCGAACTGAACTACTTCACCAACTTTTCTGGGTCTTCAGCTCGCAGATAGCAGATCGTGGGAGTTCTTAGCCTCCATAATTGCATGGCCAATTCCTCAAAATCTCTCTCCATGTATATACAGAGAGAGACAGAGGGAGAAAAACATGTATATATACTATATATACATTATATAAGATATATTTAGACTTATATGTATGTGTACACACACAGTACAGGTTGAGTATCCCTCAAAATGCTTGGAATCAGTGGTGTTTTGTACTTCAGATTTTTTCAGATTTAAAATGTTTACATTATACTTACCAATTGAGCATGTCAAATCTGAAAATCTGAAATCCAAAATGCTCTGATGAACATTTCCTTTGAGTATCATGGTGGCACCCAAGAATTTTTCTATTTTAGAGCATTTCATATTTTACATTTTCAGATTTGGAATGCTTGACCTGTATGTATGTTACATATTTTACAAGATATCTATCTATCTATCTATCTATCTATCTATCTATCTATCTATCTATCTAATCTACTACAGAATATATACATATATATAAATATATAAAATATATACTTATATAAGTATACATCTACTATTGGTCCTGTTTCTCTGAGAAACCCTGAGATATCCTTCCTTATATTCTTCGGCAATTACTAATCATTTTTTTTTGTTTCTATTAATTAGCTTATTCTGGACATTTTATATAAATGGAATCATACAATATGTAACCTTCTGTGCTGGCTTCTTTGAGGCTCCATTATGTTGTAGCATGCATCAGTACTTCATTGCTTTTTACAGCTGAGTAATAGACCACTGTATGGATAGATCATTTTGTTTATTCATTCCTCAGTTAAAGGACATTTGGGCTGTTTCCACTGTTTGGCTATTATAAATAGTGCTGCATGAACATTCAAGTACAAGTTTTTGTCTGGACAACTGCTTTCATTTCTCCCGGGTATATATGTAGAAATAGAATTGCTGGGTCGAAAGGTAATTCTGTGTCTCAACATTATGAGGAAACACTAACCTGTTTTTCATAGTGGCTGTACCATTTCACATTGCCACCAGCAATGCATGAGGTTTCCAATTTTTTTACATCCTCATCAACACTTGTTATTTCTCAGATTTTTGAGAAATATAGCCATATTAGTGGATATGAAGTTGTATCTCATTGTGGTTTGATTTGTTTCCCTAATAACTAATGGTTTTAAACATCTTACCATGTATATAATTAGCCATTTTTATAGTTTTTGGATAATTATTTATTCAAATTCTTTGCCCATTTTAAAATAGCATTGTTTGTATTTTTGTAATTAAGGATTCTTTATGTATGCTGTATACTAGACCCTTATCAGATACGTGACAAGCAAATATTTTCTCCCATTGCATGGGTTTCTTTCACTTTCTTCATGGTATTCTTTGATGCACAACCTTCTTAATTTTAATGAAGCCCAATTTATCTCTCTCTCTTTTGTTTTTGTTTTTTTTTTTGGCTGCTTTTAGTGTCATACATAAAACACTGTTTCCTAATCTAGGGTCATGAGAATTTTCATTTATACTTTCTTCTGAGAGTTTTACGTTTTTAGCTTTTAATTCAGAATCTTTGATATGTTTTGAGTTAACTTTGGTATATAGTGTAAGGTAAGTGTCCAAATTCATTCTTTTAAATATGGACATACAGTTGTCCTAGTGTTATTTGTTGGAAAGACTATTCTTTTCAACATTTTCACTTAATAATCTTCGCACCCTTGTCAAAAATCAATTGACCATAGATATATGGATTTATTCATGGGTTCTCAATTCCATTCCACTGATCTCTTTATTTATCCTCAGACCAGTACCACACTGTTTGAATTACTGTGGCTTTATTTTAAGTTTTGAAATCAGGCAGTCTGAGTCCTTCCACGTCATTTTTCTTTTTCAAAAATGGTGACTATTTGGGAAAACTTGCAATTCAATATAAATTACAGAATTAGCTTGTCCATTTGTGCAAAATGGCATTTGGAATTTTGATAGGGATTGGATTAAATTCATATATCAATTTGGAGTGTATTGCTATCTAAATAATATTAAGCCTTTCAATGATGAACACAGGATGTCTTTCCATTTATTTAGGTTTCCTTGATATCTTTCAAAAATATTTTTTAGTTTTCATTTTATGTGTCTTGCATTTCCTTGTTTTAACTCATTTGTAAGTAAGTTTTATGCTATTATATGGACAACTGTTTTCTTAACTTTGTTTTCAGATAAATCACTGACACTACATAGAAATAGAACTTGCTTTCATGTGTGGCTGTTGTATCAGGCAACTTTGCTGAATGTACTTATCAGGCTAATAGATTTTTGCAGGTTTTTTTTTTTTTTAAGTTTTATGCATATTGTCATGGCACCTGTGAATAAAGATAGTTCTATATCTTCCTATGCAATCTGGCTGACACTTATATTTTTTCTTGTCTAATTGCCCTTGCTGGAACTTCTGTACAATGTTGAATACTTATGTTGAGAGTGGATGTCTGTCTTATTCTTGGTCTTAGGGGGATAGCTTTCAGTATTTCACAATTAAGAAGGATATTAGCTTTATATTTTTTAATAAATGCCCTGTCTCAAGCCTGGGGAAGTTCCCTTCTTCTCTGAGTTTTCTGAGTCTTTTTATAATGAAAGGACATTGGATCTTGTCATTTTCTTTATCAACTGAGATGATCATGTTAAGTTCCTTTTTCTGCCAATATGGAATATTATATTGATTGGTTTCCTTATGTTGAACTTAGGATAAAGTCCTTGGGTAAATCCCATTGACCATAGATATGCACAAACTTCTTAATTTTGTTTGGTCATGGGGTATAACCTTTGTTGGATGCTGCCAAACTCAGTTTACTAGTATTTTTAGAAGAATTTTTACATCCACATTTACAAGTGATTTTTGTGATCTTTTTGTTTGGTTTTGACATTAGGGTAATACTGGTCTAATAGAATGAGTTCAGAAATTTTTACTTCTTCTTTATTTTTAGAAAGAGTTTGAGAGGTATGTCTTTGAGTTATTTAAATGTTTGGTATAATTCACCAGTGAAGCCACTGAGTCCTGAGACTTTTGATGTTGTTGATGGTGGTTTTTTGATTATTGATTCAATAAATCTACTTTTTACAGGTCCATTCAGGTTTCCTACTTATTCTTGAGTCAGTGTTGGTATTTTGTGTATTTCTAGAATTTTTTTCATTTTATTTAAGTTACCTAATTTGGTGGAATACACTGGTTCATGTATTGTTTTATAATCGTTTCATTTCTGTAAGGTTGGTAGTAATATCCTCAATTTATTTCTGATTTTAGTAAATCGAGTTTCCCTGTTTTTCTTGATAAGTCTTATCAAATATTTGTCATTTTTAACCTTTCAGAGAAACAACTTTTGGTTTTATTGAGTATCTTTATTGTTTTTCTGTTCTCAATTTCATTTATTTCTGCTCTAATATTTATTATTTTTTTCCGTTGGCTTGCTTTGTGCTTTTTGCTCTTTTTCTTTTATTTTCTTAAGGTGGAACCTTAGGTTATTAACTTGATAATCTTTACTTTTTTTAATTTAGGCATTTACAGGTATAGATTTTCCTCTGAGAGCTGCTTTACTATATCCTATAGGTTTTGGTATGTTATGTATTCTTTTTGTTGCTTTCAAAGCATTTGCTAATATCCATCACAATTTCTTGGCCCACTGAATATTTAAGAGTATACTATTTAATTTCTACATATTTGTGAATTTTATAGATTTTCTTTTCTTGTTGACTTCTAATTTCATTTCATGTGGTCAAAAAAGTTACAATGCATGATTTCAATCTTTATAAATTGAGATTTGTTTTTTGTCCTAATAGATCCTGGACACTATTTCATGTACTTTTCAGAATATATATTATCCTGTTGTTGGGTGGAGTTTTCTATATGTGTGCTAGGTCTAGTTGGTTTATTGTGTTCTTCAATTATTACATTTCGTTAATCTGTCCAAGTTTTCTATCCATTACTGAGAGTAGAATATTGAGGTTCCCCCAAATTTTTGTTGACCATTGATTCAGTTCCTTCAATTCTGTCAGCTTTGTTTCATACGTTTTGGGGCTCTATTGTTAACAACATATTACAGTTTGAATGGTTGTATTTCCTAAAATTAATATGTTTAAATCCTATCCCCCAAGGTGGTAGTATTTGGAGACAGGTACTTTGGAAAGCGATTAGGTCATAAGGGAGAAGTTTTCATAAATGAGATTAGCATCTTTATAAAAACTCATTTACTATATCTACATTGTTGTTCCTCTAGTCTTCCCTTACAGCCATCTTTTCTTGTCAATTCACTTGTGACTTCTTTACTATATATTTTTGAATTATTCCATTAGTGGTTGCCTGGGGGTTATGATTAATATATTCTTTTTAAATAATCTAAGTAAGATCAAAATCAACTTAGCTTCAATGTTGTATACAATATGTATTCTTCTATATACATAGATTTAGGACCTTCTCAGGTCTTTCCTGAGCATGTACCTAGGCTGAGACATACATATAACTATCTAGAGTCCCAGGAATACATCAGAGTTTTTCACATCCCTTTTCTCCTAAGCTTCTCATCCTTCAGTCTTTCTTCTTAGGTATTTGATTAGTCTGTTGTTCACTCCAACCATTATCAATTGCCTCAGGCAGCAGAAACAAATGCCTTTAAATGTTTTCAACAAATGCCCCATCTCAGCAATGGGAGTCTTCAGAAATAGGTAAGGTAAAGCAAGCACTTTGAGCCAGTCCCCCAGTGAGCCACCAGACAGGTTCAAACAAACCACCCCAGTTCTCTGAGAATTAGGTTACCTCCGGTACTGACTTCTATACTAGCTATGGGCCCCACGGAACTGTGAGATGAGGAACATAACCAGGGCAAGTAAAAATGCCACCAAGCTCTCTTACTAGTATTCAGCTTTTTATTTTTCTTTTCTTTGAATAAGTATTCACCTGGTTGCTGAAAGCTTTTGGCTAATTGTCAAAGCTCCAAAATAGTTACGATAATTTTTGCTAGTTTATTCATTGCTGTTATGGAGGGGCAGACTTTTTCTATTCCTTATTCTGTCATTTTTGCTGATGTCACTGTATTTGGTGATTTGGCAAGTACATAAAATTGTGTACTCACCACTATAATCATGATATAGAATGTTTATATACCCCAAAACATCTCTAGTGCTTCTGTGCAGTGCTTCCCTTGTTTCACCCTCAGAACTCTGGGGAAAATTGAACAAATTCTATCATTACATTTTTTTCCTTTTACAGATTTTATGTAAATGGAATCATTGACTATATAGTCTTTTGTATTAGATATTTGTTTTAAAATCAAGTCTGCCAAAGGTAACAAGAGAATTCATCTTGATTTTCAAATGATTAATAATAAGCATAAGTTCTCTCCAGAAATTTTGAAAGTGGTGAAAAGGAGTCAGAGTCAATGTCTCATTCTAGTTCATTCTGAAATAATCTTAACACTCTTATAAAATATGGAGTAGCTAGACGTGCATAAATGATAAGTATTAAAGACTTTAAAAAAGAGCAAACATCATAGTTTGGAAAATAGCACTCGGGAGAATTATGTAAAGGTCATAGAATATGAATAAATATTAATGCACTTATCATGCAAAATTTGAAAAAATGTGCTGTTACAACTGAAATATTATTCAAAGACAAGCATTGTAATTAAGGTTTTCCTTTTCCCATGGTAGTGGTTGAGAAATGCAGGTTTATTCTTAGCCTTTAGCCAGTTCATAATCACTTTAAAAATTCAAATGTAAGTCTTGTTGCAACAATGCTTACAAACTAAAGGAATAGCTAGTTAATTCCTCAAAAGCATGGCATTCAATCTGCTAAACACTCATATTTCTGCTTAGCATGTTCAGGAATGCTGTAGAATCACTTAGATGTTTTAATCTTCAGAAACGTACAGCTAACCGAAAAAAATCTATTAAGTCATCTCCTCTGGGGAAACTAGGCATTTTTGGATGAACTACAGAAAACTAGCACCCATATTTGGGTCAAACTCTTCTTTCCTCCCTACAAACCTCCTTTGCATTGGCTTAATTCATTCGAATAGTTTTTGAGGACTATCTGCATTTGAGACCTGGGATCAATGTAGACCCAACTGCTACTCCATTCATCAACTACCATGCTGATATTTGCTCCAAATTATTGCAATATCTAAATGTTGCCAAACATGCAGACAGGAAACTTGCTTCTGATCCACATGTCAGGCAGTGGGGTTGTTGTCTTAGCACTAGTATCCCAAAAAGTCACCTAAAGTAAGATTGAATTCAGAAGCCAGATACCTAATGCTAACATATTTTCTTTAGTTCACTTTGCATTATAATTCTTTCAAATAGAAAAAGTATATATTAAAAGATGTATTTGGATTGTAAGAAAAAATAGTAGAGAAATGAAGCATAATTTTATATTCTTTTTCTATATCAAATAGCACAATTTTCTAAGGCTGATATAATTAACCTTGATTTTCCATAATGATTGAAAAAGTTAATAATAAATTGGAGATTTAGGAAGATCATTAGCTGATTATATTGAAGTTAAAGAATTGCTTAGTTTTCCATATATGGATAAGGAGAATAAACATTAAAATAATGTACATAAAGTATTTTTAAAACTTTGCAAGTTCAAAAAGTAAAATGCCAAAGCCAAATTGCGTCATGGATAAAAAAGCGTTAAGAGATGCACATTAATATTCATATCAAGGATACTTTTCCAGGTGAGAAACCATAAGAGATATAAATATATAAGGAGTACTTACACAAATTATTTCTTCAACAATAAAAATGATAAAATAAACAGCAGGTGTAGATGAATTAAAGAGTTTGGCAGTGACAGCAAAAGAGACTCATTTTGTTTTCTTACTTAAAGTATGAAAATGTTAACCTCTTGAGGGTAGAAACAAAGTCTTTTTATTTTTATATCTCCCCTAAATCATGCACATTGTCAGGCAAATAATGGCTTCTCAGTAAACGCTTATGGAAATAAGCTAAATTCAGATTCGAATCACATAATAACTTTTATTGTTGTTGTTGTTGTTCTTATTTTGGTCTGTAGGGAAGGGGACAAATTTTCATGGTAAGAATTTCTTTGAAAAACAGAGAAAAATGTTTGAGAAATGTTCACATAATATATTAATTCTAAGGCAAACATCCAGGATTTTTAAATGGTTATGGAAACTACCTATTTGCCACATCTTGCTGTTTCTTGCTTTTGTGTCTTTGATCACAGACTTCTTTTGATGGGAAACTGATTCTGTCAATTCTTTGCCTCGTTAACTGTTTTTCATTTTTTAAGACTCAGTTCTCCTTTCATCTATTTTAGGAAGTTTTACCTTTTTCTTCAGGTTGGCTCAAGTGACCCTCTTATCTACTCCTGTATTAGTTTTTGTCTGTCTTCCTAATAGCCTGTAAGTGCTTTAAGAAAATCAATGATGTACTAATAATTTTTGCTTCTTCTGTGTGTCTCCTAGTTCTTAGAATATAGTAGACACTCTATTACTATTGAATGAATTGAAAAAGTTATGTTTAAAAAAGAAATCACTATACTATGCAAATAGTGACACATATTTAAATTGAGTAGTGTATTTAATAGCACAAGTAACATTGCCTCATATAAAGTATGACTATTCATCAATATTGCCTTTTATATAAGGTATTACTTTTTATTCATCAGAAAGTATAACTATTTATTCATCAATTTAGTCATCAAAACAATAACATCAAGGTGGTATTGTTTCAGGGTTTGTGTTACTTCAAGAAATCCCCTAAATGTCAGTTCATTAGAACGTGTTAGATAGGGTGGAGTAAATTTAACGCTACTCCTTTCTCATGGAAAATACTTAAAATTCTTTTTCGACAAAAAATATAAAACAGAAATGCACTTTTGATCTTTAAACAAATTAGGAGACTGCTAAAATTTTGAAACATAAAATCAGAGAAAAGACTCCAAAAACAGTGAAAATTAAATAGTGGTTTGAGAGCATAAGGAGAGTAGATAACCGGTGCAGCAGATCACAGAAAAAGCTATCACCTTATACATATTCAGAAGGATATCAAAACCAAAAATGTCACTGTGGCAAGAAACGTGACCCATAGAAGCTATAAAGAATATCTAGAATTGATTTGGTCCTGAGGAGAAGTTAAGAATCACACAGGTAAGCCATATTTGCAGGAAACTGTTTGTCAGTGAGGCCAGGCAGAGAAATCTCTACACTGTGAGCAGACTAATAATGCCAAATTTGGGCCTAGGATAAAATTAAGGCTAAAAGAGAAATTATATCATTATTGTCTGCTATATGGCATTAGTCTTGTCTAATTCAAATGTCTTAAAAACAGCGGGCTAGGAAAAAATTATGTCCCTCAATAATTAGCAATATTAAAAAAATTATAGAAAGCATAGAATTTACAGAAAGATCACACACACACACCCACACACACAGACACCCACACGCAACCAGAAACAAAGAAAGAAAAGTGACCAAAAAAAAAGAATTTTTTTTTTTTTTTGAGACAGAATCTTGCTCTGTCACCCAGGCTATGGCACGATTTCGGCTCACTGCAAGCTCCGCCTCCGGGGTTCACACCATTCTCCTGCCTCAGCCTCCCAGTAGCTGGGACTACTGGCGCCTGCCACCATGCCTGGCTAATTTTTTGTACTTTTAGTAGAGACGGGATTTCACCGTGTTAGCCAGGATGGTCTCGATCTCCTGACCTTGTGATCCACCGGCCTCGGCCTCCCAAAGTGCTGGGATTACAGAAAAAAAAGAACATTTTTTAAAAAGTCTTGCCACAATACATGCGAAAGTTGTGATTAAACATTTTCCCCAAAATTTAAAAATCTAATAAAGTAAATAGTTTATAACAGAAAAGCACAAAATAGAGGTATAAATTCTCAAGGAAGAAATGGCAATCAGCAGAATATAAATTAGAGGACATTAGTAGAGGACAAGAAATAAATAAAAGTAAATTAATATAGACATCAATAGCCTTCATATACAAAAATAACAGCCACTTTGAAGATATGGTGGATGAAAAGTCTATTATATCTGTGGTGGCAATGTGTATGAAATAGGACAAGACTGTAAAAGGAAATATTTTTGATATTTTTAAAAAATCTGTAAAATTTTACTACAGGATCCAGAAGGAAACTTAAGCCAATGGAAAGTATCTTTTCATCTTGGAGTACTCTCTGTCATACATTGTATTCACATTGACATACTATGTGGGTCCTCCCTAAGTTAATATGTAAAGTTAATATGACCACTAAAAAAAATTGACAAATTTTTTTAATTAGACAAGATAATTCTTAAATTCATACAGAAACCTTGAACTAGCAATAACAACCAAAACACTCTGAAGAGCCATGAGACATGCTTTGCCCTACTAGATATCAAAATGTAGTATAAAACAGTAACAAAAGAGTTTTGCACTGGCACACGAATATACAAATCAAAGGACCAGAATAGAAAATGTATCAATGGACTCACAGGTAAAACAATTTATGATACAATTAATATTTCAAAACAGGAAAGCAATAGTATTTTTAAAATAGTAGAAAGGCAATAGGACAGAATAACTGTTTGGGAAAACAAACAAAAAGAAACTGGATTTTATCTCCAATTTTTGTTCATAAGATGTATAAAACATATACATGTAAAAACAAAAATGCAACCATAAATTACAAGAAAAAAATTGGAAAAATGTTTTAACTCCAGGAAAACAAAGGCTTTTCTAAGTAACAAATAAATCTCTGAAGTCAATAAAACAAATGATTGATTAAATTGACTATATACAAATAATTCCCTTATGACTCAAAATAAATAAAGTCAAAATGCAAATGCCAATCAGAGAAAGAATAATTACAATTTACATAAAATCAAAGGGCTAGCCCCTTAACATGGAAAAAGCCCCTACAAATCTATAAAAAGTCTGATGAAACAATGGAAAGAAGTAGACAATATACTAAAAAGCATTCAGGGAAAAGTAGTATTTCTTAGCTTAATTATATAAAAATTGATATTAAAAGTACAATGAGACATTATTTTCAACTCAGATTGGCAAAGACCCAAATGTGCACTGGCAGAGTCCAGAAATGTTCTTTGTGGACAAAGGTGGGGGAAACACTCACACATTGTTGGTGGGGACATAAATTAGCACAGCCCCCTGTAATGGACAATTTGGCAATAAAAATTAAAAATCAAGATATTTTAAAACTCAGGATTCCATTTTCAGAATTTCATTTTCAGAATTTCATGTAACTGAAACATTCACTGATATGTAACCTGACATGTAAGACATTATGCATGGCAAAAGACTTGCAACAACTTAATTATATAATTTAATTGAAGAATGGTCAGATAAATTTGTTAGACTCACGTATGGGAAAAAATATCAGCCATTTAAAAAGAATGAAGCCATGTTTTATAAACTGATATAAAAGAGGTACAAAATGAAGTGAAGAAAAAACAAAACAAGATGTTAAATAATCCATTTAGTAAGCTGAAACTTCCATGAACAAAAGGGAAAAAAAGAGTATAGATATTGTATTTACTCTTACTTACATAGAATAAGTCTGAAAGCCTACTCAAGGATGCAGCAGTAATGGTGACTTCCAGAGAGAGGAACCTGAATGCTGGGAAACTGGGGGATGAAAGGACTTTCTTTCACAGAATATTTTGTACATGTTGAGTTTTATTTATTTATCTAAAAAAGAAAACGATTGTGTAGAGAGCAGCATTGCATAGTGGGAGACAACACAAACAGGAAGCTAGGAGCCAGACAACCTGGATCCAAGCTGGACTCTGCCAGTTCCTGTCCAGGTGAGCTTGGCAAAGTACTTGACTCTGTGGCCTATTTTCCTTATTTTTAAAATGGGAATAATAATACTGTCTACCCCATAAAGCTGTTATGAGAACAAAAGTAATTAACACTCATAAGGCACCTAGAAGAGTGTCTGACATATTAAAGTGTTTTATTATTTTTTTTTTTACTAAAATAATAGAGTAAAACACACACACAGACACAAGCACAGCCTGTGTCTGCAATAAAGCACGGTCGACTGGATTTAGAGTCCTAGGAGAGTTGTTAGAAAAAAAGAGATCAAGTCAAGTGAAATCTAAGGCCAGGACTGAGTGTCTAGGACAGCAGTCAGAGAACTTCTGAAGGAACAAAGTTAGTTGTCAGCTTAGTTTTTGCTAATTTTGTCATATAGTTGCTGTTCCAAAGGAGGCTGAACATGCACTCATAACATCAACAGCACAAGGTGCAGAAATACTTAGGATTTAGGGAGAAAACTGTATTAACTGAGAAGCAGAAAAACATCCAAGATCACCTAGCTCTGATGGTCACAGCATGCTCAAGCCAGGTATAGCTGGGCAGACTGTCACAAACAGGGTTCCTGGAGACAGATCCAGCTTTCAGCACAGCAGAATACACAGAGTGAAAGTCCTGGTCCACAGAGCTTCTGTGACTCAGCCTTAGTACCAGCAATTCTCTCGTTGACCTAAGTCACATCCACTGAGCCATCTTTTGGCTGAGTTACTGAGCAGCATGTAAATAGGCCTCTCAGGCCATCAAGATTTGTCTCTCTGTGATATTGTGTTAGAATTTCAGATCCTTATTGCATCCTCTAGAAAGGAAGTACAGAATCAGATGCTAGTGAGGGTGGAAAGTTCTCTATGTACAATCTCCTGTCATTTATTTTAATACATTTGTTCAATTGGTGAGTGGCCACAGTGAAGTCACATCGAGATATTTAGCTAGAGTTTAGATTTCATCTTAATTTTTCTAGAGATATCTGCACAACTCTTTTCATCCTTTGTGATGTTAAATTCGTCAGAAGCTGCCACTTTTTATAGTTACACTATTAAATCAGAAGCAAGTCTCCATCCACAGGCAAGCATTTAAAAAATAAAATGAAATTAACCCGTCTGAATGTCTCATGCATATATAGATTCATGAAAGTTTTGCTGGGTAAGATTTGTCGTGAGCTAGATACTCTGCAAAAGTATTTTCTCACCACATGCTCCCTTACAGAAAAGGGAATGCAGAGGATGGAGCATGAATTCAACTCAGTGGTCTTACTCTGAGTTGAAGCTTGGGTTGCCCACAAACTTGCACTTAATTGCTTTCCCTGCTATTGATCAAATGAATAGACTCTCAATGCTTTCTTTTTACTCAAGCATTTCCAATCCTTGACACCTTTTTCACACAAATATAGTAAATGTCTTATTTTCCTTTCTTAGTTTTTTGGCTATTTTCTTCACCGCTTTGTTATTAGTTAATAGTTATTGCACTGTTTTTTATTAGAAAAATAAAATGTTCATTTAGGTCTCATTTCTACACTAGCCTCTCTTTGTTTCCCTTCCTAAATCAAAGTTGCTACACCTATTGCCTCAAATTGTCTTTTTATTAACATAGGCAGAGGCAGATAGACATCTGTGACTCAGGAGAAACAGAATTGTTCATAAGATTGAAAAGAGCAGATATTCTTAGCATAGAATAACAAGAAAATAAGTTTTCACCTTTTACCTTCTTGCCAACTGTATGCCTCAACACATTCACCTCCCTTAATGTAAAATCTGGTTTGGCTATTCAGCAACTACTTGAGCCAGCAAATTAAAATTCTTTGTTTCTAATCAGTGGTGGAGCTTATGTGGTTTGTTTTTTTATTTTTATTCTTTTGGTGACTTTGGGGATCTGTAAAGGGTTCTATCGGATTATTATAGAAATTGCTGTTTGAAGCTTTTTTAATCTGGAAAGAAGTGGCTATGAATAAGGATGTACCAGTCACTATCAATTTTTCTCAAGCTGGTCCATGCCTGTTTATCCTTTTGCTGTATGTGATGACACGCATGGCAGTCTATGTGAAAATGTCCTATCTGCCAGTAGGAAAAGCTTAATAATTTATTTGCAGTTCATCTTCCTCTAGACAAGTGCATACCGTATATTTTCTGAGCTGTGTAACTGGCTCTCAGAGCAGGCACATGGTCGTCTGCAAATGGTTCTTCTTGACATCTTTCCATTTTTCACGGTATTGATATTTAGCCCCTGAATGCCTCTTCTGCATTTTCAAAACAAAGCAGAAGTGAGGAATCAATTGTGTATTGTTGGGAGGAAATGTCATGACCCTGATTATAACTGTTGCTTTTGAAGGAGAAATGATAGATGTGAAATTTGTTAAGATCAGATCCAACACATAGTACAAATTCAACACATAGTACAAATTCATAGCTAATTCAAAAGGGCGTTCTCAGCTGTGGGCAAGTCCTCAGAGTCTTCAAGGCTCAACCAAAAAGGAACCCTTCGGTCATTCTCTGTACTGTGGTCTCTTCGCACCTATGCTAGGAGAATCCTGGGGGCTCCTTGTATTGGATAAAGGGAAGATGTATTCATAAAAGGACCTAGATTAATCCGACTTTGGTGAAAAGTTAAGAAAAGTATTGAATTTGTGCAGGTTTTATTTGTCTCGATTTTTTTTTAATAACTCTGCTCCCATTTGTAAACGTCTTAGAACTTACCAATGTGATGATGTTTTGCTCCAGAATGGAATACAGTAACAACAAACAAACACTCACCCACAGGATGTCAATTTAGAAGCTACCCAAATAACCTCATAGTAAGGCCTCTTTAGGCTCAGAGCTTAGACTTCCAGGGAAACATTATGAGCTTCTATGTTCTCTACTTTCTTTTTTGTCTTCCTGAGACAATCAATTCCATAAGGCTCTGATGAACAGTGCCTGCCTGTGGGAAATCTAGCAGAGCCTCTGGAAAATAAAGCCAGAAAAAAACTGAAAGAATTACCTAAGCATATAAAATTACTTATGGGGCTAGGTGTGGTGGCTCATGCCTGTATTCCCAGTATTCTGGGAGGCTGAGGCAGGTGGATCCATTTGAGGTCCGGAGTTTGAGACCAGCCTGACTAACATGGTGAAACTCCATCTCTACTAAAAATACAAATACAGGCACCTTTAGTCCCAGCTACTGGGGAGGCTGAGGCACAAGAATTGTTTGAACACAGGAGGTGGAGGTTGCGGTGAGCCCAGATCACACTATTGCACTCCAGCCTGGGCAACAGAATGAGATTTCATTTCAAAAAAAAAAACTTATAGAATATTCTGATTAGTACCACCTTGGTTTTATTCAGACTCATGGCTAGTGCTTATTTTCATGGTTCAGAGGAATTACTTGGCAGTATAAAATTTCATCCTTCCTCCCACCTGTTTTCTGCAGGGATTTCACATATTGGCTAAATTTAATATCATGCCACACTGAAATGCATGATGTTTGAAACTCCTCCATGAGTTCTGTACAGAGTACTAAAGAACAAGAGGCCAGTATTTTTTTCTGAGCTGAAATTTAGTTTAGGTTTTGTGCTTTTATAGTCAGTTTTAGGACATCACATAATTACATTTTTATATGAATAACTTTATGTGAATCACCTTTGGGTGACATTCTGATGTCCTTCAGACAAAGTCCTAAAATGTGACTTCTACAGTCACTGATGCAGGTACTTTTCATCATGAGTACCTTTCCTTCAAATATTTGGTTCCACATATTCACATTCTATGCAACATTTAGTTATTTTTAGTCATTACATATAAAGAAAACAAAATAGCTCTAACACTGTGAAAGGCAAATGGCCCTCCTTATATTCCTCATTTGAACACTTGAAATCCAACCCAAAGATAGTTCTTCTTCCTGTCTGGACTACTTGGGCCCTTGATGAAAGCCCAGCAGAGCCTGTTTAGAGAGCATGAAGCCATACTCTGCTGATTCATGAGGGGAAACTGTGGTAACCCAATGGAGTTCTTCACAACAGGTGTCATGAGAGCACAGGCAGAAAACACATGGTGGGAACATAGATTCATCAAGTAAAAGCTCTCAGCAAAGACCTCAATGAGCTTAGAGAGTGGTGGGACAGAACATGCTATCCATCAGATATGAAAACAGTAAAGTACACAAGAGAAAGAAAATGAAAAGGTAGGGTAAGGAGCCAAATACAAAATACTAGGAAAATATAAGTAAACTGTTTCCGTTTGGATAATGGACAGTTATACTTACATAAACCCCAAACCCTGCCCCCAAAAATTCCACATGAAGTGTCAAGACAGTGAAGGGTCTGAGGTTTTATCCTAGCTACACCTAACCAGTTAGTCTGCTGCTTTTATGCTTCCTAGTGAGGCAGGATTTTTCTTCTCACTCACTTGGCAAGCCAGGGACCCCCTGCTGGTGACCCCCAACCTAGGCCTCACTTGGGCACACTGGCATCCCCCAGCTTGCCTGTGTTATGGCTTGTACCCATGTTCAGTGGTTCCTGAGCTCTTGTACTGTGCCCAAGAAGAATGAGGATATGCTGGACATGGAAGAGTGAGGAGGGTGAAGAAGATTTTACTGAGCAATGGAACAGCTCTCAGCAGAGAGGGAATGCAACAGGGTGGTCCCCCACCTGAAGATGGGGAAGGCTCTCAGGTAGCTGGGTCGGGGGCCTTTTATGGACTCAAAATGGGAAATGTGTGCTGACTGGTTTGTGAGTGTACAAGAAAGGTTAAAGTGAAGACACTAGTCAGAAGTGGGCATGACACTGTAGAAAACCAATTAGGAAAGGGTAGGTATAGGTAAAATATGTAAAGGATGGGGATCAATCAGAGGAGAGTGCGTCAAACAGGAAGACAAGTTCTCAATCCAGTCTGAGGATTTAACTCATAGCTTGGCTTTAAGATATCTTTGGCCTGGAGGTAGAGTTTCACCGGGACCCTCTCTTATCTGCCTAGGCATTTGGCTGCCTCCTGTCACTATCACTAGGACATTGTTACTCAACATGCAGCAGCAGCATGAGCTTCATGTTTGACCCCTCTTGTCCCCGTTCAGGGTGACAGACAGATATTGCACATACAGTAGGTTTACATCACAGCTAAGGAATCCTGAACTAGGCCAGTATTTTTCATCAAACAAACTTTCCCAACACTTGCCCCAGAGGAATGCATTATTCTTACCATACTATGTAGGAATGATAACTGTACTCTGTTCCAGAAGGAGGCACCATATCTATGAACAAACAAGGTGAACTCTCCCTCTAAATAAGCAAAGTCTTCCTCATTTCACTTTTGTCACTGCTGTCTTCTCCACAGTTACCTTAA
This sequence comes from Colobus angolensis palliatus, assembly GCF_000951035.1. Classification (NCBI taxonomy): domain Eukaryota; kingdom Metazoa; phylum Chordata; class Mammalia; order Primates; family Cercopithecidae; genus Colobus; species Colobus angolensis. The sequence continues at coordinate 4,901,196 of NW_012123154.1, read as the reverse complement.
CAGCTTGCATAGTTCCTACAATGTCTTCTTTGTGGGCAGATACTCAGCAAAAATATGTGAGATAAAGCCATAAATCTTTGGTAGTTTTCATTCTTTCTGCTGTAATTGACATTTTAGCTGAACACTTGGTTTCTTCTAGACTCATTGTGTCACCTTTTGTTCTTCAAACAGTAGGGGAATATATGTTAGGCTTCTCATTTCAAAGAAACTAAATTTCACACACATTATATTAATATGTTTGCTAATAAATCACTTGGGTTATTATATGAAATACATTTTCTCCTAGGCAATGTGTTAATTTCATGATCATGGTAGACAAATGTATGTGTTTTTAAAGTACTGACTGACACATATATGCTATCACATAGAAAAGACAAATGTTATTCTTTTCTTGAATTGTACATTTGAACAATAGTAAAATTGAAATCAATGTTACTTTTATGAAATCAAATTACTGAATGGTGGTGACATCCTGAGGTACCCCACCCTAAGCATAGGGAGTGAGAGAGATGAATCAAGTTTCTCACATCCTTATTTTGTAGCACACTCTATTAGCAACAGGAGGATAATGAACTGGTTCAGCAATTAGACCTGGTGGCTGCATCAATAAAAGTGTTTAGTAACTACTCCATGGTGAGCAATGCTCTCTGAAACCAGAAACGGACAGTGGGGGTTAGAGGCTAGTCATGTACCTCACATAAATAAATGTGTAATGTCAATTGGACAGAAAAAAAGTTACAAGAAATTGTTTCTCAGCATGACTCATGAAAAGCTACCTAGAGTGGTTTCCTTAAAAATACACATGCACACACACACACACACGCACACACACACACACACACACGAAAAAAAATACATATAATTGATACATTTCTTGACTAAAAGAAAAAAGTCTTGATACCTTAGATTCGTTAGGTCTAGAATCTCCGTCATTAACACTGATTCATTTTGCTGTCATGTTTAGTGCTGAAAATTCTGAGGTAGATTATTAGCTTAATCTTATTTACATCAAAGATGTTTCATGGCTCCTATGGCTTTAGAATTTAAGATATTCATTTGAAAGAAATAGGTAATATGAATTGAAATTAATAAAATGATGTTTTCAAACATCTATTTTATGTGCACATTAGTTTAAAAATGTGTTGTTCGGATTGAATAAATACATTGAAATTCAGAAAGATGAATCCTAAATGTAACTACCAAATATTGCAGGAAATGCTATAGATCAAAGAGAAATATTTTCTTCAAAGTTTTCCCAGTGCTTTAAAATATCAAAACACACTGCTAAGGCAATTAAACATGTACTATGAGAGGTCAGAATGTTATCACGTATAGGGTTCTTGTTGGTCATTATTATCTTATCCTCACCTGAAACTCTAAATCTCGGTAGTTCTCCACTTTTTACAACCAACACAGACAAGCTGTTACACATATACCTGTGTCCAAAAAGTGTAGCTTATGCGCTTTCTTAGTAGTATATGAAATAATGGATTTTACTATTTTTGTCGTTTTTGCAAAAAATTTGAAAAAAAAATTGAAAACATGTTCTAATCAAAAAGGCAGAAGCTATGTTTATTTTGTTCACCTCTGTTTACTCAGAAGATGACATGTAACAGGAACAAACTTTGTTACATGAATTGATGTAGTGACTATTTTGTGTCAATAGATTTCCATTCAGAAGCAGGCACATTTTAAAGGCATCTTCTTTTTTTTTTCAAGTAAATCTTTTCATCAGAAACTTTGAATCTAGTAATACAAATAGATCAAACAGTTCCATATTTCTTTCTACTAATTGTTTCTCCAAATGCTTACCACTGTAAGTTGAATAGGCTTACTCTTTATAATGTATTTTCATGAAAACACTGTGAAGGAATTTTTATTTCACCAATAACTTTTCTCTTTTGGGGAATTCAGAAGATCATCTCATCTTCACTGTTTAAAAATGTTGGTGTTGCCATTCTTTTCTTCTGATACATTACTTTATTTATGCTAGATAAAGAAGACTGATATACTGTATTAAAACATAATTCAAAATAATTTAATATAGAGATTGAAAGGTAATATTTAGTTAATTTTGGCAACATTTATTAAACAGTAATTGTAATAAATTTAACTTGTTTCAGAACTAGACAAAATTAATTTGATAAGTGCATCTACCATAAAGTAGGAAATTTGTATGCAACAAGGCTGTCAGAATATATGAATCTGGTAGCTACTGAGATATACCAAAGGGCTATGGTGGCCCCAGATGTTTAACTGGAAAGAAGAGTGAAGTGTTTTTAACTCTATCCACTTGTGTGATCTTACATTTTTGTATTAATAAAGTGAAATCCTTGCCTTCTCCCACAGCACATCTTTTTTCCCTAGTAGGTGGCTTTATGTCAACCATAAATCATGTACGTGGATAACATGGACCATGGATTCCAACCTACATCTAAATTGGCTTCATAAAATTCAAGGAAAGTAAAAAAATAGATTTCCTTTTTTTTTAAATTACTGGACAAAGGAGAAAATACCTATACACACAATTTGTGTTTATATCATTTATCAATTAAACTTTCTAATACATTCATGTTTAAATATCTCTTAACTTTAAGAGTAGAGTTGTTTTTTTGGTTATAAAAATCTTTAAATACAACAAACAGATAATCTTAAACATTTGGAAAATATACACTATTTTCAAAGATATGTAACAGTAAGCTACTTTCCAATGACATTAAACTATGCTTGAAAGGAATTATTTATAAGCACTGATTATGTAGCATTGCACATATTTATTCTAAAATGCTAGAAGAAAAAATGGAAGTTTCCATATTATCACAATTACATAAAAATATCTAAAGAAAAATGACTGGAAGGAAGTACATCGAAATACAAATTGTGGTTGTTTAGGGAAATAGCAGTATTTTTCTCTTTTTTCTACTATTTTTTATTCTCTGTTTTCTACAATTGGCAATATTATTTTATAAGTATACACACATTTTATTAAAAATGATTCATATTTAATACTTTAGTTATTTTATTTTCATTTTAAATTTCTTCTCAGTTTAACTGTTTCCTTTCATCTATTTAGATCCTTTTGCTCTGTGAGTTATGCTATTTCTTTCATTTCTTTTTCTCTAGCTTCTCAGAGTGTTTGTTGTTGTTGTTGTTGTTGTTGTTCTAACTTCTATTAGTTTTGTGTTTTCACTGTTCCCTTAATAACACTAGCTTTTGTGGATATCCTCGTTTTTGGTTTCTATTTCTGCACTTGATGATGGCAGAGGCAGTTTACAGTCATAATCAACTTGCTATCTCATTTCCCTGACCCTTCAGCCTTCCCTGTTTCAAAAGATAGAATGTTAAGTTAATAGCAGACAAATAACTCATTAACGATGGGATTTATCATCTTTGAATCTACTCTCATAAATATCTTTTGCAGCAATAGAAATTTTATTGACTGTAGACCCTGTGGAATTCCTTTCTTTCCAAATGCCTGAGAAAGTACTGGCTTTATAGTGTTTAGAAATTAATATACATTATTTTCCCCTTCTTGCTCCTCTACTTTCTATTTCACATACTCTTTCTCCTTCACCTTCTCCCTTTTGTATACTGCTATCAGACCCATCATTCCACCTTTCTGCCTTCTAAAAGTTTGAAACTGGTAATGAGTGACTGAGCCCAGTACCATTGAAACTCCTTGACTGAGAAGTCAGTAAATGCTATATTCCCACTGCAGTCTTTTTTTTTTTTTTTTTTTTTTGAGACAAGAGTCTCGCTCTGTCGCCCAGGCTGGAGTTCAGTGGTGCAATCTTGGCTTACCGCAGGCTCCACCTCTCGGGGTCACGCCATTCTCCTGCCTCAGCCTCCCGAGTAGCTGGGACTACAGGCGCCCGCCACCACGCCTGGCTAATTTTTTGTATTTTTAGTAGAGACGGGGTTTCACCGTGTTAGCCAGGATGGTCTCCATCTCCTGATCTTGTGATCCGCCCGTCTTGGTCTCCCAAAGTGCTGGGATTACACGAGTCAGCCACCGCGCCCGGCCCCCACTGCGGTCTTTAAAGCAGATTCAGGCCTAATTCCCAGCTTTGTGACTTTGGGTAAATGACTCAACCTCTCTCAGTCTCGATCCTTGTTTATTTTTGAATAGGGACAATCATGTTTTTACAAGCTTCTGTGAGCATCAATCCAAACATAGTGAGAGAAAGTGCCCTGTAAACTCGAAAGTACGTCCCAGTCCTCGTCCTTTGTATCGAATCCATAACTATTCCTTTTACCCCCTCAACACTTTATACTTTCTTCTCTGCTAATCCCTATGTTCCAGCTGTGCTGAAGAGTATGTGATCATTTGAAAATTCCACGTTCTTTTTAGTGTTGGGCCTTCCTGGAATATCAACAATCCTCTCTCAGCCTGGCAAAGTTTGTCTCATCTTTTAATTCTCAACAGTGATATTGGAATCTATAAAATCTGTGCCTTCCTGCTCTCCCAGTCACACCTCAACCACAGCTGGGTTAGGGACTTTCTCTGTGCCTTCTGCTGACCTTTGTACCTTCTCTCTACTTCTCACATGATTCTTTACCTGCCTTCTCAGCTCACTAAGCTGTGAGGTCTTTAAAGGCAGAAGTTTTGTCCCTTCTCTCCATATATCAAAAGATCTAATCAAGCATCTGGTAGGCTGCAGACACTCTGTTAACACGGGATAAATAAATGAATGAATGCCAGTAAAATTATTTGCAGCAGAAGATTATTTAATTTATCTTTGAATACTTGCCTTGAATTAAAACACAGAAAAATAATTAATTAATTAATTAATTGATCCTCCTCCACATGGGTATGATACATTTGCAATCAAGTGGCTGATTCCACAGTCAATGTGAAGAACATCATATGGTGCCTTTCTTGTCCTGAAATAGGATCTCACTGGTGCCCTGTGAAGAAAGATGATGGATTCTATGGGTGTTGTTGAGGTAGAAGACACAAGGAGATAAAAAAAATCAGCTAAATGCTAAACAATTAATGTGAAATGTATGTAATTCCAAAGGAGGGTAATTTAACTAGAAAACAGTAAACCTGCAGAAAGGAAGCCTAAATAATTACCGTTCACTTCCAGACAGTTCCTTGAATTGGATTCACATTGAGCTAAGGCTATCTGAATTAGAGGCAGCTGTATAATCCAAATGTTGTGCAGCGTACAGAATCAGATTGAGTGCTTGAGTGTCTGCACCCTAGGAAATTGATTTGACGACTATGTCAATTACTTCTGGCACCAAGCTTTCTGTGGGTTGCATTACAACTGCGCTTTTGGTCAGCTGTGACTGCTTCCCCATCCACGCCTATTGTTTTAGATTTATTTACTGCACCGGCAATCATAAATTATAGACTTTTTTCTATACCATCTGGAAACTCTGGTGTCATTGTTTGGGTCACTTTTGATTACTCGCTCTTATTCTCAGCTACTGCCAAGGCTGATGTATCTTGAATTATGAAAGACTTCCGCCACAAGCTGACCTATTTGTGCACAACCTTTCAGCATCTACATATATTTACTTTCCCCAACACATAGCTGGATAAAATAAAAAGTGTTTTCTCTGACCCTTCAGGGAATTATTTCTTTGCTTGTGATACTGAATTTTCAAAGCTCACAATTTGCCTAACCATTTGCTTGTTAACCTACTATTCACTTCTATCATTCCCACAAGGTCTGATTTAACAAATTTATCATCCTCTTTTGTGGTGCTGAGAATGTAATTTTTCCAATATTTTCACCCAATCTCAATTCCTACACCGAATATTTATTTCATTATTAATCTAAAATTAGAGTGAAAGATGTTTTTTCCTCTTTCTTCTTTTCCTTTCTTCAAATCATCCTTAAACAACGAGGCAAAGCTCTTTTTATTACTCTTCATTCTGGTGTTCAATATGCTAGCAACTGGGGCTAATTACTATACTGTAAAACTTTCCTGACTCCAGAAAATATCTTAGCAGTGTTCTTTTTTCAACCAAATGACGCTGACGCCTACCTGTATGGACAGTGTCAGCAGATTACTTTCATTTTACACAGATGGTTCACTGGCAGTCCAGATCAAATCTGAAATTGTGCTATCAAGCAGTTTTTATCCAGAGAAGCAATTTGAATATTGGAATTTTGTTGAATTTCCTAGGCCACAGCTGCTTGCATCTGACATCTGCTTCATTTTTTTGAGCAGCCAATGACTTTTTTTCTGGCAACCTCAAGGTTGAGTTTTGTCAGGTTGTGTTCAAATCTATGTAATCCTCATCAAGTATCCCTCTTTAAGTAGTGTAATACTCCACATCACACAATGTCCTAGAATCAGGTTCTTCTCTACTGCTCTATTTTTTAACATCAAATTTCACCTTAATTATTATTAGGAGAATCTCCATTTTCTACACCTTTTCCCCCTACAAGAGACTTCACTATCATTGGCTGAAGTCATGATCAAATTGAAGGGAGGAAAATAAAGTAGTGTTGTTAGAATTTTCTTTAAAAATTAAATCTCCCATGAGTCTTCAGTAGGTATAAGTATTGCACTTTTACCATTCTTCAAGTATCCTATTAGAGAGGCTGTAGGTATAAGGGATAGATTGTTTTCTTCCAAGGCAAAGCCCCACTGAATGTGGCCTAATTAACTTTGCATCTTGATATATTATCCAAACTATCATTTCACATCTTTGACAGTAGTGTCTACCAGCATAACGTCATGCCAGTGCATATCAGATCACTTTGTTATGTTAGATATGCAATGCCCCAACAAGACATGATATTATCAAGGCAACATGGTGGATATTTGAAAAATTTGTATCCTGTTTGCTGCTTCACCATCAGCCTTTCACAATGCAGAATGACACAACCAATGTGTCAAGCAGTAAATCTGAGGTTTGAAGTAGTGGGATGCTTTAGCAATTGCTTGTTTTTAAACGATTTTTTAATCTACCTAGGAAGTCCAAAGATACATAAAATGTTAGTTTTTAACATATTGTCATATTTCCAGATCATCTAAGTAACAGGCCTTTCAAGAAAGCAAAGAATAATATTACAAGAGCCCCTGTGATTTGCTATCTAAAAGAAGCATAAAATGCACACCATTTTCTCTTTGTTGTTAAAAGGGTGAATATTAGTTTAGTTGTGCTTTTGCTTTTAAAGAAAAATATAAATGATGCTGTTGGCAAGGTGTGATATTACTTAAGACATGTGCTTGCTATGTTCTCATCTGCCTTTTTCTTGCTGCCTATTACACAGCCTATTTACACAGAAGGGTGATGAAAACTTTAACTGACTGATGCTTTTTCTCATCAAAAACTTTCAGAAAAAGAGGATTCCTTGATCTTTTTCTATTTGCACTTGTAATTCTTTTCACTGGGCTTTTTGGAGCAAGATAATCAAGGTATCTGCATCTAAGAATTTCATGTATAATAGGTCTTTAAAATACATAAAGTTAAAAAGGGAAAATGTAATACAAGGTTAGTATTGAGGGGCTTTCAGTAGTAAGATTATATTTTAGATTTTCACAATCAGAAAAATGTGGCAAGCCAAGGAGATGAGTTGGTAGTTGGAGAGTTCTAAATATTAAAATGGGGTGTTCAAAACAGGATATGCAGTAATTTCTACTGTTCATAAGCAATGTTAGCTGCTGTCAAAGATAAATCAATATCAAGTAAAAGAAAAAATCATTTACTGAAATTGAGAAAACCCTGAAAGCAAAACTTTTTTCATTGCCTTGTCTTATTTTGTTTAAGCTCATCAAAATAAAGGACTGACAATATGGCAGACACAAAACAAATAAAAACTTTGATTATTGATGACTCTCAAAGGAGCAACAGTGAATGAAAAAGTGAAGTCAGGGAGTCAGAGAGACATCAGAGAAACACACATTATAATGCTGTTTAACCTTTTATTAAGATTGCTATTGTATGGCAATGCATAAAACAGTGGATATTGGGCTCATTACATCAATACTATCTTGGCACTTTCTGAGGTCACACCAGGCATCTTTTATTCATGCTGTCACTGGGAATGGAAGTTATGCTAATAGGGCTGGGTCAGGCACACCAAGGCATAAGGAGAGGTTAAACATAAATCCCAGGCAGCAGGCTCATCAACAATCACCACAGTGGCAATGAGGCTGTACCAAACAAGGGCAGAAGGGCCCACTTCTAAATCTTTGTCCTCTGTCCCTCAGATGACCAAATGGCAGTCGAATCCCGTGGGACCTATTCATTCACCCTCCCATTCATTCATTCATTCATTCATGTCCATTAACAAAACACAAATGGCAAAGGGGAAATAAAAGTTCTCATGTCAACCTTCTCCATAATAAGATATGCCTGTACCATCTATGGAGTTTTACAAACCATATTTGGACCAGATTTTATGTTCAGAGGGTTGTGAAAAGCATAAAACATTTTCATCTAGTTTTTAAAAAGACATTTACTCATCTTCAAATTTACCATTATTTTGTTACTGCTCTAGTTCTTCTTTTCAGTTCAGCAAGGTCTAGCATCTCAGCTAAATAAAGCTCGAATTATTCTTTCTATACCCCATTCTTCATTATCTTGTCTTGTGATAAATGACCAAGATATCCTTCAAAAAGAGACATTTCAATGGGTTTTACAAAGATATTGTTATTTTCTTTCAGAGTGCTATGCTATTCTTAAAGGCACATAATGTCTATGTAAATCAATATTTTAAAATGATTTTTTATAAATCATTTATGTATTTTTAAATATATTTTTAAAAGGAAACAATTATCCTACAAAATAAAAGGTTACCATAAATGATCAATTTTAAAATGTAGACAAACTATAATTATATATGTCTCACTAATCACAGACAACATTACATCACCATGTGAATTTGTTACATATGGCTATATTTGCTGATGGTATAAAACATGTGTCCTTCCCATTAAAAGATGCTTACACTTTAAAAAGAAGTCAAGCTTCTAGTTTTAATATTCAAAGTACAAATGTAATAATTGAACACTAAAAGTATTTTAAGTAGAATAACTGGCCTTCAAAATATTCTGCAGACCATTATATACAAATAATATGTGACATGAATTTATGTTAGAGTTGATGATAATCTTCAGTGTACATTTCTGTTATCATTTATAATGAATCTAAATAAAATGTCAACAGGTATGGAATGTTCATGGAAGCAAATACTGATAATGACAAAACCAAGCTTGTCAACAACAGTGTTAAAACCAATGTGCTTAATTAAAAAAGTGAAGTCAATTAAAATCAAAATAACAGTGCAGCATGTACAAATGCTGGAATAATCATTAGTCCTTGCTGAATAATGGAAGAGTATAGAATTTTTTTAATGGAACAGCAGGGGTGATATATTACACAAAGCAACAATCTAAAACAATATGACAATCGAATTACTTCAGCCCCATTAGGCAGGTGCAGAGGAATAATTAACATGAATTTTTCCTATGAAAAGGAAAAAAAAACTTTTTTCTCTAATAACACTAAGGTTTATATCCACAATCCAACCTGTCCTAAAAATGCCAATCTATGACAGCACAAACCTATGATTTTTTTTTTTAAATAAGGGTTTAATAGACAAGGGAGATTCTTGTTTATTTCCTACATAAATTTAGAAATATAGAAAAAGATATAGATTAAACCTTTGTGGTATAATGCTAGTCTTTTAAATGTACTTTGCCTATACGCATTGCTTTTGATTTTTAGGGCTTAAAAACGAAATAATAAAGAATTTGCAATACTTTCTGACTGTCTGATCTAATTCAGATATAAAAGAGATCCCATAAAGCCTTAGGCAATATTTGTTATCTCATTTCCAGCTCAAATTCAAAACAAATCGTGATCTCCAGTTTAAAGTGAAGAGAGAGTTTGCTCACTAAAATGCCAATAGAAATAAAAGCAACTTTACATTTCTTCACGAAGGCTAGGGATTTAAGATTTCTTTGCTACTTTTCCTGAAAAAAAAATCATATTGTTTTAAAACAGTTGTGATTTTTAAAATCTTACTCTTTCATTTATTTCCTATGGGAACCGTTTAAATTATATTGAGATAAATGGCTATGTATTTAAAGGACTGAAACTTTTTGTTTCTTTCCTCAGCATCAGGGAAGTAAAAAATGAAAAACCTTCATCCTCAGATGGCCCCATCAAATTAGATACATCAGAATCAGTTGATATGTGGAGGCTTTCATAGGATGGGTGGTTTAGTTTGGAAAAGATAATTGTTTACCCTCATAGGAGGTCTTTCATCTTTAGGCTTGAAGTGCTTTACTAGTGAGGTCTCAGTAATTCCTACTTGGCTTCTAAGGAAGTTCTACTTTCCTTATTTTGAAAAAAGACTCAATAGTTAGAAAGGTTCTCCTGCAGGTCATCTGTAGAATCAGTGGAAGGAAAGAACAAATTCACTGGTCCTTCCATTGTAAAATGTTGTCAGTTAAAAGGTGGACATGACTCTATGTCAATGGGAGGGTGGCCAGGGCTGACAATGTGAAATGAAAATCATTGCTCTGTGGTAGTCATCACTTTGCATTTCAAAATAGTCTTCCTGTATCTTCTCCTACAGACCACTATGAGCAGTAAAATTGTTAAAGTAGAAAGGATCAAACTTTTAAAAATTTTAGTTTGTCCATTCTTAAACAGGAGAAACAAAGAATCTAACAGGAAATTTTCAATTCCCTGTTACTATCGATTCCCAATTATCTGAAATCTAAGGCTTGAATCGATACAATATCATGATATTTTATGCATAAGAAAGTTGTACCTTTGGCCGGGCGCGATGGCTCAAGCCTGTAATCCCAGCACTTTGGGAGGCAGAGATGGGCGGATCATGAGGTGAGCAGATCGAGACCATCCTGGCTAACATGGTGAAACCTCGTCTCTACTAAAAAAAATACAAAAAACTAGCCAGGCGAGGTGGCGGGTGCCTGTAGTCCCAGCTACTCGGGAGGCTGAGGTAGCAGAATGGTCTAAACCCACGAGGCGGAGCTTGTAGTGAGCTGAGATCCGGCCACTGCACTCCAGCCTGGGCGACAGAGCGAGACTCCGACTCAAAAAAAAAAAAAAAAGAAAGTTGTAACTTTAATGTGAAAAATGTAATCAAGTATTTTCCCATGAGGTTTGCAACTCAAAGTATAAAATTTCGAGTTTGGCTTTTAGTCAAAATATTTCTTCCTTTATCCCCTAGGATGCAACTCATCAAAATGTTAGAATAAAGATTTTTAGGCAACTCAAAAGCATAGTTGACTTTCTCAATTTATTGCATAAGAGAAATTGCATAAGAGCCATTGCATAAGAGAAATAGAGTATTTTTAAGAAAGATTATCTTTACAGATAATAGGCTAACAAAAATGCAGTAGTTTTGACATGTAGACAACATATTTTAAGATTCAAAATGTTAACATTCAGAATTAATTCTATCTTTTAAAACATAAATGTAAGAGCAGATAAAAGGATAGATGAGTGTTTATAAGAACTCAGGCTGAGGTTTCAGAGAACATCAGGTCTTAGTAGACCTATGATTTCTGGTGGCTTGTGGTTTGACCTGGTGGAGTCAGAAAAAACATAGAGTCCAAATGTATCGGGTCATAAAATTGAATGTGTGAGGTCTGTGTGGGAGGACATATTAATAGGAAATTGCCACACTGTGGCCTTGGCTGCGGATACACTGATGGACTGAAGGAGTGGAATTCTAATGTATGTGAGTATCCTAAAGAAACATGGCAGTTTCTCTCTTAGCAGTTCCTAACAGCCTTCAAGAAGGTAATGCTGATTATAGTACATTATGTTATTTGGAAAGTATCAAATGGATGGAAACAGGGATGCTACTGTGACTAACAAACCTTACAGCTTTATAGAGTACACTTGATTCAGAAACAAATAGACACCTTTGCAGAGATTTAACTATTGCCCACATTTTGTTCAACCTCAGTTTTCTATTAAAAATCTCAATGCTCAGTGAAAGCTGAAATTACCCTACTTATTGCCAAAAATTAATTTGTATTTTTATTTGCTCAATTTATTTTATAAATATAAAAATCTCTGATTAATATTGGTTTGTTTTCATATCCTGTAACATCTTAAAACATTTCTCTATCTATATGTAAAAGAAGTGTTTACTTGACAAAGACAAAAGTTTGAAAGAAAAGGAAGTCAGAAAATATTAGGGATATTTATAAAAAGAGAACTAAACTCCAAAGGACATTTATTTGTTGAAACCAGCATACTGTTTATTTCTTCCCCCAGGGGGGAATGTAAATATAACAGTAGTAGATCCCCATCTCTAATTTCAGCAACAACTCTGCTGGATACTTCCAGAAAAACTTGGCATCAAAAATGTCTGTGTCTCATACCAAGCAGGTGCTGTGTGTTTTTGTTTTTTTGTTTTTTGTTTTGTCTTTGTTGTTGTTTTATTTTTTCTTTTCCATTTTTTTACTTTTGCTCTGGCATCTTCTCCAAACTAAGGCATTTAAGTCTCATAACAGATGTATAGAGGAGGAAGTAACACCATCCCCATTTTACAGGTAAGAAATGAAAGGCTACCTAACTTGCTAAAGGTTTACAGAACAGGTAAATGATAGAGCTGGAATTTCAACTCAGCAAATGATAGAGCTGGGATTTCAATCCTGCCCTAGGTTGTCTGACAATAGAATCTCTCCTCTTAAATCAGTAAATAAAATGTTTCCTTTAGATAGATAAACCATCTTATTCTTCCAATAGCCCCCTGCTTAAACAAAACACTTTAAGATTTTGGTATTTGTTATGAAGAGGACTCATGATAACTTACCTCCCATAAGCACCTCATTACACCTTGGTTGATTTATGATCCACACAGTAATCTTTGATGTTGTATTAGTGTTGAGAATTATCCACACACACAGTGTTTTCAATGGAAAATCATAAGGTTCACAATAATACATTTCTTCTGTGAAACAGTTTTGTGATTGATTGGCAATGATACATAGAGAAGATTCACAAACTGTCCTTCATTAGAACTATCTCAAAATACATAATGAATCAGAGCTTTTAGCATTCATCAACACATATATGCATGTCTGGAGAAGTGATGAAGTGATGGTGCCAATGAATTAATTGAAGGGAAACTTGGAGAAAAAACTTGTTTTAATAGGACACATAATGGAGAGCACACAACCATTGCTCAATATAATTATAATGCTCCAGTTGTCAGAGTGGACATTGTTTTTGCTATTAAAATTTGTCTTCTGGACTGGAGTTTAAGAATTTGTATCCAAGTCCTAGAGAATGAAATTTTGCAAATGAAAATACTAAAAGGAATCATACACTGTATTAGTCCCTTTTCATGCTGCTGATAAAGACATACTCAAGACTGGGCAATTTACAAAAGAAAGATGTTTATTGGACTTACAATTCTATATGGCTGAGGAGGCTTCACAATCATGGTGGAAGGTGAAAAGCATGTCTCACATTGTGGCAGACAAGAGAAGAGAGCTCACACAGGGAAACACCCTTTCTTAAAACCAACAGATCTCTTGAGACTTATTCACAATCATGAGAAGAGCATGGGAAAGATATCCTGTGATTCAGTTATCTTCCACCAGGTCCCTCACACAACATGTGGGAATTCAAGATGATATTTGGGTGGATGCACAACCAAACTATATTATTCTGCCCCTGGCTCCTCCCAAATCCCATATCCTCATGTTTCAAAACCAATCATGCCTTCCCAACAATCCCCCGAAGTCTTAACTCATTTTGGTATTAACCCAAAACTTCAAAGTCCAAAGTCTCATCCAAGGCAAGACAAGTCCTTTCCACCTATGAGCCTGTAAAATCAAAACCAAGTTAGTTACTTCCTAAATACAGTGAGGGTACAGGCATTGGGTAAATACACCCATTCCAAATGGGAGAAATTGGCCAAAACAAAGGGGCTACAGGCCCTGTGCAAGTCCAAAATCCAGTGAGGCAGTGAAATCATAGAGCTCCAAAACAATCTCCTTTCTCCATGTCTCATATCCAGGTCAAGCTGATGCAGGAGGTGAGCTCCCATGGCCTTGGGTAGCTCCACCCCTGTGACTTTGCCAGGTACAGCCCACTTCCCACCTGCTTTCACAGGTGGGCATGAGTGTCTGTGGCTTTTCCAGGCACACAATTTAAGCTGTCAGTGGATCTACTATTCTGGGGTCTGGAGGACAGTAGTCCTCTTCTCACAGCTCCACTAGGCAATGCCTCAGTAGGGACTCTGTGTGGGGGCTCTGACCCAAACTTTTCCCTCTTGCACTGCAGAGGTTCTCCATGAGGGCCCCACTCCTGCAGCAAACTTCTGCCAGGGCATCCAGGCATTTCCGTATATCTTCTGACATCTAGCTGGAGATGCCCAAACTGCAGTTCTGGACTTCTGTGCACTCGTAGGCTCAATACCACATGGAAGCTGCCAAGGCTTGGGGCTTGCACCATCTGAAGTCATGGCCCAAGCTCTATGTTGGCCCCTTTCAGCCACAGCTAGAATGGCTGGGATGCAGGGCAAGTCCCTGGGCTGCACACAACACGGGGAACCTGGGCCAGACCCACAAAACTATTGTTATTATTTTTTCTAAACCTCCAGGCCTGTGATGGAAGGGGTTGCTGCAAAGGTCTCTGACATGCCCTGGAGACATTTTTCCCATTGTTCTGGTGATTAACATTTAGCTCCTCGTTACTTATGCAAATTTCTGCAGCAGGCTTGAATTTTTCCTCAGAAAATGGGATTTTCTTTTCTATTGCATTGTCAGGCTGCACATTTTCCAAACTTTTATGCTCTACTTCCCTCATAAAACTGAATGCTTTTAACGGCACCCAAATTACTTCTTGAATGCTTTGCTGTTTAGAAACTTCTTCTGCCAGATACCCTAAATAACCTCTGTCAAGTTCAAAGTTCCACAGATCTCTAGGGCAGGGGCAAAATGCTGCCAGTCTCTTTGCTAAAACATAACAAAAGTCACCTTTGCTCCAGCTCCCATTGAGTTCCTTATTTCCATCTGAGAGGACCTCAGCCTGGATTTCATTGTCCATATCATTATCAGCATTTTGGTCAAAGTCATTCAAGTCTCTAGGGAGTTTCAAACGTTCCCACATTATCCTATCTTCTTCTGAGCCCTCCAGACTGTTCCAACCTTTGCCTGTTACCCAGTTGCACAGTTGCTTTGAGGTATATTTTCAGATTTTCAGAAAATCTTTTCAGAAAAGATTCTCAGGTATCTTTTCAGCACACCTCCTTCTACTGGTACCAATTTACTGTATTAATCCATTTGCATGCTACTGATAAAGACATTCTCCAGACTGGGCAATTTACAAAAGAAAGAGGTTTATTGAACTTACAGTTCCACATGGCTGGGGAGGCCTCACAATCATGGCAGAAGTTGAAAGCACATCTTACGTGGCAGCAGATAAGAGAAGAGAGATTGTGCAGGGAAACTCCCCTTTTTAAAACCATCAAATCTCATGAGACTGATTAACAATCATGAGAACAACACGGGAAAAACCTGCCCTCGTAATTCAATTACCTCCACCGGGCCCCTCCCACAACATGCAGGAATTCAAGATGAGATTTGGATGTGGACACAGCCAGACCATATCACACACACAGACACACATTAAGCATTAGTATTCAGAGAACTATTTTGGGACCAATGTCCTGGGTTACAGTCCAAGGCTAGGGAAGGAGATCCTCTACTCTCTGAAAGGGAAGAGTAAGGCACAGAACATTGACTGCTCCAGAGACTGCCATATGGCTGAACTTCAGGGCTCTTCACAGTGACATCCAAGCTTCATGGACACTTGCAGCAACCCTCTCTGTACACTCTGGAAGCTTAGTAGCTCTGTGCCTTTAGTAGTTTCCCAGGGTATTCTCTGCTATAGAAAACAGTTCTCATAGTTTTGAAACAACTGGAGAGCGAGCTCTTGATGGAAAACACTAGTAGTAAAGGCAGTGGTAGAGAGATTTCCCAGAGATTCTCAAGCACATATTGCTCAATAGGGTCCAATAGCAGAGAGCTGGATAAGAAGACAATGGAAACCACAGATGCTGCCTAAAATTTAAATCCAAATATCACACCAGGGCCAGGAATTAGTTCTTTATAAAGTTTTTACTTGCCTCTTGAAAATGTGAAAAATGCCAAGAGAGCAAGTTTTTCATAAAGCAAAGTCTATTCATTTCAAGATATTTTTAGTTTGACATTGAGATAGTCTTTCCTTTTTTGTGGGGGGGTGGGCAGATATTAATTGAAATATTTTCAGCTCATAAAATGTTAAAAATTATAGCTGGTACATTGTTTTACTTTTTAAATACTCTCAACAAGAAAATTTTTAAAGTTCTTAATCACATTATAACAACACTTCTCAAAAAAGGTATGAAATATGATTCAGGTTGTTTAATAAGCACTGTATATAATTATTTTAATAAACACTAAAAGTTAATAATTGATGCTTTTATAACATTATATTTTTACTTTAAATATTTTCACATTTTTTCATATACATATTCAGCTATTTATTTATAAAAGCATCAATTATTAACTTTTAGCACACCAACATGGCACAAGTATACATATGTAACAAACCTGCAAGTTATGCACATGTACCCTAGAACTTAAAGTATAATAAAAAAATAAATAAATAACTAAAAAATAAAAAATAAAAAATAAATGAAAAATATAAAAAAAAGCATTCAGTTAATTAAAATTCTGAGATATTACAGAATCCAATATTCAGCAATGTCACTTATACAGCTGTAACTTAGTAACTTTTTTAAAAAATATAAAAACAAATATTTGCAATGTTCTTAATAAAAATTATATAAATTAATATAGTCATGTACTCCATAATGATGATTTAATGATGAACTGCATATACAATGGTGGTCCTGTAAGATTATCATACTATATTTTTTACCATATCTTTTCTATATTTAGATGTACTAATACTTACTATTTTGGCACAATTGCCTACAGTATTCCATACAGTGACATGCTGTACAGGTTTCTAACCTAGGAGATAGAGGATATACCATATAGACTAAGTATCATCTAGTTTTGCATAAGTACACTCTATGATGTTTGCCTAATTTTGCAATTGTATCATGGCACATTTCTCAGAATATATCCCCATTGTCAACCAATGCATGACTGTAGTGTTACTTTGGAAAAATATCAACTTATATTTTCCTGTGTAAATACATATTTTCAAGAAAAAATTATAAGAATAGTCACCAAGAATAGAAACAAAATACATTCTTCTAGGATTATTTTTTCTGAAGATTAGCACATTAAGTAGAAATAAATTTTTACCTTCAAGAAAAGTTGTATCTATTGAGGTGTATTCAAAATAAATTTTCTATATAATTTTAAAGATATGTTACCCAAGAGAGACTCTTTGATAGTGTATTAAGTGATGCAACTATTTTGTCCCTGCATACAATAAGCTATTTTTTTCTCACAATCTGTTTACATTTCACTTTACTGACATTTAAAATCTCCTCCTTTGTTGGTATTACCTTTTAAAATTATTTATTTTTAAAAACTGACAAATAAAAAGTATATATATATAGTTATAATGCATAACATGATTTAATTGAAATTTTGTAACCATCTCCCATCTGCCCACCCACCCCAACTCCAGCCCTTGGTAACTACTGTTCTAATCTCTACCTCTATGAGTACGACTTACTTTAGATTCTATATCTAATTGAGATCATGCAATATTTGTCCTTCCATGTCTAGTATTACCATTTAAACTCTTTGTTTTCTTGACTGTGTTTCATTCTTTGTTCAGGAATTGTCTTTCTCTACAGCTTTTATGTTAATCAGGAAATTAAGCATGTTTATTGTTTTCATTGATGCCTATCAGTTTAACTGGAAATAAGAGATTTAGATATCTTTATCGATTTTTGTTTCTTACATATTTTCTCTATGAACCCACACATTCTTCAATAGAGGTTATGGCATTTTCTGTATCATAACAAAGCAGTCTTAAAATAATAAGAGACACAGAAATTCAGACACTTCGAGTTCATTTTTAATCTTTTATTTTTGTTTTTTCCTTCCACTCTTACAGGATGTGGAAAGAAAAGCAGTCTTTGTAGTGACAAAGCTGACCAGTGTACCTGTGGGGAAAAGACTCGTTTTCTTCAAGACTGAAAAAGGCGAATTTTGACACTTTAACTGTAGGTGTAAAATTTATAATTAACCTCTAGAAATAAGCTTTAATCTCTGATCAGTGACAGTGAAATACACTCTGTAATATTGACTATGGCATAGCTTTATATACCAACACATTTATTCTTTTTTAATTTGATATTTAAATCAAGAGGGATTTAAGCAATATGCAAGGGCTAATTACTTGGGGCTGCAAATGTGTAAGAGTCAATAATGACAGAAAATAGTTTTCACTTTTAGCTTAAATCTGCAAATCAATTATCTTCACCCATTTAGGCATTAAAAAAATCCCTTTGCACAATTCTTCAAAAATGCATTCGGAAGTTACAAAATTGAGAACAAGAAATCATAAATGAACCAGAGAGATTCCAAATATCATTGAAAAATTATGTTCATTCAGATCAGATTTATTTCAGTTCAAATTGATATTTGTTGATTCTTATCTGCACTAAAAAATTCCAATAAATATTGAGTTCCATGTTTGATAAAAATCTTCCTATAATATAGCCAATACTGAACTACCAGGCTCAATGGATTTCAGATGGAAATCCCAAAAGTGAAGCCATATATATGTTTGAATGTAGAATATATATATATATATACATACTCTATGTGTATATATAGATACAACAAGCCAAACTACATATTCAGAGCAATGTCTTTAGGTGTAGCACATGTTTATATATATATATATATATATTCCTTCCAAACAACAAATCCAATGATGCATCAAAAAATTAATGTATCATGATCAAATGGAAGTTTAAGTATGGTTCATTGTATTTTTGAATTTAGCCTATTTATATCTGCAGTGTATTTTCCTACAGTGTTTTCTGTCTCTTTCTAATAACATGGCATGTGTTATTTGAGTATGAGTGTTTAGACAAATTAGATAAATGTTTGTTATATATAAACAGGTTATTCACAAAAGAAAAGAATTAGAGAAAGATAACCCTCTCTAGTAATAAAAACACAAAAATAATGCAACAATGAGAAACCACTTTTTGCTCATTAGGTTAGGAAAAATTAAAAAGCAAAATAATATCAATCACTCATGTGGATGCATAGAAGCAATCTCATCATGCACTGATGATGAGAATGTAAATTGCTACACCTTTCCCAAGAATTTAGACAATGCACATTAAAATGTAAAATCACAAATCCAACCAAATAGAAAATTAGGCCAGGCGCGGTGGCTCAAGCCTGTAATCCCAGCACTTTGGGAGGCCGAGACGGGCG
>NW_012123154.1:4867136-4881501 GCF_000951035.1 Colobus angolensis palliatus | reverse complement strand
TTAAACAACACTTCACAACAGAAGAAACCTGAATAGTAAAAAACTTGTGAAAAAGTACTGGGAGTATAAATTGTGAAAATCAGTTTAGAGAGTAATTCGAAGTTATCTAGTGACATTGAGTATGCACATGCAATTCTATCTTTATGTATACACTAGAAAAATGAACAAATTCAACGAAGGGTGAATACAAGAAATTTTGTAGTAATACTGTTGGTAATAGCAAAAAAACTGAAAGCAGCCTAAATATGTATTAACAGGAGGGTACATAAATAAATTGTAGGAGAAACCGACAATGAAATACTTTATACCTCTGAAATGAAACCACTAAATTGTAAAATTATAACAGTGAAACAAGGTTGTCGAAGGCATCCTACTACAGCATATATATAAATTTTGTATAAACTTTTAGAAGAATTAATTATAGTAATACATTGTTTGTGGTCAAATACATAGAGTGTAAAAGAAGACAAACACACAGAAATTAAGCACACAGCATTCAGGATAGAAGTGAACTCTGAAAAAGAAATGGAGAAAGATGAAATCAGAGAATATCTATATTTGCAATATATTCTTATCTTAAGGTATGTGGCCAGTCCATGAGTGTTTGCTGTTTGAGTATACCATCTTTTTAATGTCTAGAATATTTATTGTAACTAAGAAGATGGGATTTTAATTTCTGGGAACAAGCCAAACTGGAGGTTCAGAGCAATGTCTTTAGGTGTAGGACATGTAAAATCAATGAAGAAATAAGATTGTGCATTAAATATTAAGTTTATTGCTGAGCTGGTATAGAAGAAAGATATTTCCTGGAGGTCAGAAACACAGAACATGAGAACCCAGAAGGGTAAGGGAGCACTGGAGCCAGTGTTTGTCCAGGTGGTGCCTGCACATCCCTGCATTTAGAAAGCCTCCGACAGAGGCAGGAGACATTGCCTACAGCCTGAGCAGGATGAGAGGGTGAATTACCCATCACTGCATAAAATGAAAACTCCTGAAGGGTTAGACTCAAGGGATAATCTAGAGAAAACTAACCTAAAAAGAGTGGAAGTGTGCATCACTGACTCTCCCAGGCTTGGCCAAGTAGAGCAGAAAAAAAGCAAAACATTCTCTGAGGTTTTCTAACCACAAATCTGTACTCATAAACGTTTATGGTTGGAAATATAACTAACTGTGTATTCCAGTTACCATAATACAATTTTTAATAATGCTGCTTTAAGATTGTTAGTGCAACCAGGTAACAGGTAGAAGTAAAAGAAAGTCCTCTCTAGAGAAAAGCATTTTAAGTAAAGACCTCAAACAAATTCCTACAAAGAAAACTTTAAGTATCATGAGTTCATTTAAAAAAAATCACTAAGACAGATGTGGAAATAAAAACACCATGAACAATGTTACTCTGCTCTTAGCCAAGGGTCAAGTAAGGGTTCCTGGGGCCCTCGGCTTCTATTCGGTGGAGGTAAACTGCGCCTCCAGCAGCCACACTCTCAAATAACAAATACTTGGCTTTCCCAGACCACATTAACAGGTGACAAGAGGGAGGCTCCCAAACGCGCCAGTCATCCCTGCGGTAATCAGAGGCGTACCACCCCAGCATGACTTGACGGCATCAGAGCTAATATTATTCTTCCATTAGCCTTCCACTGTCACTCATCTCAAGGATCCCTGGACTCTCAAGTTCCTTGTCTCCACTGTAAACTCTATAATTCTCTGTACATCTCCTGCCAGGTCTCCCTCTCCCATTCTGCTTCAATGCTTTGCTTTTTTTGGAACGCATAATCTGTCCTTAACAAAATCTACTCCATCATTAACTTTCCTTGATCTTTCTCTTCAGAATTTTTTTCCGACAGGAGCCTTGAGGATACTTCTTCCCCACTGTCATCTCTTGAGGTGGTTGTTGCTATTGTTTTCCTTGATAATCTTTGTACCTTAAGATTGTAAGGATATTCTCCTTGCTCCTCACTGCTGCTTCCAAACCATGCTTCCCTTCCTCTTGAAATCCTCTCAGCTCTAAAATCCCTGCTATCAGACTTTATAAATACATTTTTTAACATCACCACCAAAAGAGAACTTCTCCAGATGCCCACAATCACAGTTTCACCTATAGGCCCATCTTTTGCTTTAAGTCAACAAATCCTCCTCCAACCTAAAGCTGATCATTCCTGTTGCAGTAAAATACTAAGTCTCTTCCCTTACTGCCTTTACAGGGTGCTCCACCAGCTTTCCTCCTCTCTGTCCTACTCCTACATCTTTCTTTTTTCTCTCTTTCTATTTAGCCAGACAAACATGCTCTCATTTATTTCATCTCAAACACATGACAAAATATAAATTCTTTTTGTTCCATCTTTTTCTTTGCTGGATACTGCCCTATTTCCTGTCCATTTAGAGTCAAAACTCTTCTAACAAGTCGTCAATTCTCATCTTTTTTCCCAATATCTCTGTTTCTCTATCACACACACACATGCGCGCGCGCACACACACACACAGAGACAGAGAGAGAGAAGCACACACACACATCCAATTCTGTTTTATCCCCGCTTCTGCATTGTAAAATACAATAAAGAATGAATTTCATTCTTAACAATGACATTTGACACAATTTGTCACTCCTTCTCTTTCGATAAGCTCTCTGCACTTGCCCTTGAGGACAATACATTCTGCTGCAGTGCTTCCTGCCTCAATGACTTCTCCTTCCTAGGCTGCTCTGTTGGTTCTTTCTCTGCCCTTCAGTTTCTTCATGTTGCACAAATGAGCACTTCTTGATCTTCTCTTTTTGATTCCAATACACTTCCTTGGTAATCTCATACAGGCTTATGACTTTAATGCCTTTATATGTCAAAGAGTTCCAAGTTTACATCCACAACCTATGTTTTTCTCCTGAACTCCAGAAACATCCAATTGGATCCAGATATCCAATCCTACTCAACACTTCCACTTGTATGTCTAGCAGAAATTGCAATCATAACAGTCTCCAAATTGACATTTTTTTTCCTTCCAGGAATTTTATCTTTAACTTTTAAAATTTCCATAGGTTATTGAGAAACAGGTGGTGTTTGGGTACATGAGTAAGTTCTTTAGTGGTGATTTGTGAGATTTTGGTGCACCCACCATCCAAGCAGTATACACTGCACCAAATTTTAGGCTTTTATCTCTCACTCCTTTTTCATCCTTTCCCCCTGCATCCCCAAAGTCCATAGTGCATTATTTCTTAATAATCTGCCTCCTTACGCACTGTACATGCTTTACCCACAGTACTCTCTGCATCTTCATTTACAGAACCTCCATACTTTCAGTTACTTAGACCCAAAATCTTGGAATAATCTTTTATGCCTCTTGGTATGCCAGAGTACACTTCTATTAACCCAAAATACCAGGATCCAAATACTTCTTACCACTTTCAACACTAAGGTATCAATATTCCTTATTTGAATTATTATAAAGCTCCGAAAGTATCTAGTTTTATCACTACCCCTTTTTGGGTGACTATCTGAATATCACCTATAAAGACTTTTTAAAACATGAATCAGATCATGTCTTCCAATGTTCAAAACCTTCCAGTGGCTTCCTCTTTGACTCATAGTGAAAACCAAAATTTTATCTGAATCCTGGTCCTTTTCTGACTTTATCTCATACAACTCTCCCTGCTTGCTTCCTATACTTTAGTCATGCTGGTGTTCTGTTCCTCAAACATGGCTTAGGATCTTTTCACTAGTTAGTCCTTCATCTTGAACCCTCTTCTCCCAGATATTAATTGTGAGATCCCCTAATGTTCTTCCAGTAAGACTTCTTCTCTCAGAACCTTATCTAAAATTGCAGCCCAGCTCAAACCCTACCAGCACTCTCAATCCTGCTTTCTCTGCTGTTTTCTTTTGTTATAGAACTTACTGTCTGCTAATATATTGTTTTCCTCCCTTTACTGACTTGTTAGCTCCATGAAGGCATGAACTTTCATATTTTATTCTTTGCTAATATTTTCCAAATGCTTAGATAAGAGCCTGGTACAAGGAAGGTGCTTGTATTTATTAAATTATTATTTAATAATTTACAGAATGAAAATTATTAAAAGGATACAGTTATAGAATATGAAAATAATCAGTTTATTTAAGAAATAGAAGATGGCACTAAAATACAGCAAAGAAAAACTCAACTGACAAAACTGACAAGACGTTTGAAAATGAAACCTATGAGATGCTCACAAAAAAATCCCAAATATTGTAATTAAAACTCATTGGATGTACTAATCTAGAATTTAGAAAGAGATGAAAAGAGAAAATTGGGCAGGAGGCAGAGGTGAGCAAATTACTTAAGTGACATCAAAAGTGACAAGGAGGGAGGAACTATGTGAGAGGGCTCAGGTGATGCAGAAGCTGGAGGAACAAGTCTGGGATAGGCCTCATGGACATTCCAGAAGAAGATACAGCGTAAAGAAGGAGAGCAGAGATACTTGATAAGAATTTCACAACATTGATGTCGATTTTAACACTAATATATAGAAAGCTCAGTGGATCCTAAGCTGAATAAATAAAAAGGAATTCAAACCTAGCCACATCAGAGTGACACTTAAGAATGACAAGAATAAAAAATTTAAATACATACAGAAGAAAAATATAGATTTGCTTAAATTTAATGATAACTAGACTAAGAGGAGACTAATCAATAGTGGAAGTAAGAAGACAGGAAGATAACATCTTTAATATGAATAAAATAGCAGTGAATAGGATTCTACACCCAGTAAAACTATCTTTTGAGAACAAGGGCATAATAAAGGAGCTTTCAGACATGTAATAATTGAGATCGTTGACTACTGTATTATTTTCCTGGGGCTGCCGTAATGAAGTACCACAGACCAGGTGACTTAAAACAACAAAAACTCATTGTCTCAGAGTTTTGGAGGATAGTATCCAAAAATCAAAGTGTTCACAGGGCTATGCTATATCTGAAACCTGGAGGGGAGAACCTAGGGAGAACCTTGCTTCTTCCTTGCTCCTGATGGTTTGCCAGCAGTCCTTCCCATTTCTTGGCTTGTAGCTGCAGTTGCATAACGTGCATCTCTATCTCCATCAACACATGGTATCTCCGTGTGTGTGTGTCTCATGTCTCCTCTTCTTATGAGGAACCAGTCATATTGGATTAAGGACTCCTCTGATTACATTATGGCCTTATATTAAGTAATTACATCTGAGATAATACTGGCTAAATCTTTCACATATCTTTTTGAGAGACACAATTCCCACCATAACAACTACTAAACTTCTTCTAACTGATGTAAGAAAATAAGGATAGAATATCTAAGATCCAGGAAGAACTGAGGGGTAAGTAAGAAAGAAGCATTGAGTAAAAGAACAACAATATGTAACCAAAATCATAGACATCACTGACATATGAGTCAGTAGAGAAATAATCGGATTTTAAGTACTAGTATTGAAAATCCTAGTATCATTTGAAAGAAGAGACACTGTATTAATAACATTAGATATTGTTGAGGTAAATGTGCATATAGAAATTTTGAAGATGGCCACATAAAAATACAAACAGAATATTAGCTTCCAGTTTAGTAGAGAGGAAAGAAATAGCATTAGAAGAAAAATAAATGAACAAACCAACAAACTCAATCCAAAGAATGAAGAAAGAAGAGAATAAATATAAAGAAAATGAGAAAAAGTAATTAAAAAGAAACACTAATTAGAAGACAGAAATGTGTCCAGGCCAGGCACAGTGGCTCACACTTATAATCCCAGCACTTTGAGAGGCCCATGGCAGAGGAATTTCTTGAGCCCGGGAGGTCAAGACTAGCCTGGGCAACATAGTGAAACCCTGTCTCTACAAAGGAAAAAAACAAAAAGACATGTCTGTCCTGTGGTCCCAGCTACTCAGGAGGCTGAGGTGAAAGGATCACCTGAGTCCAGGAGATTGAGGCTATTGTGAGCCATAATAATGCCACTGCACTCTAGCCTGGGTGATGGAGTGAAAAGTTATCTCAAAAAAAAAAAAGAAAAAAAAAGAAATGAGTCCAAATGTGTCAATAATGATGTGTGGTGGTTAATACTGAGTGTCAAATTGATTGGATTGCAGGATGTGAAGTATGGATCCTGCGTGTGTCTGTAAGGGTGTTGCCAAAGGAGATTAACATTTGAATCAGTGGGCTGGGAAAGGCTGACTCACCCTTAATCTGGGTGGGCACCATCTAATCAGCTGCCAGCATGGATCGAATATAAAGTGGGCGGCTAGGCATGGTGGCTCACACCTGTAATCCTAGCACTTTGGGAGGCCGAGGCAGACGGATCATGAGGTAAGGAGATAGAGACCATCCTGGCTAATGCAGTGAAACCCCATCTCTACTAAAAATACAAAAAAACAGCCGGGCGTGGTAGTGGGCACCTGTAGTCTCAGCTACTCGGGAGGTTGAGGCAGGAGAATGGCGTGAGCCTGGGAGTTAGAGCTTGCAGTGAGCCGAGATCATGCCACTGCACTCCACCCTGGGCGACAGAGCGAGACTCTGCCTCAAAAAAAAAAAAAAAAACAAAAAAAGATATAAAGCAGGCAGAAAAATGTGAAAAGACTAGAATGGCCTAGCCTCCCAGCCTACATCTCTCTAATGCTGGATGCTTCCTGCCCTTAACATCAGACTCCAAGTTCTTCAGTCTGGGGACTTGGACTGCCTCTCCATTCTCCTCAGTTTCCAGATGGCCTATTCTGGGACCTTGTAGTTATGCAAGTTAATACTTAATAAACTCGTATATATATTCTATAAGCTCTCTCCCTCTAGAGAACACTAACCAATACAGATTTTGGTACCAGGACTGGCTCTAGAGGAATAGACTATTAAGAATGGAGTTTTTTCATTGGTTTGGGGGTTTGTGGAGTTGGTTGCTTAATATGATTAAACCCCAAAATGCTAAGGACTCTATTTCTAATAATATAGAGAACATTGATAGTCTTTGGTGTGAACTGTTTATAGATTTATGCAAAATAAATGCATTTGACAATCCTGATATGTCACTTGTGATAGGCAAAAAGTTTAGTGACTCTATACATAATATATTTGACCATATGCGTGGAAACAAGAAACACAATGAAGCTGGTTGGTTGCTCCTAAGTTCAGCAGACAAATTGATGCAAGAAAATTATGAACTCAGGGATTCTATCTTCCAGCTTCAGAAGCAAATACTAAGCCTCAAATCTGCTAAGACTGCCCTGAGTGAGAATCCTATCTCCTGTAGAGAAAGAGCTGAAATTGTGGAAAAACAGGCACAAGCTCCTATTATGTGAGTGGCTGACCTGGAACACAAAGTGATATGCACAGTTTTGCCAGGTGTCTAGTGTTAAAATGAGGCAATTGATTGGAAAAGAATGAAACCCTGGATTTTGGAATAGGGACATATGGGAGGACCCCGATGAGGCTGAGGACACTGAGTTTATAAATGCTGATAAAACTTTTTTTGCCAGAAGAAACAGCTGCCCCATCCTCAGTAGTGACAATATCCCCTCTGCAACACATGCTGCCATCAGCATTTCCCCCTTTGTCTAAGGAGACAAACTCTGTGCTACCTGAAGCAACAGTGACAGCCTCCCCTGAGGCAGTTGCCAGGCAAGATAATGTTGATTCTCTGCAGGAACCACCCCCAACACCCCTATTTGCTTCTAAACCTATAACTAAAGTCCCAGCAGGAACCTAGAGGTGAGGTTGAGTGTGACACATGAGAAGATGTGCTACACTTGAAAAGTACTGCTTGAGTTTTGTAATGTATATATATACAGACATACGGAGAACAGGCATGTGAATGGATTTTAAGGGTATAGGATAATGGTGGAAGGAACATAGAGTTGGGTCAAGCTGAATTTATTGATTTGGGCACACTAAGTAGGGACTCTGCATTTAATGTTGCAGCTTGGGAAGTTAAAAAAAGTTTCTAATAGTTTTTTGCTTGGTTGGCTGAAATACGGATTAAAAGATGGCCCACTTTGAGCAAGCTAGAAATGCCTGGTCTTTCTCAGTTTAATGGAGAGGAAGGGATCCAAAGGCTTAGGGAGATTGGGATGGTGGAGTGGATTAGTCACTTTAGACTTACTCATCCCCACAGGACGGGTTCAGAAGATATATCCTTAACCAATGCCTTGTGAAACAGATTTATGAGGGCAGCAGCTGCATCTTTGAAGAGCCTTGTAATTACTCTTCTCTGTTTATCAGATCTAACATTAGTCACTCAACTACAAAATTTAAATATAATGGGAATAAATAGATCCCAAGGTGGCAGGGCCAAGTGGAGGCACTCAATGGTCAAAGGCAAGATGGTCGTAGCAACTCTAATGGACACCAGAGACAAAGCAGCAATCAGAATAGTCTGACTCATGTAAAGATCTGGCATTGGCTAATTAATCATGGTGTTCCTAGAAGTGAAATTGATAGGAAGACTACTGCATTTCTACTTAATTTATATAAGCAGAACACTTCTAAGTTGAATGGACAAAAGACTAACTCAAATTATAAAAACAGAGAATCACAGCCCTTCAATTAATTTCCAGAGTTGAGCCATTTTACAGACCCAGAACCCCTTGAATGAAGGGGAGGCCAGTCCCATTGAGGAAGGAACTCACTACACTACCAACCATTTATGCTGTTAATCTTTCTCTCACCCTTCCCCAAGCAGACCCCCAGCCTTTAAACAGGGTAACTGCATTGGGGAAAGGGAAATTATCAGTCATTTCAGGGACTACTGGACACTGGCTCTGAGTTGATGTTAATTGCAGGGGACCCAAAATGTCATTGTGGTTCTCCTGTTAAAATAGAGGCTTATGGGAGTTTTAGCTCAGATCTGACATACTGTGATTCCAGTGGCTCCCCAGACTCATCCTGTAGTCATTTCCCCAGTGCCAGAATGCATAATTGGCATAGACATACTTAGCAGCTGGCAGAGCCCCCATGCTGGCTCCCTGACTGGTAGGTTGAGGAGCCTAACAGTATTCCCCAGTGCCAGTATTATAGTGGGAAAGGCCAAACAGAAGCTAGTAGAGCTGCCTCTACCTAGGAAAATAGTAAATCAAAATGAATATCACATTCCTGGAAGGACTGTGGAGATTAGTGATACCACCAAGGACTTGAAAGACACAGGGGTGGTGATTGCCACCATATCCCCTTTCAACTCTCCCATTTGGCCTGTGCAGAAGACAGATCGATCATGGAGAATGACAGTGAATTATTGGATGCTTAACCAAGTGGTGACTCCAATGCAGCTGTTGTACCAGATGTGGTTTCATTGCTTGAGTAAATTAACACATCTCCTGGCACCTGGTATGTAGCTATGGACTTGGCAAATGCCTTTTTCTCCATTCCTGTCCATAAGTCCCATGAGAAGCAATTTGCCTTCAGCTGGCAAGGTCAGCAATATACCTTTACTGTCCTACCTCAAGGATATATCAAGTCTCTGGCTTTACGTCATAATCTTATTTGGAGAGACCTTGATGGCTTTTCACTTTTTCAAGATATCACACTTGTCCATTACATTGATGACATTATGCTGATTAGATCCAGTGAGCAGGAAGTAGCAAACACACTGGAATTACTGGTGAGACATTTGAGTGCCAGAGGATGGGAAATAATTCCAACTAAAATTAAGGGACCTTCTACCTCAGTAAAATTTCTAGGTATCCTGTGGTGTGACTCCTGTTGAGGTTTGAAGGATAAGCTGCTGCATTTGGCCCCGCCTACAACCAAGAAAGAGTCATGATGTCTAGTGGGCCTATTTAGATTTTGGACGCAACACATTTCTCATTTGGGTGTGTTACTGCAGCCCACTTATCAAGTGACCCAAAAGGCTGCCAGTTTTGAGTGGGGTCCAGAACAGGAGAAGGCTCTGCAACAGGTCCAGGCTGCCATGTAAGCTGGTCTGCCACTTGGGCCATATGAACCAGCAGATCCAATGGCACTTGAGGTGTCAGTGGCAGATAGGAATGCTGATTGGAGCCTTTGGCAGGCCCCCATAAGTGAATCACAGTGAAGGTCTCTAGGATATTGGAGCAAGGCCATGCCATCTTCTGAAGATAACTGCTCTCTTTTTGAGCAATAACTCTTGGCCTGTTACTGGGCTTTGGTGGAAACTGAACCTTTGACTATGGGTCATCAAGTCACCATGTGACCTGAACTGTCTATCATGAACTGGGTGCTTTCTGACCCATCTAGCCATAAAGTGAGTCATGCATAGCAGCATTCCATCATCAAATGGAAGTGGTATATTTGTGATCGGGCTTGAGCAGGTCCTGAAGGCACAAGTTACATGAGGAAGTGGCTCAAATGCCCATGGTCACTACTTCTGCTGCCCTGCCTTCTCTCCCCCAGCCTGCACCAATGGCCTCATGGAAAGTTCCCTATGATCAGTTGACAGAGGAAGAGAAGACTCTGGCCTGGTTTACAGATGGTTCTGCATGATATGCAGGTACAACCTGAAAGTGGACAGCTGCAGCACCACAGCCCCTTTCTAGGACATCCCTGAAGGACAGTGGTGAAGGGAAATCTTCCCAGTGGGCAAAACTTTGAGCTGTCCACCTGGTTGTGCACTTTGCATAGAAGGAAAAATGACCATATCTGTAATTATATACTGATTCATGGGCTGCAGTCAATGGTTTGGCTGGATGGCCAGGGACCTGGAAGAAGCATGATTGGAAAATTGGTGACAAAGAAATTTGGGCAAGAGGTATGTGGATGGACCTCTCTGAGTGGTCAAAAACTGTGAAGGTACTTGTATCCCATGTGAGTGCTCGCCAATGGGTGACTTCAGCAGAGGAGGACGTTAATAATCAAGTGGATAGAATGACTTGTTCTGTGGACACCACTCAGCCTCTTTCCCCAGCCTCCCTTTTCATCGCCCAATGTACCCATGAACAAAGTGGCCGTGGTGGCAGGGAGGGGGGTTACATATTGTCTCAGCAACATGCACTTCCTTTCCCCAAGTCTGATCTGGGTATGGCCACTGCTGAGTGCCCAATTTGCCAGCAGCAGAGACCAACACTGAACCCTCAATATGGCACCATTCCTTGGGGTGATCAGCCAGCTCCCTGGTGGCAGGTTGATTACATTGGATCCCTTCTGTAATGGAAAGGGTAGAGGTTTGTCCTCACTGCAAAAGACACTTACCCTGGATATGGATTTACTTATTCTGCATGCAATGCTTCTGCCAAGACTACCATCTGTGGACTCACTGAATGCCTTATGCATCATCACGATATTCCACACAGCATTGCCTCTGACCAAGGCCCTCCCTTTACCACTAAAGAAGTGTGGCAGTGGGCTCATGCTCATGGAATTTACTTGTCTTACCATGTTCCCTATCATTCTGAAGTAACTAGATTGATAGAATGGTGGAAAGGCAGTTGAAATCACAATTACAATGCCAATGAGGCAACAATACTCTGCAGGGCCGGGGCAAAGTTCTTCAGAAGGCCATATATGCTCTGAATCAGCATCCAATGTATGGTACTGTTTCTTCCATAGCCAGGATTCATGGGTCCAGGAATCAAGGGGTGGAAGTGGAAGTGGCATCACTCACCATCACCCCTGATGATCCACTAGAAAAAATTTGCTTCCTGTTCCTGTGACATTACGTTCTGCTGGCCTAGGGGTCTTAGTTGCAGAGGAAGGAACACTGCCACCAGGAGACACAACAACAATTCCATTAAACTGGAAGTTAAGATTGCCATCTGGACACTTTGAGCTCCTCCTACCTTTACATCAATAGGTTGAGAAGGGACTTACAATGTTGGCTGGGGTGACTGACTCAGACTATCAAGATGAAATCCAGCTACTACTTCACAACGGAAGTAAGAAAAAGTATGCATGGAATATGGAAGATCCATTAGGTTATCTCTTAGTATTACCATGCCCTGTTATTAAGGTCAATGGCGAAGCCCAATCCTGAAGGGTCTGGGTCATTTGTAGTCCTGAGTGACACACTTAATTGTTATATCTATACACACTTCTACATAATCTGTGAATATAAAAACATTAAAACACAAATAAAATGATAAATTATTGCATATCAAAATTTGAGATATAGCTGAAACAGTACTTAGAGAAAAAGTTATAAACTTAAATATTTATATTGGAAATGAAAAACAACTGAAATTAAGTGACAATAGTATTTATCTGAAGTAGATGGAGAGAGAACAGAATAAGCCTAAGGAAACTAGAAGGAAAGAAACATTAATGAAACCATAGCAGAAGTTAATACAATGGAAAAGAAAGATATAATCAAGGGGATAAAACTAAAAGTTTGTTGTTTGAAACAAAATTAATCAAGAAACAATGCAAAAGGCAAACATAAACAGCAAATAATGTTAGGGATAAAAAGGGACTATAGAAACTGATTGAAAAGAGATTAAAAAGAATAAGAGGATATCTGAGATAACATATGCCCATTGACTGAGAAATTGAGATAAAATGAGAAATTTCCTAGAAAGATAAAAATAAATTAAACCTTCTCAGGAAGAAATTGAAATCCAAATGATACATTGAATCAGTAATTAGAAGTCTTTCCACAAAGAAAATATCAATTCCAGATGGGTTTACATGTGACTTTTACCATATATTTAAAGAACATAAATAATCAATTAAAAGCTTCATATGTAACAAACCTGCACGTTATGCACATGTACCCTAGAACTTAAACTATAATAAAAAATAAAAATAAAAAAAAGCTTCAATAAAATCTTTTATGTGCAAAGACAAGTAAATAAAACTGCCCAACTCATAATTAAGACTAGTGTAAAGTTCTTACCCAAACCTAAGAAGAACAAAACATAAGAAAGGAGTCTGATGAGTCAATTTCACTAGTAAACAATGATGTAAAATCCTAGAAATATTAACAGTGTATGAAAGAATTAACAATGTATAAATGACATGACACATCATGGCCAAGATATATTTATTCTAGGAATGCAAGATTATTTCAATATCAGAAAATCTCTTTTAAACATTCATTTACTAATAAAATTTATTACATTACAGATTTAAAAAGGAAAATCATATGATCTTCTCAATATAAAATCTACTATGTATAAAAAATTTGATAAATTTTACATAATTTATAATAAAAAATGTATGTAATGGAAATTCCTTATTGTAAAAAAAAGATATCTATAAAAAAATATACAAAACAGAAAAGTGATAGTATACATCAGACTCAACACTGAAACAATAGAAGGCTTTAGTTGCAATGAAAACAAGGCAATAATGCTCACTCTCCCCATTATTATTCCACATTGCTCTCAGCATTAATAATAATAATATAACCATAATAATCACAAATACAAATGGATATAAGATTCAAGGTTTGTACAGGAAGATACAAAACTTTAACATTTAACATGCAAAATATTCTCTATAGAAAACATCAAAGAATTCATAAGAGAAGTTAATAATTTATTTAGGAAATTAAATAATGTTTTGAAGCTATTACCTAAATAACTGGAGAAACATACAGTGTTCATATAGAGAGAGAATCAATAGCATAATGATTTCAGTTCTATTTATTTTATAGTCTCAGTACAATGCCAAAGAATCAGAACGAGATGTTTTCACAGAACTTGTCAAGCTGATTCTAAAATTTATGTGGGTGAGCAAACTGAAAATTAACAGTGAAGATACTTGTAAATAATAATAATAGTAATGACATAGTAACAAATAAGTATGTGATACTTACTGTCAGGAACCATTCTAAGTGTTATACAGTTATTAATTTATTCAATCAGAGAAAATCCACCCAATAAGTTCTATTATTTTCTCATTCTGCCTTGTAGATACTGAACTGAAGCCCAGAGAAGCTAGGTAACTTGCTGAAGAGACACTGTGACAGAGGGAAACCCTAATACACAGCACTGGAGCACACCTCCACAACACACTTCTAGAATAAGAGAATATAAGGAGAATCATCTCTGCCAGAATCGAGATTTGTTACAAAGTTATGGTAATTGCGACATTGTGATGTTGGTACAGGACAGATCGAAAGATCAGCATGATAGAAAAGAGAAACCAGAAACGGACCAGTATATCAAATAAAAGACTAAACATGAAATTTTATGCCCTAAGTCAATGGGGGAAACAATGAACAAGTCAACAAAATTATATTTAGAAAATTGGTTACATAAATGATATTTTTTAAAAAACTGAAATAATTTCCTCCCTCATACCAGTCACAAACTTAATTTCAGAAAGAATAAGGACTTCCACTTTAGAAGGCAAATCTTTGAAACATATATATAGGAGGAGATACGATAATTTATTTATGTCTTATTTCCTCATATATATAGTGTTATGTATAAAATATATAATGTTATAATTAAACACATATACAATGTTACATATTATATATAATGCTATATT
>NW_012123154.1:4851894-4866703 GCF_000951035.1 Colobus angolensis palliatus | reverse complement strand
AATATATAATCCCACATCCCCTATATATGTAAGTATATGTTATGTATATATATGAGATATATACTTACATATATATAGGAGATGTAGGAAAATTTCTTTATAGTCTCTGGGTAAGAATGATTTCTTAGTATACAGAAGTGCAGTATATAAAATAAAAGATTGATATAGTTTGATTACATTAAAATGTCTACATTTTTATTCATCAGAGACAACATAAAGAGAGAGAAAGGAAAAGCCACAAACTGGGAGAAAACTGCAACACACATAACTGTTGAAGAACTTGATTTTATACTGTCTTGACAATAAAAGTGAAATAATGTTGAGAAAAGTCCTTAATTTCTACCTTCATCATTTATTTCTGAAGCACATCTTTATAGTTTATATAAGCTCATAGGAAATCAATATTCCACAAAGTAAAAAAAATTCTAATTTCATTTTTACAAATATAGGATTAAAGGTAACTGTGTTAGTACATTTAAATCTTTGATTTTGAAGCAGCTATTTAGGGGTGCTTTCCACGAAATAATCTCATTCTAGTATGGTTACATTAAGGACATTATATAGGGCCCTATGTTATAATGCTAAGAACACAAATGAAATCCTGAAGATCAGCTTGCCAGTGCCATTTCACCTCATTTCTCCCTTTGTTATGTTGCCAGTATTATTTGCAAAGCAAATATTATTATTTCCTTTAGCCTTATACTAAATTTGGTATAAGACAAAGGAAAAAAGTAAAGGTCAGGTAAAACTGCATTGATGAAACTAGATCAAATATATGAACATTTCCAATACGCTCTCATTCTTGAAAACTATTCCATTAGTGTAGTTGTGACTGGCATTTTTAAGGTTCGACTAGAGGCCCTCATGGTGATCAACAAAAGAACTTGTCATATAAGAACTATATCTCTTATTTATATGAACTGTTATATGAATTCCCCATGCTCTGTCTCTCAAGGTGGTGGAAAGATTAGAAGGGGAGGACAGAGAGTAAAAAACAGTGATGCTCAGTCACTGTTGAAAATGCTGCCTAGTGGCCTGTCATGGAGGGGATTTGCCTGCCTATTTGGTGTATGTAATTTGGTTCTGGCTCTATAGGACTTTTGGACTTGGTCGGCAGTATCCACCTTAGGCCTATGCAGTGGGGGCCGCCTCACTTAGACTCGCTTTCCTCTCAAGTTTCTAACTCCTCCTCCAGTGACCAGGATAGCCTGGCCAGCACTGTGTGGATGGAGCCTGGACCTCGTCTTGTGTGAATACTGGTCTCCATAAGTTCCTACCTTGAAATTTTCTAAGTCCCCCTCCTGTGAGTGGTTCTCGGTAGAGCTACGGGTGCCCCATTTTGCTGTTGTGCTCCATGCCCTGCCTAAGACTCACCTAGGGCATGGTCACACTTCTTCCCTTACTTCATGCTGTGACCCCTCTAGCTGGCATGTAAGGTCACAGATGGCTGAAGGGTCCCCTAGACTCATGTCTGTAGGATCATCTTTTTGCAAGTCTTGCATTATTTTCCTGGGGATTTACTTACCCCTCAAAACTGGTGCTGACATGCTGGTATTGCGTGACTCATACCCATATGGGACATGGACCAGACCAGTTCAGGGCTCTAGCCTACTGAAGGTCCACAGTCAACCTTTGGATTCGAGTTGAGTAAAGTTGAGTTACTGTGGCTCATGCAGGGTCTCTCACATGTCCATGTTGTGGCCAAATGCTGGCTCCTAGACACAGCGTCCAAGAGTTGCTGGGGTGAGCCTTACCCCATACCCATGCTGCTGGCATCCAGGCCAGATATCCACAACTCCACAGTCTCTGCATCACATAATAAGCAGTCCCAGTTGGTATCCTCTCATGGCCACTTATGTGTTGCCATTATGCTCTCCCTCTGGCTGGACAGGAATGGACATTCCTTAAGAAAATACCTCCCGTCTTGCTTGACCACAGGCAAGTGATCAAGTCTAGTCTCTTCACTGGTGGTAAGTAAGAAAGGGTTCCTGGACACTGAAAGAGATCTCATTTCGGAATTTGGTGATTACAGCCTAAAAAGTTCAAAGGAATGCATGGTTGGAAGATGAAGTTTTCTAACTTGTTATGATAAAATTCTGATAGGTAAATTTAAATTGACCATAAAACAAATTGCCATTCATGTTTTTCTGCATGTGGTCATTGTCAAGGCAGGGTATTAACAACTTTTGAGAGGGTCATTGGAAGCCCCCATTGGAGCAAAGCATCATTACACTTGTTATTAGGGAATTGTAGAGGCAAGGAGGTCTATCCAGATTCAATGAAAACATGCTCTGAATAATATGATTTTTAAATAACAACAACGTTTTTGCCTTTGTCTCCAAGTGGGAAATATAACATTAGCAAGGAATAGTGTTTACAACAGTAGAGAACATGGAGCAATGAGGCCCAGATACCTCAAGGAATCTTCACATGCCCTATTCGGACAATAAAATACCTCAGTCTCTCCTCCTGTCTTGTTATTATCCTCCCATTACCTCTCATGAGTCCAGTAGTTTTGTAATACTTTTTTTTAAACCCAAACTGTTTGTAGAGGTAAGACCTCAGATCCTGCACTTTATGAGGGCAGAATACTCTATATTCAATTGTTTCTTCACAATTCTATCAAAGGCATTCCTAGTTCTTCAAGTCACTATTTACCTGGACACATCATTCAGCTGGAGCAGGAGAATTATTACGATTTTCATATTTGAAATGTAGAAACTGAAGGAAAATTTTTAGTGACTAGTCCAAAATCATAGTGGCTCATCTGGAAATGAAATATATTTTTGTCAGTGTTCTAATATATTTCTTCTATTTTCAGATAGTGAAATGGCATTAAAATAACACTTTATCTCAGGTACTAGTAACAGAAAAGAGCAAAGCATATTTTACCGAAGCAGTATAAGCTCCTAGTGATGTATTCACGATTCATTGCCTGGCAATTTCAATCCGTATCTGGGAGCATATAATACTGACTATAAATGCAATTGGAAGGCAGAAGCTAATGGTGTGAGAGGAATGAGGGGACATTCCCAGATACAGTGGAATGCTTGAAGTGGAATTGTGCCACTTTTTCTCCTTCCATGAATTGTATATGATGAAGAAGCCCCTCTGTATCTCAAGACTTCCCTCTTCAAGTCTTGAAAAAAATTTCTTGGAAATGTATTAATGTTTAATAGCTTTCTTCATGTGAGTCTCTTATACCCTTTAAAATAATCCACTAGGATTGAGGTACATCCACCAGAACTTAGATAAAGCACGTGGCAATGTGGTGCAATCAAAGACCATGGGTATTGGAGTAGGATAAATCTGAGTTTGAGTCCTAGCTTCAGCCACTCTCCAAGTACTCACGTGCAAATGTGACATAAAAATGCTTACTTCACAAACAGATGATGGAGGCAAAGCACCCGCCATACACATATGTTCAATACAAAGTGCTTATTACTACTACCTCACTCTGTAAGTCCTTTGCTGATGCTAGTCATCATACTTAATAAGTATTATTTTCTGTGTGCCATAAATCTAGGCGGAATGGAACCATGGATGTTTGGAAGAGACGTTGGTAAATACTTCTTCATTCACATAATCTATGCTACCACTATGGCCTGAGAAATTCACATGCTTGAAAAGAGGCTAAATTAACTGACTGGACTGAGGAAGGCTAATGAGTAAAAGAAACAGATACTTAAAAATTTCAACTATTTCTGCATAATATTAAAAATTATTCTCAGATGCTTACAGTCAAATTTTAGTGGGAAAAAGTCATAAAAACAGGTGTGAGATTCAATAAGATGGTTAATTTTTTAAATTGATTAATTCATCAGAATCCTTTGAGTGAGCAGGCAGTCATAAATACATATTTGGAAAATCTTCTTACACTATTCTCTTTTTTCTCCCCTAACACCCATTCTTTTCTACATGTCAGACTTTTTTATTTATCTGTATTGTTTATTTTTATTGACAAATTTTAATTGTATGCATTTATGGAGTATATTGAGATGTTTTGTTATATATATACAATAGGAAATAATTAAATCAAGCTAATTAACTTATCCATCACCTTATTACCTATCATTTTTATGGTGAGACATCTGAAATCAGTTATCTAAAATATCTTAGTTATTTTGAAATATACAAAACTTATTATTGATTATAGTCACCTGGCTGTACAAGGTATGGCAAAACTTATTCTTCCTGTCTATCTGAATCTTCGTACCCTTTGCCCAGCAATTGCCCATTCTCTTCCCCTGCTTCCCCTTCTCCCCTCCAGTCCTGTGATCACCACTCTATGCTCTCTGCTTCTGTTACTTCAACTCTTAGATTATAAAGATAAGTGAGATCATGTGGTATTTGTCTTTCTGTGTCTGCTTATTTCACTTAGCACAATGTCCTTCAGGTTCACAGATGTTGTCGAAAATGACAGAATTTTCTTCTTTTTAAAAGCTGAATAGTATTTCACTGTGTGTGTATGTATATAACATTTTTTTCTTTATCCATTCATTCACTGGTGAACACTTAATTTAATTCCATATCTTGGCTATTGTGAGTAATACTGCAATGAACATGAGAATGTGATATCTTTTTGACATACTGATTTCAATTCCTTTAAATATACATGCAGAAATGAGATTGCTGGATCAAATAGTAGTTTTATTTTTAGTTTCTTGAGGAAACCGTACAGTTTTACCTAATGGTTTTACTAATTTATATTCCCATCACAATGTACAAGAGTTACTTTTTCTCCAAATCTTTGCCAACACTTACCGTTCATCTTTTTTTTTTTTTTTTTTTTTTTATAAAAGCCATTCTAACAGGTGTGAAGTGGTATCTCATTATAGTTTTAATTTGCCTTTTCCTGATGATTGGAGATGCTGAGCATTTTTCATGTACCTACTGGCCATTTGCATGTCTTCTGTTGAAAAAATGACTGTTCAAGTTCTTTGCCCGTTTTTCAATTGAGTTATTTGTTTTCTTGCTATTGAGTTATTTGAGACCTTATTTATCTGTATATTAACTCCTTATCAGATTTATAGTTTGCAACTATTGTCTCCCATTTTATTATTTTTTAAGCAGAAGCAACAATCTGGCCTCAAATCTTATGCTAACCACAGGATGCCTTCTTACATCATGTGAAGGAAAGCTAATAACCAACATCAGTGCTAATATATTTTTTATCATAAAGTTGACTAATTATGGAAAAGTTTATGTGAATATTAATACTATTTGAAGAATAAGTAAATTGCTCTCTGGTACCATTGCATATGCTAGAATTCACACAGCTTTATTTATTTTAGCATAATGGCTCAAGATATTTTAAAATATAAATGTCTTATCTTTTAATATTTTAAGTAATTTACCTGGAAACATCCTGAAGTCTCCAGAGAATTTGTATCAGATAAAACTGCTGATTTTCATTTAGAAATGTAAAAATTGGGGAAAATCAAGTGACTTTGAGTATCTGTTGCTTATCCTAGCATATATTTTATATATTTTGTTTATGATCTCACTTGCCTGAGTGGTGAAAAATCATAACAGGATTTCTACTTGTGGCTATGATGGAGTTAATAAAACCAGACCTCACTTCCCACTGTGAACATGTAAAAAACTGGGAAAACATACAAAGGAAAATTTTTCAGATGTGATCCCGAAGAGAAGAGGATTACAAAGGTCGGAATATGAGCCTTCTGCTTAGGAACTTTAATGACTATGGTATAGGGAGGGCAGACTCAACTCATTTGCAGAGCTAAGTTGAAAAGACAAAGACTGAAGTTCAAGGGGCCAGTGATGGCTGGACATTGTGGAGCAGCCTACTGAGAAGATGGAGTAACACAGAGAAAGGGCCCCAGACATCTGCACTGTGGCCCTCTTGCATCTTCAGCTGAATAATAAGCTACCTATATATAAAATGATACTCCAAGATGCCAAGAAAAGAAACATTACTGAGAAAAATAATTTAAAAAGTAAAATTACAGGACTTTTAATTTTAAAAATAGGAGAAAATCTTTTTACCTCAGGGTTGGCCAAATTTCTTTATTATTATTATTATTAATATTATTATACTTTAAGTTCTGGATACATGTGTAGAACGTTCAGGTTTGTTACATAGCTATACACTTGCCATGGTGGTTTGCTTCACCCATCAACCCATCATCTACATTAGGTATTTCTCCTAATGCTATCCCTCCCCTAGCCCCCCACCCCCTAAAGGCCCCTGTGTGTGATGTTCCCTTCCCTGTGTCCATGTGTTCTCATTGTTCAACTCCCACTTCTGAGTGGGAACAAGTGGTGTTTGGTCTTCTGTTCCTGTGTTAGTTTGCTGAGAATGATGGTTTCCAGCTTCATCCATGTCCCTGCAAAGGACACGAATTCATCCTTTTTTATGGCTGCATAATATTCTATGATGTATATGTGCCACATTTTCTTTATCCAGTCTATCATTGATAGGCATTTGTGTTGGTTCCAAGTCTTTGCTATTGTAAACAGTGCTACAATAAACATACATGTGCATGTGTCTTCCTAGTAGAAAGATTTATGATCCTTTGGGTATATACCCAGTAATG
Source organism: Colobus angolensis palliatus (assembly GCF_000951035.1). Classification (NCBI taxonomy): domain Eukaryota; kingdom Metazoa; phylum Chordata; class Mammalia; order Primates; family Cercopithecidae; genus Colobus; species Colobus angolensis. The sequence continues at coordinate 4,860,143 of NW_012123154.1, read as the reverse complement.
GGATTGCTGGGTCAAATGGTATTTCTGGTTCTAGATCCTTGAGGAATTTCCACACTGTCTTCCACAATGGTTGAACTAATTTACATTCCCACCAACAGTGTAAAAGTGTTCCTATTTCTCCACATCCACACCAGCATCTGTTGTTTCCTTACTTTTTAGTGATTGCCATTCTAATTGGCGTGAGATGGTATCTCATTGTTATTTTGATTTGCATTTCTCTAATGACCAGTGATGATGAACTTTTTTTCATGTTTGGTGGTGGCATAAATGTCTTCTCTTGAGAAGTGCCTATTCACATCCTTCACCAACTTTTTGATGGGATTATTTGCTTTTTTTCTTGTAAATTTGTTTAAGTTCTTTGTAGATTCTGGATATTAGCCTTTTGTCAGATAAAGCATAGAAAATACTAACTATAAAAGAAAAGAGATTGATATGTATGGCTTCTTAAAATTAAAATTTTATCTCAAAAAAGACACCATTAACACAAGAAAATAGCATGTATGAAAAGAAAGAAACTGTTCACAACACATACTTGACAAAAGACATGTATCCAAAGTATCTATGAATGTCTTACGACTCCATGATAAGAATATACACAACCCAATTTTTAAAATGTGATAAATATTTGAACAGACACTTCACAAGCAAATGATATATAAATGACCAGTAAGCACATAAAAAGATGCTTAATATCATTAGCCATCTGTAGTCATTAGATAAATGTACATTAAAACCTTAATGACTTACCACTAAACACACTAGAAAGGCTAAAATTAAAGACTGACAATAGCGAGTATAGGCAAGGAAGAGGAACCACTGGAATTTTCTTGTTATTGGTGGGAGTATAAAACGGCATACCCACTTTGGCAACAGATTGGCAGTTTCTTAGAAAATTACCTTATTATTCATTAATCATCATTACCATATTGCTCATTAATATTACTCATTAATTACTCAAAATTACCATATTACTCATGTAATGACCAATTACATATTACCATATTACCATAATATTACTGGTGATATTACTCCTAGGTATTTACAAAAATGAAAAACATTTATCCCCAGAAAAATGTACATACAGATGTCCATTGCAATTTTATTTATAATTTCCAAAATTTAGAAGAACTCAAATGTTCATCAACAATGGAATACTTCTCAGCAATAAAAAGTGGTATGCTATCAACATATGCAGCAACATGGGTAAATCTCAAAAGCATTATGTTGAACAAAGGAGTCAGAAATGGAAAAAGTACCTTCTCTATTAGTCCATTTGTATGAAACTCTAGATCAGACAAACAAAAGTATGGTGACAGCAGAATAGTAGTTGCTTGGGGTGGGGGAGAATGTTGTTGACTGTCAATCATCATAATATAAATTTGGAGGGTATATCCCAATTGTGGTGGTGTTAACAGAGGTGTATGTATTTGAATTATATTTCATTAAGGTTGATTTAAAAAGTAACAATAAAGCATAAAATATCACTATATTTACAAAACATGATATGTTAGAATGTAATTTTAAATATATTCAAACAATTTAGCCTATCAAATTTTCACATTCTGTCTTGATATATATATACATATCCTATTTAATGAAATTTGAGTTTTTTAGCACTTTAATATTATATAGGATAAATTTACTTCCTTTGCTTGTGTTAAAACCCATTATCCTGAACATGCACCCCTTCTCTATAGGGAAAACAACGTAGTTATCGACTCTACCGACTAATCACTGAATTAAACATTTTCTTTTGATAACACAATTGAAATAATCTTGAATATTATGTAGATTATTGGTAAAAGTAATTAAGGACTAGAATAAAGGTAATTATAATTTCTGATGGATGAACCGATAGGAATAAAGTAAGAATTGACCTGAACCCTCATCTAAAACTAGAACAAAATTAAAGGAAATCCTAAAACTTTAGTTGTGTTTTTAATTGATTTTCACCCACCAGTGCACTCGTAAGTACTCTATTTTCACTGAGGACTATAAGCACAACTTTCCTCAAGGAAAGATATTTGGTACTTGTGACAACGCAGGAATCATATAAAACTATCTTCCAAAATACATACAAAATGATATCTTTTCTCAGACCTAAATATTCTTAAAGAAATTGATTTTCTTTCTAGCATACTAGTTAAAATAATAACAAAGGATCAGTTTCCAAATATGATTTATTAAAACTAGTACAGGCAGTCTGATTTGCTTGCCACTATGTTAATGGGAGCACATGTATACAAGAACTGTGTACTCTCATCTGCACAGATCCATAGTAACTGAAGTGCAGAACAGACTTGGTTCAGATATGCACAATTTTTGTGAACGCAGTACTGTAACTTTTATATTTTCCGATTAACATGTATTCTATGAATGAACATAGGTTCCATTAATTAACTATAATTAATTAGAAATTCAATTTCTAATCAATGGAACCTATGTCCGTAGGTTCTTACATTAATTTTGGGGCTCTTACATCAATATTTTTGTTTCATTTTTATTTTATTTTTAAAAATGTTTATACTGGGTTCAAGAGTGCATATGCAGGTTTGTTGTTTAGGTAAAGTCCTGTCACAGGGGTTCGTTTTACAGGGGTTTGTTTCACAGATTACTTTGTCACCCATGTATTGTGTTTTATTTTGGTGAGAGAGATACATGTATCTATTTTTAAACATCATAACATACATTGTTTTACAATGCAAAACAGCAGTCCTTTCTCCCACTTGTTCCTACTCTAAAACCCTGGAGGGAATCATTCACAATCCTTTCAGCTGTGCCTTCTGGTATTTACCTCCATAATTTTAAATAACATAACATTATTTGTAAATAGCATAACTATTTATAATAATATAAATTGATTAATCAATTGTGACCCCATCCCTGCTGGAGCTCTTTGTCTTCTTTTTAATTTTGGGATTAGCTGCTTTTTCTTCACAACTTTCATTCTAGAATTCCTCTTCCATTCTCTCTTGTGTGGGAATTCTTCTTTCCTGGACCTGCTAACCTCTCTTTTTCTTTGTTTGCCTTCATGTTTTAGCTCATGCTCTCATAGTTTCCTGAGGGATTGTGGGAAATAGTTTTTGGGATATTATCTGTCTAAAATGGCTAATCTCTGCTCACATTTAGTAGTTTGATTGGGTCCAAAATTATATCAAACACAAATTTCCTTTAGAATTGTGATGACTTCACTCCACTGTCTTCTAACTTCCAGTGCTACAGTTATGATCTGCATTCTTATTTTGTTTCTTCATTCTCTATAAGACCAAATCCCTTCACTCCTCAAGCTCAAAAGGTCTTATTTTTTTTAATTTTAATTGTACCAAAAGTTTATGGTGCTATGTCTTTGTGTATGTGTGTGTGTGTGTATACATACTTCATTTATGGTTTTGAACATTTGGTGTACCCTTCCAATAAGAAGTCATATTCCAGAGTTCTGGGGACAATTCTTGTGTTACTTCTGATATTTTTCAGCCTACATTTGCTCTGTTCATGCTTTTATGTCAAATGGCACATCCCCCTCAAGTGATGCTATAATTACCTCTGACATTTAGGTTTACTTCCTGGGACATTCCTGCATCTAACAATCCTTCTACTGATTGTTCTTTATCTCAGTCATCATATTTCCAAAAGTTCTTTCTTGTTTTTCTTGTTTTCATAGTGTTTTTTCATTTTTATCACACTTATGATTTTCTGAATATATCTTCACTTTTTTTTTGAAAATGGTAACAGTGAAAGTGTAGAAGTTTTGTTTCTCTCCCAATATAATCCCTATTTCCATTAAATTCCTTTATTTCTTTATTTATTGAAGTCTTTGTTTTTCTCTTGGAGACTTTCTTCAGGCCACTGGGGTTTCTTGGATACACATTCATATTTAAGAGTGAGACACTAAAATTTGTGTGTATGTGTGTGGCTTATCAAATGATTAGTTTTCCTTTAGAGTAATTAGGTAGGGAGTCAGTTAGTGGTGTGCTGAAAGGTGGTTACCAGGGAAGTTAAAGAGGGGACAAAACTGGATTTATGTATTTTCATAAGTCTTATTAAGTAGAAGTGATGTTTACAAATTCTGTATATATTGTCAAGTTGTTAATACAGTCTTAATGACCCATACAACTTCAAAACAATAACATTTAAAAATAAGTTGTGAATTTTCTCTTCTTATCATTGCTTTCAATCACATGAGTAGATTATATTAATTTTTTAAACACTCAAAGTGGCAGAAATCTTTTAGAAGATGAAAATTTTGATTCTTTCCAATTCTTACTATTATATTTTTATGATTGTATTTCTACAAGTATTCTTCTGGAAATACATTTTTATTTCTCTTGGATGGAATGCTGAGTCTTACTGTAAGTATATATCTGACAATTTAAGAAATTGCAAAACTATTTTTCAAATAGACTGTACCATTTTATATTCTTGCTGGCAATAAAAGGGTTTCAGTTTCCACACATTCTTGCCAATATTTGTTATTGTCTCTCTTCTTTATTATAGGCTTTCCAGGAGGTGTGTAATGATATCTCCTTATGGTTTCAATGTACATTTCCCTAATGACTAAGGATATTGGCATTTTTTCATGTGCTTATTGGACATCTGAATATCATCTTTAGTAAAATGTGTATTCATATCTTTGGCCCATTTTTTAAAAGGATGGTTAGTTTTCCTGTTATTGAGCTTTATGCTTATTGGTAAATTCTTAGTAGTTCTTTACTAGATGTATGATTTTAAATATACTTTCTCCTAGTTTGTGTTGTCTTTTCATTTTCTTAATGATGTCTTTTTAAGCATTAAAGTTTTAAATTTTGATTAAGTTCATTTTATCAAACTCCTTTTAAACAGATCGTGCTTTTGGTGTTTTATCTAAAAACTGCTTAACCCAAGGTCACAAGATGTTCTTTCATGTGTTCTCTAGAAATATCATAGTTTAAGCATGTACATTTATATACACAGTCTGTTTTGAGTTAATTTTTGTGTATTGCATGAAGTAAAGGTCTAAATTAATTTTTGCATATGCATATTCAGTTATCTGTGTAGTAATTTTTGACCATCCTTTCCTCAATGAATTTTCTAGGCATTTTTGTTAAAATAAAATGACCATTAATTTAAAGCTCATGGATTATATAAATAACAAAATATATGATTGCAATTATTATTCCCTTTTTGAAATATGAGTTTTTAAAAAGAACAAGTTAAAATTTGAAATTGTTGAATGGCTTGTTTTTTCCCAAGTTGTTAAAAAATTTTTTCAGCTTTGTTTAGTTGTCATTGGAAATATGGCTTATATTATGTCTATATTTTGAGTTTATTGAGGTATTCTTGGGCATAATATATGATCAAATTTTAAAGCAATTAGATGAAAGGCATATTTTTATTTAGCATATTACAGAGTTGGATCCATGCTTATCAAATCAACATTATTACATGCATTTGATTCCTTATTTCATAATGGCTAAATAAACTCTGCCATAGACTGAGAAATATATATAAAAATCCACTATTGTGATTAATTGCAAGGGGCTGAATGTTTCTGGCTCCCTCAAAATTCATAGGCTGAAGTCCAAACTCCCAATGTGATATTATTTGGAGGTGAGGCCTTTGAAAGATAGGTCATGAGAGTGGAGTCCTTACGAATGAAATTCATGCACTATTAAGAAGAGGCCAGAGTGCTAGCTAGCTCTTCTTTCACCACGTGAGGACACAGCAAGAAGACAGCTGTCTATAAATGAGGAAGACGGCCCTTCCAAAGAACTGGACCCTGATGACATCTTGATCTCAGACGGTCAACCTTTAGAGTTGTGAGAAATACGTTTGTTGTTTAAGTCACCTAATTTTGGTGAGAGATTGATTGATGTTTTTTTATAGGAGCCTGAGTTAGGATAGTTTCATTCAGTTTCTCTTTGAATTTCTTTTTCCTTTTTTTTTGGAGATGGAGTCTTGCTCTGTAGCCCCAGCTGGAGTGCAGTGGTGCAATCTCAGCTCACTGCAGCCTCCACCTCCCAGGCTCAAGCAATTCTCCTGCCTCGGCCTCCCTGAGTGGAGTAGCTGGGACTACAGGCATGTGCCACCATGCCCAGCTAGTTTTTGTATTTTTAGTAGACATGGGGTTTTGTCATGTTGGCCAGGCTAGTCTTGAACTCCTGACCTCAAATGATCCTCCCACCTTGGCCTCTCAAAGTGCTGGTATTACAGGGGTTCTAAAAAATTCCCTTCATTTGTTTAATGCTAAATGGTTTGACACACATAGTTTTATGAAAGTTATATTTTATTTTGGATATTGTATTTAAATTTTTAAGTCATCTTCTAGTAATGTCTTTAGTTTATTGAACTGTACCAGATATTACCTTTGAAATCCCCTTTTATAATTAAATACTATTGTATGATTACATGTATTTGACATAAAATTGCATTTTTTAAAAAACTTCAAATGTTTTTACTTACTTTCTTTTAGAACTATCTCTTATATATTTTATACGGTTCTGTTTCTTTAACCCAACTTGTAGGTTGTTAGTCAACTTTTCAACAACTTTATTGAAATACATTTGAAAAAATATTATTTGTATACAACAAATTGCAATTAGTAAAATGTGTAATTTGATAAGTTATCACATATGCATACATCTGCTAAACCATACAAAAATAAAGGAACATATCTACTATCTCCAAAATCTTCTCATGACTCTTTGAAATCCCTCTTGGCTCTCACTGTTACCTATTTCTATGCAACCAATGATCTGCTTTTTGTAACCATTAAGTTGTAGTTTTTAGAATTTTGTAAAAATTAATTCATAAAACATGTATTCATTTTTACCTGGTCTCTTTCATTTAGCATAATTGTTTTGAGAATAGTGAGTATTGCAGCAATTATAAATAATTCCAAATTGTAACGTGTATATGTGTTTTCCATATATATATTCCCATACCATTTTCAGGTTTTGGCTATTACAAATAAAACTCCTATGAATATTCACGTACAGATCTTTGTATGAATATATACTTTCATTTTTCTTCTGCAAGTACTTAGAAATGGAATGGCTGGATCACATGCTCGATGTATGTTTAATGTTTAGAAATGGTCAAACTGCTGTTCACAGTAGTTGTACAATCTTACATTCCCATCAGCATGTTGAGAGTTCCAGTTCCTTCACGTTCTCACTAACACTTGCTATGGTTGGGTCATTTTAATTTCAGCTATCTGATGGTGTCTAGTGGAATCTCACTGTGTTCATTTTTCTTAATGACTATGTCGAACATCTTTTCATGTGCTCCTTTGCATTATGTCTTTTTTGTGAAGTATATATTTAACATTTTTGCTCATTTTAAATTGGTTGTTTATTATTGAGCTTTGAGAGTTAAATATTCTGTATATAATTTTTATTAGATATTTCTCTATAAATATCTTCTCCTAATTAACAAATTTACATATATATTCCCTTAACTGTCTTTCAAAGAAGGAACTTTTTAATCTTGATGAAGTTCAATATGTTCAATTAATCAGTTTCTTATATCAAGGATTGTGATTTCTGTGTCTTACCAAATACATTTTGCCTAATCCAGTATTACAAATATTTTACCTATTTCCTTCCATAATTCTTATATGTTTAGGTTGTATATTAGATTTATGATTATTTTTGCATTAAGTATTTTATATAGTGTGAAGTATGAATCAAATGTGTGTGTGTTTTTTTTAATGCGGAGATCCAATTGATCCAGCAATATTTGTTAAAAAGATCTATTTCCCAATGAATTGGCTTTGCACCTTTGCTAAAAATGATTTGTACATAAATGGGTGGGTTTATTTCTCCACTCTTTATTCTATTCTATTAATCTATTTGTCTGTCTTTGTGCCAATATCACAATGCAGCATTGTAAGTTCGAAATCAGGTAGTGTGAGCCCTAGTTCGAAATCAGGTAGTGTGAGCCCTCCAACTATTTTTTCTTCTTTTTGAAAGTTGCTTTGGCTACTTCAGGTGATTTGCATTGTTGCATGAATTTTAGTATCAGATTTTCCTTTCTACAAAGGAGCCTGTAGGAATTTTTGTTGAGATTACATTGAATTTCAACATCGATTTGAGGAGAATTGACATAACAATATTGAGTCTTTTGATCAATGAATATGATATAGCTCTTGATGCTTTTAATCTAAGAACACAGGGGGCGGAGCAAGATGGCCGAATAGGAACAGCTCCAGTCTCCAACTCCCAGCATGAAGGACACAGAAGACCGGTGATTTCTGCATTTTCAACTGAGGT
>NW_012123154.1:4735975-4845969 GCF_000951035.1 Colobus angolensis palliatus | reverse complement strand
CCTGCACGTTATGCACATGTACCCTAGAACTTAAAGTATAATAAAAAAAAAAAAAGAAAAGAAAAGATATAGCTCTCCATTTATTTAGGTCTTCTTTAACTTCTGTCAGCAATGTGTTTTAGATCTCAGTGTACAGATCTTGCAAAGTATTGTTAGATTTATTCTTAAACATTACCATTTTTGATATTTAATATTTTTAAAATTTTAATTTCCAAATGATCATTTCTAGTGCATAAAGCACAATTGATTCTTATATATTGATTTTTTATCTTGCAGTGTTGCTAACCTCACTTACTAGGTCTTGTAGCTTTCCTGTAGACTCTATGGGATTTTCTGTCTAGAAAATGACATTTTGTGTCCAAAAAAGGCAACTCTACTTTTGCTCCAATTGAGATGCATTTATTTTATCTTCTTGACTGATTACACTAGCTAAGAACATTTATACGATGCTGAAACAGTGAGAGTAGACATCTTCATTTTGTTCTTCAACTCAGGAAAAAAATTATTTGGTTCTTCACCATTAAGTATAAGGTTAGTTGTAGGGCATTTATCAGTTTGAGAAAGTTCTCTCTATTTCTATTTTACTGAGGGCTGTTATGAACAATTGTTAGTTTTTTTTTTTTTTTTTTTTTACAAATAATTTCTCTGTGTCTATTGAAAGAATCATGTTTTTTTTTTTCCTTTCTTCATTTTTAGTATGGTAAATTAAGTTAATTGATTTTCAAATGTAAATCCAAGTTTGCATCCCAGGGACAAACTTCAGTTGGTTGTAATGTATTATCCCTTTTATATACTATTGTATTTAATTTGTAAAATTCTAAAATAGAATTTTGTTCATTTATTACATATATGTTCATGAGGATTATTGGTCTGCGGTTATCTTTTCTTGTAATATATATTCTTGTTTTGGAATCAGGGCAACGCTGGCCTCCTAAAATTAAGTTGGTAAGTACTTGCTCCTCTTCAACATTCCCAAAGAGATTGTATAGAACATATATAATTTGTTCTTTAAATATGCAAAATGACTAGTAATGCTCTCCTAGCCTAGAGGTTTCTCTATGGAAATGTTTTAAGCAAAAAAATAAAAAAATAAAAAAAATAAAGGAAAGAAAGAAAGAAATTGAGTTATTTAATAGATATAGGGCTATTCAAATTGTTTCTTTTTTAGTAAACTGTGGTAGTTTTTGTTTCTAAAGAGATTGGTCCATTTTATCTAAGTTGTTGAATTTATAGTATTAAGCCCTTTATAATATCTTTTTAGTTTTCTAATATCTGTAGAATCTCAATTGACGTCTTGTCTATCATTCTTGATATTGGCAATGTGTACTTTCTTCTCTCTCTTTCTTTCTGCTCTCTTGATTGGTCTGTTTAGAAAATTTTCAATATTATTGATGTCCTCAAACCAATCTGAGAAATTCTCAAATGAATTTTGGTTTCATTTATTTTCTCTAGTGTTTTTCTGTTTTCTAATTCATCATTTTCTACTCTGACCTTAATGCTTTTTTGACTCTTCATTTTAGAATTAATATGTTTGTTTTCTAGTTTTTAAAGGTCAAAACTGTGGTGATTAATTTCATCATCCCTTTTTTCATAATATAGGCATTTAGTGCTATGAATTTTTCCCAAATTACTACTTTAGTGGAATTTCCAAAATTCAAACATGTTGTGTTTTCCATTTCAAAAAAGTTTCTGGTTACCATTTTGATTTCTTTTCATGCCAAGTGTTATTTAAGGGGATGGTATTTAATTTGTACATAATTAGAAATGTCCCAACTTTTCTTCAGCTATTCATTTCCAGTTTCATTTGATTGTGGTTGAAGAGCATAATTTGTTTTATTTCAGTCCTTCTAAATTTATTGAGACTTGTTTTATGACTTAAAAATGGTTTATCTTACTACATATTCCATGTGCTCTTGAAAATAATATGTTTTCTCCTATTTTGTGAATTATTCTATAACTGCACATTGGTTAATAGTGTCATTCAAATTTTCTGTATTCGAATTGATTTTCTGTTACTTGTTCTATGAATTATTGAGAGGAGAATATTGAAATCTCTGACAGTAATTGTGAATTTGTCTGTTTTTATTTCTAATTCTCTCAGGTTTTACTTCACATGTTTTGAGGCTATGTTATCTAGAAGCATGCACATTTAGGATTTTTATGTATTTTTGATTATTTGACCCATTTGTCGTTATCTTGTGACCTTCTTTCTGCCAGAAAATGTCTTTTGCACTGATGTCTATTTTGTGAGATATTAATATAGTCACTACAGCCTTCTTTTGAATATCATTAGCATAGCATATATTTTATACACTTACACTTTTAACTTTTAAATTTCTTTATATTTAAAGTGTGTTTCTTTTAGGCAGCAGTACATATGTTGGCCTTGTTTCTTTATCCAAGCTATTTCTGACTTACTTGTAATGTTTAGACCATTTACATTTAATGTGATTATTCATGTGGCTAGATCAATTATATCATCTTCATATTTGGTTTTTTATTTGTTTTGTCTATTCTTAATTCCCCTTTCTTCCTTTCATGTCTTCTTAATTGCACATTTCTTATTATATTTTATTAACTTTGACTGCTTATCACCATAGCCCTGTCTTGTTATTATAGTAGTTGCTTTGGAGTTACAGAATATATCATTAACTTAGCAGAGTCTACCTTCAAGTGACATTTTACATAATTTCGTATATAAATATTATACTTCTATTTTTCCTATTGGTCTTTATGTTATTGTTGTCATATATTGACTTCTTAATATGTCATTAACCTTACAATACAGTGTTGTTACTATTATTTATACAGTCAATTAATTTTACAAAATTTAAATTATCAGAAAGAAAATCATATGTGTTTATACATGCAAGGGCAATTTCTGGTCTTGCTTCATTTCTTTTTGTAGATCCATATTTTCATCTAATGTCATTTTCCTTCTGCTTGAAGGACTTACTTTAATATTGTTAGAAGGCTGATTTAATGGTAATGAATTTTTACAACTTTTCTATGTCTGAAAATATCTTCATGTTATCTTTGCTTTTAAAGATTGTTTTCACTGGGTGGAGAATTTTAAGTACAAGCAACAAAAAAAGAATAGATAAATTTGACTTCATAAAAACAAAAACTTTTGTGCTTTTAAGTACTATCAGATAAGAAGACAACTCACAGAATGAAATAACATATTTATAAATCATATATCTGAGAAAGGTCTAGTGGTCAAAATATGTAAAGAACACTTACAACTATGCAACAAAAAGGCAAACAACCCAATTTAGAAATGGATGAAAGACATGAATAAACATTTCTCCAAAGAATGTATACAATTAGAGAATAAGCCCATGAAAAGATGCCAAACATTATTAGTCATCAGAGAAACACAAATCAAAACTACAATGAGATACTAATTCTTACACATTAAGTTGGGCATTATCAACAAAATGGAAAATGGCAAGTGTTTTCAAGGATATGGATAAATTGGAATCCTCATACATTGTTGATGAAGTTATAAATGGTGAAGCTGCTGTGGAAAATAGTTGAGCAGGTAAACATAAAGTTAGCCTATTATCCAGCAGTTCCATTCTTAGGTATATATCCTAAAGAATTTATGTCCAAGAGAATTGAAAACATTTGTCACACAAAAACTTGTACACATATATTCATAGCAATATTATTCATGATAGTCAAAATGTGAAATCCACACAAATATCTGTCAGTTGATAAATGCACAAACAAAATGTGGTATACCCATACAATGGAATATTACTCAACCTTAAAAAGGAATGGAATACTGATTCATGCTACAACATAGATGAACCTTGAATATATTATGAGAACATTATACTAAGTGATTGAAGTCAGACAAAAAAAAAAAAAAAAGAAACATGCACTGCATGACTCCATTTATACAAAATGCTTTCAAATCCATAGGAACAAGAAGTGGATTTGTTGTTTCTGGGGGAAGAGGGAGAGGGAAATTGAGAAATATGGGGCTTCTTTTTGTGTTACTGAAAAGTTTTAGAATTAGACAGTGTTGATAGTTGCATACATTGTGAATATACTAAAATCTAAATTATCTACTTTAAAATGGTTAAAATGTTAATATTTGTTATGCAGATTTTATCTAAATAAAAATTATGTACACATATACACACACTTATATATTGGGGGAACCCACCCCCAATATTTCAATGTAGGTTCTTTCTGTTTTCCCTAAGTGTCGGCTGGTCTGAGAAATAAAGAGAAAGAGTACAAAGAGAGGAATTTTACAGCTGGGCCACCAGGGGTGACATCACATATCAGTAGGTCCATGATGCCCACCTGAGCCACAAAACCAGCAGGTTTTTATTAAGGACTTTAAAAGGGGAGGGGATGTATGAACAGGGAATAAGTCACAAAGATCACATGCTTCAAAGGGCAAAGAACAAAGATCACATACTTCAGAGGCCAATAAAGATCACAAGGCAAAGGGCAAAGCAAAGATCACAAGGCAAAGAGTGAAATCAAAAACTCCTGATGAGGGTCTCTGTTCAGTTGTGCACTTATTGTCTTGATAAACATCTTAAACAACAGAAAACAGAGTTCGAGAGCAGAGAACCGATCTGACCTCAAATTTACCAGGGTGAGGTTTATTCCCCACCCTAATAAGCCTGAGGGAACTGCAGGAGACCAGGGCACATTTCAGTCCTTATCTCAACCGCATAAGACAGACACTCCCAGAGGGGCCATTTATAGACCTCCCCCAAGAAATGCATTCCTTTCTCAGGGTCTTAATTATTAATATTTCTTGCTAGGAAAAGAATTCAATGATATCTTCCCTACTTGCACGTCCGTTTATAGTCTCTCTGCAAGAAGAAAAATGTGACTGTATTCTGCCTGATGCCACAGGCAGTCAGACCTTATGGTTGTCTTCCCTTGTTCCCTAAAATAATCTCTGTTATTCTGTCATTTTTCAAGCTGCACTGATTTCATATTGTTCAAACACAAATGTTTTGTGATCAATGTCTACAGTTAATGCAATCATCACAGGGTCCTGAGGTGACGTACATCCTCAGCTTATGAAGGTAACAGGATTAAGATATGAAAGTAAGATAGGCATAAGAAATTATAAAAGTATTAATTTGGGGAACTGATAAATGTCCATGAAATCTTCACAATTTATGTTCCTCTGTTGTGGCTCCAGCCAGTCCCTCAATTTGGGGTCCCTGACTTCCTGCAACACATATGTATATATAAGTAGTTTTATTCTTTCATTATTTTAAATAATTCTCTCCAGTATCTTTTCACTTGTATTAATTTCAAAGAGAAATTTACTATCATCCTTATCTTTGTTTATCTTCATGTAACATTTAATTTGCCTCAGGCTGCTTTTCAGATTTTTTCTTTATCATTAGTTCTGAGCAACTTGATTATTATGTGTCTTGATGTAGTTTCATTTATGCTTCTTGTGTTTTAGGGTCATTGAAAATTTGGGGTTCACAGCTTTCTTCAAATTTGGAGGAAAAGTTTTTTCCTTCAAGTGTTTTTTCTTTTACCCTTCTTTAAGAACCCCAATGACATCTATGTTAGTATCCTTGAAGTTGTCTCACAGCTCACTGATGTTCTTTCCTTTTTTAAAAAAATATTTTTTATCACTCTGCTTCATTTGGATAGTTTCTCACTGCTAAGTATTCAAGTTTACAAATCATTTCTTTAGCAATGTCTAATCTGCCATTAAATCCTCCCAGTGTCATTTTTATCTCAGACACTGCATTTTACATTTCTGGAAAATATATTTTTATCTTTCTTGTATATCTTTCTACATAACTTTGGCTATATGGAATACAGTTGTAATATATAATAACTGGAAGACAGTTTTAATGTAATTGTCTGCTAATTTGAACATCTGTGTTAGTTGTGGGGCAGCTTCGATTCATTAATAATTCTCCTTATTATTAGCTACATTTTACTTTTCTGCATGTCTGATCATTCTTAATTGGATGCCAGACATTATGAATTTTACTTTGTTGGGTGTCAGAATTTTTAGAATATCTATACATTTTCTTGAGTTTTGTTCTACGATGCAGTTAAGTTATTTAGAAATAGTTTTACTCTTACTGGTCTTGCCTTTATGTGGGTCTTGCTTTTATGACTCAGTAGGCAAATCTAGAACAGTGTTAGTCTATGGCAAATTATTCGCCACTATTAAGGAAAGATCGTTCTGAGTATTCTGTCCAAGTACTTGTGAATTATGAGTTTTTTCAGTCTCACTGGTGTGAATGGGCACTATTACTGGCCCTATGTGAGCTTTGAGTACTATTCCTTCTGATGCTTTCAGGTAGTTCTTTCCCTGGCCCTGAATAATAGTTTTTATTTTTTTTCTTCTCATATTTAGAACACTATAGTTTGCTTTTCCCTCTTTTAGACTTTATATAATTGAAGTTATATTGCATTTTTTTTTTTTTTGCCTTGCTCCTTTCACTCAGTATCAGGCTTTTGAGATTCAGCCATATTGTTGCACATGGCTGTAGCTCATTCATTTTATTACCCCATCGTATTTCACAGTACAAGCATACTGTAATTTATTTAATCTATTGTACTGTTGAGGTTGCTTCTATTACCAACTGTACTCCTATGTATAATATATTTTTGTACATGTCTCCGGTAAATGTTCTCACACATTTCTGTTGTCATATATAACAAAGGCTAGAGTTGCCAAGTTCTAATGTATGCATATGTTAAACTTTAATAGACAATTTCAAAAGGTCTCCTAAAGGTATAGTATCAGTTAATGTTCCCACTATTATTGTACAAGAGTAACAGTCACTCCACATCTTCACCTTTTCTAGTGACATATTTCTAATTTTAGGTATTTTGGTAGGTGTGCAGTGACATTTTATTGTGATTTTAATTTGTATTTTTCTGATGAGTGGAAAACTTTTCATATGTTAATTGGTCATTTGGATATCCTTTTTATGAAATGCCAGTTTAAATCTTCAGCCTACTATTCTACTGTGTGACCTTTTTATTAATAACCTGAAAGAGATTCTCTACATATGTTGGATATAAGCCTCTTATTAGTTATATGTGTGTGAAAATTGCTAATTTATGATTTAATTTTCAGTTTCAGAGAACATAAATTTTTTATTCTAATATACTTCAACTTATCATTTATCTTTTATGAATGATATTCTATTTCTAGAAAAGAAATATTTCTATACTATAGATTATAATGATACATGTTTTATTCAAGAAGATTTAGTTTTGACTTTCATGTACAGATCTACAGAACTGAAATTAATTTTTGTATATGGTGTGAGATTGGGATCAGAATTAATGCTTGATCCATATGGATATCTAATTAGCCCAGAATCATTAAAATGATCCTCCTATTCCTACTATATTGCAATGCTACCTTTGACGTAAACTTTCATATATTTTTGCCTCTTATGTTCATCTTTTTTTTTTTTTTTGATAGAGTCTCACTATGTCACCCAGGATGGAGTGCAGTGGTGTGATCTAGGCTCACTGCAACCTCCACCTTCTGGGTTCAAGCAATTCTCCAGCCTCAGCCTCCTGAGTAGCTGGGACTATAGGCATATGCCAGCATGCCTGCCTAATTTTTTGTATTTTAGTACAGACAGGGTTTCAACGTGTTGCTCAGGCTGGTCATAAACTCCTGAGCTAAGGCAATCCACCTGCTTTGGCTGTCAAAGTGCTGGGAATACAAGCATGAGCCACCATGCCTGGTCTCTTATTTTTATCTTTGTATTATCTCTCAGTGCTGCATATCGTAACTTTGCACAATCCAATCATTTAATAACTGTACTTTTGAGTAACTCTTGATATATGGCTTATTAGTTGTTTTTACACTGCTGATAAAGACATACCCAAGACTGGGAAGAAAAAGATGTTTAATTGTACTTACAGTTCCTCACGGTTAGCAAGGCCTAAGAATCACGGCAGGAAGCGAAAGGCACTTCTTCTTCTTCTTTTTTTTTCTTGAATCTTGCTCTTTTATGCCCAAGCTGGAGTGCAATGGCTTCATCTCAGCTCACTGCAACCTCCACCTCCTGGGTTCAAGCAATTCTTCTGCATCAGCCTCCTAAGTAGCTGGGATTACAGGCATTCACCACCATGCCCAGCTAACTTTTTTGTATTTTTAGTAGAGATGAGGTTTCTTCGTGTTGGTCCGGCTGGTCCCAAACTCCTGACCTCAGGTGATCCACCCACCTCGACCTCCCAAAGTGCTGGTATAACAGACGTGAGCCACTGCACCCAGCTTAATGTTTTGAGTTTTCTATGTGGCAATCTTTTAGTACATTTATTCCTATTCCTATGTATTTAAAATATTGGTGATACTTTACATAATATTATTTTTTGAATCTTGTTTCTTTTTTCTAGCTTTAGTTAGAAGTGCAATTTATTTTTTAGTCTGGATAATATGTAGAACTGTCTAATTATAACAAGTGTGTCAGTTCCACGGAGATTTCTACTGAGCAGTTATCTTCTGCATTATGGGCTATGTTTTCTCCTTTCTTTGTATGCCTGGTAATCTTTGGTTTATTGTCAAACATTGAAATTTCACATAGTTATATACTGAATGTTATGTATTTCAATTTTCTTTGCACCTATGTACAAACTGAGTCTCTTCAGTTCTTTCTTTATATTTTCTACTAAATCCTGCTTTTCAATTATGTTTCCAAATAATCATCTCACTTCCTTAGCACCATTTGTTTAGGTTTCTACAATTTCTATTTGTTTTCTGCCTATATCTTTGTCTTCTAAACCACCTTATAGACAGTTGCTAGAACACATTCATGTGTATTAGATATAATGTGCTGATATACAGGATTGATGAGAGGAATTCATTATAATCATAATTAGCAACCATATTCTTGGCACATATTATATGCTAGGTGCAAAAAATGCAGTATTTCTAATCTCCACAAAATCACTTTGAATTGGATAATTCTATCTTCACTTTATAGGAAAAAAGACTGAGTCTCAAAAATGTCTCATTTGTGGAGGAGATACAAATGAGGAAAGGACAAGATTCTAAAGCATATATTCTAAGGTTCCACAACTCACTTTTACTGAATATATTTTATGTTATGAGGGTTGCCATCTTTTAAAGTTTTTGAGGTATTTGAGATCTTTTATATACTACACACACAAATTGCCTCAGCAAAAAATAAATATTGATCAACTTGTTGAATTTTGTGTCACAATTCCTCAAGATACGAATAGGCAGGTAACAGAGATGTACTCAATGTGAATAGGCAGCAAGGCTCTTCTGCTCTGAAATTATACTCACTGGACAATGGTCCTTTGATGAGAGAAAACAGGTCTAGAAAAATGAGCTAATAACAATGAGATCATTTTCTCCTTGAAAATATCCTCAGTTCAATAATACATGGACGTTACATTTTCCTGATATCCTCTGCAGAGTCTGAAAATAGTAGTCCATCTCTAAGGTTGTTTCAAAACTAATTCATGGAGTTTTCATTCTTCACTTTAGGTAAGGCTGCAGTCACAATACAGAAGCATTCATTAAATTATTGGACAATTCAAACCAAAAGAATCTTCCTCTAACCCTATACACACTATTGCCCCCTCCGAAATAAAGAAAGAATTTTGATTAAAGGACAAGATTGTGATCTAACTAATCCTGTCTCTTCCATATGCTTCACATATATTCACTATATAACTGTTCCAACCCTTCCTTACTGTAGTTATGGAGATCTGGTTATGTTCATTACAGAGTTTAAGCTTTTTCTTCTCTGGTTATGACTGGATTAAAGAGTTTAGATAAGACACAAATAAAATGAAAAGAAATCTAGAGAAGGAATAGCTGTCCTAAAGAAACCTATGTACTTCCTTAATTTTTGCAATGGGCATGGTGATTTACAGATAATTATTCTAGAGCTAAAGTGACTGTGGGGATTATACGTTACAGAAATATAGCCACCTAAAATATATAACAATGACTTTTAAATATAGATAGATGATTTAGTCAAGACTATTTACTGAAGGTAAATCTTGTTAAGCAATCTCTTTTCTGAACATTCATCCTATAAATAAAGTGGAATTGAATTTGATATTTTATGCTTTAGCTATTGTGACTAGTTACATTTAATTGTGTGCAATATATTCAAGTAAGCAAATTCCAAATGGAACTGAATGATCTCTTATAACTGGATTTTATTGACTCATTTCCCTGTATGTTCCTTAAATATTTTATCATTTTATTTCCCTATTGCCTTTTATACATATTTTTAAACAGTAGTTGTCTTGCCTCACAATCTTTTGAATTAGATCATCATGTTACTGTTCTTATCAGTATTGTGAGTAAACACCATTATTCCTGTTAATATAAATCGATCAGCATTTCATTTCTGGTATAAAATTCTATTACTGTTTACTGAAGTTCCTGAAAAGGAAGACTTAATCCATGTGATACTTTCTTTTACATGTAGCTAGAAAATGCCTTCAAATTCTCTTGACACTTTAGTGTTGTGCTCAGAACCTGTGTGTGATTAAGAAAAAATACTAAATGCATGAAATTTGTCATATTAACTGATAGAGATTTAGAAAGCATCCATAAAATGGTATATAATGAAATTCTCAAATAAAGAACAGCTATGTAAAAAAACAAGACTAATACTAATATTTTAATTATTATAAACATTGTTTATAAACCAGCAACTTACCTATTTTCTGCCATTTTAAGCTAAAATATGAAGATTTATTTTTAAAAACTATGAGATCATTTTTTCTTGCATGTATATAACCTACAAGTCAATTATTTAAAAGACCCTGTTACTGTTATCTAGACTGATTCTGACCCCCACCCCCATAACGCTGATACCTTACTTCTATTATTAAGTTGATTTTATTTTCTTAGATATACAAATCATTAGAGAGTCTTTCCTCTGTGGCTTTGTTCTCGTAGGGAACATGGAATTAAGAGACACTCTAGATAAACCCAGGTGTGATAGAGACTGATTTCAGTATCAGAATGACTTATTGGATCTGTTTCCGTGTTTGTTTTCTGGATTCAGTGGCTAATTTGGTTTCTAATCATGCTTTTGACCCCATTTTCAGACTGTTTGTGGTAACCGGAGAAGAAAGGCCCTGCAGTAGGTAATTAAGTCTGCAAAAGCAGGGCTGCTTACTTTTCATTGCAGCAGATAATCAGAGTGCTGTTGCTCAAGTGTAAAATGCAGAAATTAATGATCCTATATAATACAGATTAAGGCTTTCATTTTAAAAACTATCAGTGCAGAAGAACAAAGGTAGGAAAAACAGCATGATATTTGGAATTCCAGGATATTGTAAAGTTTGCAAAATTTGAAAGAGGTCTCTGATCATGGGACTAATCAAAATTCGCCTTGTGTTCTAAGGTGATTGATTAGTTCAGAACTCACATATATTACTGCCCCATTGCATCTTGAAAAGGTGCAATTAGACACATTCGTCCATATCTCTTTACTTGTAAACATTTCCTATTGTTCATTCAGATCAAATCAGCTAAGTAAAAGCATGTAATACACTGAGTGTCATATAGTAGGTACTCAATAAATATTACTGTGTTTGATTTCAAATAATTTTTCATAAAGGGGTTATAAGGAAGTATCTTGTAGCCAAAAGTGCACATGTATTTTAAAAACTATACAATCTTTAAAAAATTCCATAAACAACATACCTGGATGCTTTCTCTATTAGAGCTCAATAGTTTGAAAAGCAACCTTTGCTATATAAGGACATCAGTTTACAGTGTACCCTTCATAGAAAGAAAGTAAGCTTTCAACAAAATGCCAGTGTTTGATGATATAAAACTTACTGCCAAAAAAATGCATACATCTCACACCATGGCTCAATGATTCAGTCTTCAGTGTGCATGAACATACTTCAACAACATCATCAGTTTAATCAACAATTACATCAATAGATTTTCAGCATTCTTTCTTAACTTGTTTAGGGCATTTTGATTATATATTCCCCATGTTTGCTTACTGTCATTTTTTTCAAGATTATCTTTATACAATTATTCCTCATTTATCACCAATAATAAACTAGCTAATCTGTTAAACACTTCATTGAACTTATGAATAGCATTATATTCTTCACATTACACATTGGAAAGCTTAGACAAAAGTAAAAATGGCAATAAAGTATTGATCAGTCCACATCACTGAAACATTATCATTTTATTTTCTAATTTATGCAAGTTTTCACCAGCTCATATTCAACGGCTCTTGGATCAGAAAATATAATCACAGGACCCCTGAAATATTACTTTAAAAGGTAAAGGTAGGCCTAGAACTCCACACTAAGTCATCCAGAATAAAACAGCATTATTCCTGTCAGCAGTTGGGAAAACATTTGGTGTGTTGATCTGGCACAGTTCTAAGCCTGTATTAGAAAAAATTGTGAACACATGAAGAGCAGCATTTGTTGCATATTGGTAATCATTTTAATCTATTTATAAAATATGCTTTGCAGCATTGTTTTCTAAACAGAGAAGAGAGAAGCTTTGGCATGTATCCTCTATCAAAGCACTTATACTTTCACTGGAAAGAACATGATCAGAAGTAGACCCAGAAGTTATAATAATGAACTCTGTAGCCAAACCTGTGCTTTGCAGATCAATTTTCCCACTGGCCAGGACTCACCAAAAGTTTAGTGTTCATTCACTGTGACCAATATAGTAGATTTCAATAAAATTTTGCCTTCCAAGTTATATTCAGTAACTACAATGCCATCATCATCAATAAGACTAACCAGCACTGCACATACAGTGTCTCATCACACTAACACTGTGGTGTCATGCAGCTGTTCACAGCCCCATTGATCTATTCCTTCCCCTATAAATTATGCAGGCAGGTTTTTCTTCTTATAGCTTTGTGGAAAGCAAGGTTAAGATTACTCTTTGGTTATTTTAAAAGAAAATGATGCTGTTAAAAGTAGGATGCCATAATCATTAGACTAGCTAGGTTCTCAGAGTGTGCCTCTTCTCGCCGTGCTGAGGGGAAGTGGGTAGCCTGGCCTCTGACCCATAGAAAAAAGCCAAGAGAGGGAACTCAAAAGTGAATTCCCTGAGGATGGAGTGACTAGGATCTAGGATTGCTGACTCAGGCAACCTTAATTGTTTCTTTGGCTCAGTTTGACTGTTTTGGCATTCCTGAAAGATCTTTACCAAAAAGGCTCCAAGTCAATTATTCATTAGCAAATCCAAGCATGTGTAACATTTCTTGCTAGCCCTTGCAAGAGGGCTTGGAAGAGTATTCCAAGTGCTAGCAAGCAATGAAGAATTACTGACTAGCAGTAGAGTGGGTCTGAATTTGGCCACTGCTACCTGCAATGTAGATTGACAATAACAATGGGCATAGGAGATAACAGGAAATTACAATTTCAGAGATAAAGGATTTAGAGAGAAAAAGCATTCCTATTTATCCACTTTCCACTAATCATGTTATTCGTATCATTTGATTTGAGATCCAGACTCATTTATCTATGTAGTTACAAAAAGTAAATAATAAAAGTGAAAAGATGAACTACCATGTTGGAAGTTGCTTGTTTTTCTTTTAATAACCACAGGCCAGGTTTTGTGTTTTCATACCCAAGGTTCCCTACAGGCAGACTTTACTACCCCTATTTTGCAAATGGGAACAGAGTTAGAGAGGTTAAGTGACTGAAAAATCAATTAAGCTAATAAGTGGCAAAGCTGGGATGATTATATTCAATTGGAAAAATGAACAAGTATAAGGAAAAATAAACTTAAAAAAAGGCAACATGGTCGAAAGTTAATGTCAGGTCTTGTTGACATTTTAAACTACTTTCCATTCTCCTATTTTAAGAGCTACAAAAAGTAGCCTATGCTGTTCTCTTTGCTCTTGTAATTCATCCTGGATAAATCCCTGCTTCTTTGCCTCATGGCTTCTCTCTCTTTTTTACCTATGTTCCTGCTTTCCTCAATCTAACCCTGTAGGTTGATGAAAAAGTTGAATAGCCTATCTTTTTTTCTTTTCTTTTCTTTTCTATTTGCTGCTTTTCCTTTCTTCTTGAATTTTGAGGCTCTTTGAATTCTTGAAAATGAGGCTTCTTGAATTAATCATTCTTTATTCCATTCCATTCAGCTAAAAGACACTTTAGATTAGGCCTAGAATCCAGGCCTTTGTATTTGCGAGTGGATTTGAATGGAATTGGTATCATTATATAATCAAACAAATTATAAAGCTACCATAATTAAAATATTTTCACCCTGAGGTATGAATAGACACTTTAACAGCTCAGAATAATTAATGTCACAGGTGTCACTGTGTTTTTTAAGAATTGGGTATCTAATGAAATTAACATATTAATATGGAAGAAATAGTATTCAATAAAGTGTTTTAAAAGTACTTAGAATACTGGGGGATGATATCTAAGATCCTGAATTCATCCGGTATACCAAAATAAATCCCATATGTATTAAATAGTTACATTAAAAAAATCGTGTCACAGAAAAAATTAAAGGAAGCACTAGGATACTCATAAAACTGCTGCAGGCCAGGCACAGTGGCTGACGTCTGTAATTTCAACACATTGGGAGGCCAAAGTGGGTGTATCACCTGAGGTCAGGAGTTTGAGACCAGCTTGGCCAACATAGCAAAACCCTGTCTCTACTAAAAATACAAAAGATTGGTGGGGCGTGGTGGTGGGCACCTGTAATCCCAGCTACTCTGGAGGCTGAGGCAGGAGAATCGCTTGAACTGGGGAGGGAGAGGTTGCAGTGAACCGAGATTGCACCACTGCCCTCCAGCCTGGGCAACAAGAGCGAAACTCTGTCCCAAAAAACAAACAAAAAAACTGCTGCAAAGTTTATTCACAACTAAAACTCAAAAAATTAGGAAGTAAAAAATCAATATTGACAAAGATTGACATGTATTGGTGTTTACTGTGTGTCAGGTTTAGTTCTATGAACTTCCATGTCTTAATGAAATGGAGTAGTTCCCTTGACCCATTGGAGGGACTTGTAAAGTGATGGCTTGCTTACTCATTTCACAGCTCTCAACCCCTTGTGGAAGGGTGAGCATGAAGGAGAGCAGGTGAAGAGATCAGGATGAGTACTTCTGGGCAACTGGCAGAAGCAGAATTCTGTGCGGGCCTGTGGTGGCTGCGTCTAGGGTTGTCCATGACACCCTGGAGCCCCAGAAGGTGTGTGTTACAGTGCGGTCTTTTAGCTTTGCCATCTTTGGACAGCGAAAGTACTAAACGGCTAAGTGAAGGGTCAGTGCAACAGCATTTTGCGCCCACACCTGGGTCCTTGTCCAGCATCCAGGAAGAATGAGGTCACACAAACAAGTTGGAGGGTGGTGAATGCAGAGGATTTTATTGCTGATAAAAGTGATTCCCAGTGGGAAGGGAGACTGGGAAGGGGATGGAGCGAGAAGGTAGTATTTCCCTGGAGTTCTGCTGTCTGACCAAATTCCTCTCCAACTATCTCTGGCTGAACTCCTCTCCGACTGTAGTCTCCAATGTCCAGCTGCTGCTTCTCCTCTCAATGTTCAGATGCTTCTTCTCTTCTCTCCTTTTCTGCTGCTCCTTTGCCAGTGGAGTCTGGGGTTTTTATGGGTATAGGATGGGGGGTGTGGCGGGCCAAGGTGGTTTTGGAAAAGGCAACATTAGGGCAAGAAATTAGGAATGCATGTTCTTACTTTGGGCCTTGGGTCCAGGCTTGAGGGTGGGGCTTCGCCAAGGACCCTGCCCTTTTCTGCCTCTGTCTCCTGTCCATATCATTACCTTATTTAATATCCACATCCCTCATGACGAAAATAATAATATTATTTCTATTTTACAAATCAGATGAAAATATTAAGAAAGGTTAAGTGATTAGTCCAAGGTTCAGAGTTCATATTCATCACTGCTGATTCCAAACTCTGTACTCAACCACTACATTGTACAGAAAAATTCACATATAAATATGAACAACTTCCACTATAGCAAAGGTTATGAAACAGACTTAAAAAAAACACATACAGCAAGAAGGATGGGAAAAAGTTGATATTTTTATTTTGTAAAAGGCTATCTAAATTGATAAAAAATACACAAAACTTTAGCTCAAAGGACATGGCCAGACAATGTACCAAAAAATAAAGATAACTGGAAACATGAAAAAAACTCCACAAAAAGTAAAATAATTTGATCTCTTAAATTAATATAATTAAATCTATTCATTATTTCTTTGTAGACATTGTGAAACAGATACTTCATAAATTACCTTAAGAAAGCTACTTGGTTATATACAAAACTCCTTACAGTGTTTACAACAGATTTCAACAGATACGTGTTAAAAATGGACACTTAGCTCAGTCTCTTCCTTCTTACTAGAGTATGGGCAACAAACAAAACCAAAAAAAGGGGGAATAGAGACCAAAACTACTGGAAGTCAACTGCTGGACAAAATCAGAGATTTTTATTAACCATGAGTAATATATCTATGTAATTTTTGAATAGAAGTTGATACTTATTTAAAATCTTGTACCCAACCACCCCAAATAAACCTGCCAGCTTAAAGGAAGATAATAAAATCTCCTATCTTTTTCTGGCCTGCCCTTACTTCCCACATCTCCACACCCACTTTTGTAGTAATGAAACTTGAGCAACCATCCCTCTACTGCTTTTTGAGAAGATCATTGTATTGTTTGTTCTCTTTCCCTTTTAGCAATTTTCTTGCCACATCAATTTGGAGACTGTAATTCCTACAAAATAAGAGGGCAGAGAGCATTGGGCAGAGGAGGGTTGCATGTTGAGAGGTGTCATCCTAGATCAGTTAGTTGCCAGCTGTGGAGTTGCAACAGGAGGAGTCCAGGCGCTGGGGCATTCTAGGAATGGCGGTTTTTCATAAACTCTATTGTATCAGAGTAAGAGATCCAGGCAATAAGCATAGGAGAAATTTATACCTTGGCGTTATGGAAGCCACAGGACAAATGCTTACTGATGCTGGAAATTGGTCTAGGAGCAGAATATATCAACCTGCCCTCCAGCTAGCATTATGAAAAGGAGATTTAGTAAACACTCAAATGGACAGACAATGGGCCCAGAATAAGCATGACATTGGGATGGATTGCTTTCCACTTAAAAAAGAATGAGCATCAAACAACAAAAATAATAGAAGCTCTTAAAACAAAGCAAAATCTTCAAAACAAGGGAAAGGGCAGGTTATTTTAAAAGCCTGTGGACTAACAGACCTCGAGTAGGAGACAGCAATCCAGGTGATGGAAAGGACCAAAGGCAAGCGCCGAGCATGTCTCTCTTCCGATCTTCTGAAATTCAAACTGGCTGTAGCAGGGTTTACACTTAAGATCTACATTTTAAAATAAATGGAAAACACTGCCTAGGAAGAGCTAAACTGAATGTGAGTTTCGATATTTTAAAATAAAGCCCACATTTGCGTGGTCAAGAAACATTTTGCTCTTGCTGTATACACATGAAACCTGCAAGTGGACATGCCCCAGGAAAGTACACAAGACCTCAAACTCAGCTTCACCATTTTGTGTGGCTCTGCAATCGTTCAGAGTTAAAAGAGGCAGAGAAATGCAAATCAAAACCACAATGAGATACCATCTCACACCAGTTAGAATGGCCATTATTAAAAAATCAGGAAACAACAAGTGTTGGAGAGGATGTGGAGAAATAGGAACACTTTTACACTGTTGGTGGGATTGTAAACTAGTTCAACCATTATGGAAAACAGTATGGCGATTCCTCAAGGATCTAGAACTAGATGTACCATATGACCCAGCCATCCCACTACTGGGTATATACCCAAAGGATTATAAATTATTCTACTACAAAGACACATGCACACGTATGTTTATTGTGGCACTATTCACAATAGCAAAGACTTGGAATCAACCCAAATGTCCATCTGTGACAGACTGGATTAAGAAAATGTGGCACATATACACCATGGAATACTATGCAGCCATAAAAAAGGATGAGTTTGCGTCCTTTGTAGGGACATGGATGCAGCTGGAAACCATCATTCTTAGCAAACTATCACAAGAAGAGAAAACCAAACACCGCATGTTCTCACTCATAGGTGGGAACTGAACAATGAGATCACTTGGACTCGGGAAGGGGGACATCACACACTGGGCTTATCATGGGGAGGGGGGAGGGGGGAGGGATTGCATTGGGGAGTTATGCCTGATATAAATGATGAATTGATGGGTGCTGACGAGTTGATGGGTGCAGCACACCAACATTGCACAAGTATACATATGTAACAAACCTGCACGTTATGCACATGTACCCTAGAACTTAAAGTATAATAAAAAAAAAAAAAAAGAGGCTGTTAGTTTTCAAAAGGAGTCAGAAATACATGTTTTAATGGGAAATTGCCTGTTTAACTGTTTGCAATTAAATAAAATTTTAAAATATGTTCAGCCCCCCCCAAATCTTTAGATTGGATCCAGCATTCTTGTCTAATTTTATCACTGTTGGAGTATTAAAAAAGACAAAAATTGGAAAATATGATAGAAATGTACAATAAACTATCAATCTGGAGTGGCAATATGTAATAATAGAAATTTCAGAAAGAATCTATAGGTTAAAATTATAGAAAAGGCTATGCATTTTCTATGCAGTCTATATACTATGCTGGGCTTAAATGTAAGTCACTGTTCTAAGTACTGTATATATTTTCCCTTATTTAATCATCATAAAAACCCTATGACTTAAGTATATGACATACCCAAAACAAATAAGAAAACTATTCTAAAGAAACGTTAAGTAAACTGCCTAAATTCTTATATCATAAAAGTAATGGATATGGGATTTGAACTTAATCTGTATCTACAATATGTACTTCTACCTTCTCCACTAAGAAATAATGGAGAAAAATAATAGGGAAAAATACTACATGGACAATATTTTACAGAGCCAAAGAAAGACTTGAACTTTAATATCAAATGGTCTATCAGTTATTCAATAAGATGACTTTAAAAAGAGATGAATCTAGACATGCCCTTGTGAAATGTCAGAACACCAAAGACAAAAGATTTTGAGTTTTCAGAAGGCAAAAGAAAGGTAGTAATCATTGGGTTAACATGACACTCTAATTAAAATATACAAGAAAATAGAAACCAGTACATGATGGAAGACCACGAAGCAATGTTTTCAAAGTTGAAAAATAAAATGATTGTGAGTACAAAATTTGATTTTATATAATCTACCAACCATCCAACTCCTTTCATCTACTCATTCTTGAAAAGCACAGATAAAACAAAAACTTCTTGAGGATGTACTCCTGCAAAACAAGTTAGAGTACAAAGAAAAAATATAAATAAATCCAAAAAAGAGAATGATTCAGGTGGCTGAGGCAGGAGGATTACCTGAGCCTAGGAGTTTGAGGCCAGTCTGGGCCGCATACTGAAACCTCATGTATAAAACAATAAAAATAAAATATATAGGTCGGGCGCAGTGGCTCAAGCCTGTAATCCCAGCACTTTGGGAGGCCGAGAAGGGTGGATCACTCGGTCAGGAGATCGAGACCATCCTGGCTAACACGGTGAAACCCCGTCTCTACTAAAAAATACAAAAAACTAGCCGGGCGAGGTGGCGGGCGCCTGTAGTCCCAGCTACTCGGGAGGCTGAGGCAGGAGAATGGCGTGAACCCGGGAGGCAGAGCTTGCAGTGAGCTGAGATCCGGCCACTGTGCTCCAGCCCGGGGGACAGAGTGAGACTCTGTCTCAAAAAATATAAAATAAAATAAAATAAAATATATAAATAAAAAATTATTAATAAGCCAAAAATGTGGTCTCCATGAAAAAAGGGAACTATTTTAGTATGAAAACAATTTCCAGAACATCAGTCTATAAAACAGAATTGAAAATCAATTGATCTTAATTAGAGTAGAAAGTCAGTCTTCATATAAACAATATTTTCAAACAAAAAATTAATTTCATTTATAATATTGTATGAAGAAAAAACTGGAAGATCTCCATGAGATAGTGAAGAAGGTACAGATATGTTTTGTTGACTAAAAAGAAAAGAAGGAATTTAGAAATGCCAGGGGGAAAAAGGTTGTTCAATAAAATCATAATGAAAATACAAAGTGGGTGAACACGTGGAGGAATAATGAGCAATTCGTGGCCAGTAAGAAAATGCTTACACTTGAATTTAATGCTTGAAACACATTATTTTTCAAGCAACAAAGATAAAACATGGAATTAAATTTTTTCTGTATAAGTCCAGCAGCTGCTTTGTTCTATGAAGAGTAATATTTATATAATAACTTTGGCTTAAGAAACAGAAAGATTTAAACATATCATGTAGCATCATAAATAAAATGATTTAGAAAAAACTATGTAACTAATGAATTGTGAGGGTGGGTTCAGTGTATTGGAAGAGTAGATATGCTTTAAAATGGAAAGAGTAAGACACAGAGTTGAAATAATATTATTTAGAATGTTGCTGCTGGCCACCAGAGGAACTAAATACACTAAAATGACAGAGTGAGGATGGGGACTGTAGCAGGAACTTTGGAGGTGTAGGAATTGAAGCTTTACTTTCCACTTATACCCTGTGGATTTTCATCGTTTTATGGTACACATGCTTTATTCTTATGTAAAAAAATAATGTCTTATTAAAAGATAAATTGGCCACTCAGAGACTTTTAAATGGGATATATAGTTTACACATTTCTGGAGTGATAAAGTAAATAAGGTATTTTCGGGACTGACTTTCCCTGCCATGTATTAATAGCTTCAAAACCATGAATTGGTGCCAGAAAATATAGTAAGTAGTTAAATCAATAGGATTAAAGATCATTATACAATATGGACCCAATTTTGTCACAAATATTTAGAAAACATATATAACATTAGTTGTGCCTCTTTTTGACCACATGTCACTATTGTACCAGGGTGATCTAATTCAAATACAAAGGAAATTTTGCTAGCTTTGATTCTTCCCATGATTTTTTTAAGACCTCTTTTTTATGCTTCTGATGATATACAGTCTATACCTCTCTCATGCCAGGAGCTTCTGAGAGAAGGAGCTGTTTGCAGTACCTTGCACATCCCATGTGCCCAGTCTGCTTGTCTCTGCTTTCCATTTGCCTGAAATTTCAACTTCTCTTGCTTCCCCCAGCATTTCAACCTCAAGAACTTGTAGCCATCCTTCAAAATAATTTTTTCTTAATGAAGCATTTTAGGACCCTTTCCCCAAAAGGGGATTGACCATTTCCTTTTTCGGCTTTCCAAACTACTCCCTACATAAATCTACCATGCACCTGGTATGGACCAAATATTTGGGTGTCCTGCAAAGACGTATGTTAAAATCCTAGCCCCAATGTGATGATATTAGAATGTGAGGACTCTAGAAGGTAATTGGGTCATAAAGGTAGAGCCCTCAGTAATGGATTTAGAGTCCTTATCATAGGTAAGAAACATAGGTAACCTTCTTTACACCATGTGAGCACACAAGAAGAAGATAGCAGTCCTCATCTCCCTAGAGGGTCTTCAACAGAATTGGATCATGCTGGCGCCATGATTTTGGACTTTCAGCCTCTTAGACTGGGAAAAGTAATTTTCTGTTGTTTATAAGCCACATAGTCTATGATATTTTTGTTTTACCAGCCCAGACCAGGACAGCATCTGTAAAATTCTATTGTACTTTCTTGGTATATGCCTATTTTCTTCCCCAAATATCTATAAAGTATTTGAGGTCAAGAACCATGTTTTATTCATTTTCACATTCTTAGAATAGTATCATGTTTTTGTCACTCAATTTTTAAAAAGGAATAAATGAATAAATAAAACAAACTATATCATACAAAGGTTAAAATATATTTTTAAGTATGAAATAGTTAAAATGTATAAAAACTGTTAATAGAGCAGGACACAAAATTGTATGTATAGCATGCCTATAACTTTGTAAAACATATATATTTAGAATAAAGCCTACAAGAAAATATATACATATTGCTAAGGTTTGTTCATTAGGATGCTAAAATTAGAAATGACTCATTCTTCTTTTCTCTTTCCTTTCCTTTCCAAATGTTATGTCAAATGTTCAAATTTCTTTTATAATCATATATGTATATATTTATTTTTGAATATATATGCACATATATATTCATGTATATGAGATATAAATATATTTCAAACAGATAGCTTTTATTTTAGGAGACAGATTTTTACATATGATTCTCAATGTTATATCTTTGTTTTTGTTTGCTTCTTTCACAATCACTTGGGTATATGATCCTAAGAAATGCTTTCTCATAAAGAAAACGTGAGAAACGGTCAAGAACTCTAGGAAAACTACACTAAGTGAATTATACCAATTTCCAGAATCAGATTATTGATAACTCTTCTCTTTGTATTCTATTCTACCCCCTAACCCTCCAAGGCACTACCGAAAGCTAATTGTATTTGTCTTTTTTTATTTTAACTGTCTTTCCATGAGTTTTTTCCCTAACATTTTTTTCAGAGAAGTTCCTTATTCTACAATAATACACCTCACAGCTCATATGTGGTTCATCTATAGAGCAAAATGTCTGGAACATATTTGAAAGTCATGGTCAAAATGAGATCTGAAGCTGTATGTTCATGTTAATTGGGTATTCATTCTATCAGAAACACACACACACAAGTCCATTGACAAAATTCCTTTTCTATCTATGAAGGCAGAGTGTTGACTGGGAAACTGAATAGTTCTGAATATTGCTGTACAATCCCCAGTCTACATGCAATTGAAAGGCCAGAGCATATAAGACATCTCTACATCTTGAGTGCCTTGCACATGGCAATCACAAGATGAATCCATGTTGCGTGGTACAAGTAATCAACGCAGAGCCATAGCATAGCTTTGTGAGATATAGCAGAGAGACAGCCACTAACATCAATATATGATCAGTTAGTGGAAAAAGAAAATTATTTTTCTCTGTTTTGGTAGTTTCTGTGCAAAGGGAATGGAAGGTCTGCAGAAGCTAATCGGAAACTAATTTATGCTCAGGATTTTTATTTTTGTATTTCTTATTTACATATTAGATTAGTAATTAAAAGCAAAAACATTGGTGCCAAAATCCCGGAATTTGAGTCCTGGCTCTGCAACTGTATACCTGTGTGACTTTAGACAAGCTACAAGATCTCTCTCTTTCTATTTCTTCAGCTTCATCACTTGTAATCTGTGAGTGATATTAATAGATTCCTACTTCATAGAGTGGTTGAGTATTGATGTATAAAAGCCTTAGCCCAGAGACTGCAACACAAATGTGATTTTTAAAAATCGTCATTAGTTAACTGTTATCCCTTTGAGGTGATTATTACTCTTACCATTTACATCTGAGAAAGTCTGAAACTAAATACATAAACTTGTCATGCATTACATAGTAAAACTAAGATCCAAGCTCAAGCCTCAGAGCTTTTGTTCATATATCACAAATGATGCTTTAAAGGAACAATCTTTCTGAAAGAAAATGAAAAATGCCTTGATAACCTAAGAGAATAAGCTTTTCCATACAGCTGAATTTTCTGGATAACTGAATTTTACCCCATAAGTGCAGCATTCTTTTGGTTTCAACTATTTGTTAGTCATTAACGTGTACTTTACATAATTTGTTTTGCTCTTTGTGATTTAGGCTTGTTGTTATTTCTATCAATTGTTGTACACAACCATCACAGTTCATGTTATCATGCCCCAGAGTGCTGGTGAATTCTACAGAGATGTTTACTCCTTCACTCCTTGGTTCTAGCATGTGTCCATTCAAGTTCTTGTGTCTGTACTTCTGTAGCTTTATAGTCTTTTCCTCTGTTCTGTGTGACAGCCTTCAAGAATCTCTGTCAGGAGTGTGTCTGCCAATAGTAGGTGCTTTCTTCTGATAACTTTTACTCTAACCATTCAGGGGAGTTGACAGAAATACATCAATATCGACAGACTAATTATAATAATGTACGTCATCAAAATAAGCAGAATCTGAGCAAAGGCCTGTAGGGCAAAATATGAGTAAAATCCATACGCTTTATGTACAAGTGTTGTAACATCTGTTTTGCTTCCCCAGAGATCACTTGTTCACTAATTTGTACTACTCTGTGTGTTAGTGTGTGCATTAGTATATATTTAATCCATTAAACTATACAACAAACTTGAGTTGCAATATTTAAATCCCAAGATTCAGATTTATATAGAATAATTATTTTAAAGCAAGAGGACTATTATGAATTACAGCATTGTGTCTGAGCTGTCTGCACTGTGGTGTTCTGTGAAGTCTGCTACTAACAAGATATTGAATAAGAAATTTTGTTATTTAGATATATTTTCAAACTTACTTGTATTTTTTCCATCTGTAATAGGCTTACTAAGAAGCTGAAACAAATGTTTCAGACAAACACTTATCTGACAATAATGTCTTCAAAGGTGTTCATCCCAATACATAAAATGTAACACACACAATAAAATGTTATGATTTTTTTAACAATCCAATCTAATCCTTAATTAGAGGAGAAAATGGTGAATGAATTCCTCTAAACTCTATTCCTAAATATTTTAATGCTTATCGTTAACTTACTTAGTGATTGGCTAGATTCTAAAATCTATAAAGTTGTGGAGTATTTGGAACAATAAAATTTCCCCTCTTTTAATTTCATCGAAAATACTTTGTGGGTTCTTATTTTTAAATATATTCCAGATAGGCAGGAGAAAAAACAATGTGACATCTTAGAATATTATTAATCATAGCAATCAATATGTATTTATGTTTAAAGATCTCCCTATATTTATTTTCAGCCTTGAAAATTTTATTTTGGAGTAATTTTCCTCAAACTGTGTTTTCATGATGTCATGATTCTGTTCTAAACATTTATGAAGCTTAAATTGTTCATATTTTCATACAAATTTTCTCTCATTAATCATGGGTAAGCTTTTTTATGAATCACATTTTGCCTATATAACATTTTAACTACCGCATTCTAATATCTTAATTTGTATGCAAAATTTTTACTATACTATTGCCAATTTGCCTACTATTCAGTTAATATTATGTATTTTTCTTTAATTCTTGCTGTTGCACCTTAATTATTCCTGCACTATAATATCTTCTTTTATTTTACTCTGCTAACTTAAATTTTCCCCTTTTTTACATCTTCTAGAAGTCTTTCTGGTTTAACTGCATGTGATTTTTGTATGTTTTTTAATATGGCTATGGACTATTTATAGCATTTGTGCTGTTGAATATGTTTTCCCTCTAACTTTTCTTTTACTTTTTTCATGAGTATATGCTCCATTTTTCAAAAGAGAGAAAAAAATGTCAAACCATCTTTTTTTTTCTTTTATATTTGTCTTCTTACTCCAAAACACATTCTCTAAATTTTACATTCTTAGTATATGTTATTGCTCAAGTAATCATAGTGGAGCTTGGGATAAAATAAAAATAGTAAGATTTCACTGTAGATGTTTTAAACTTTCTCATTTGACAATTTCTCAAGTATTTGACTACAATCTATGAGTGTTAGAGTTGGAACATGTGTTAGAGGTCATCAAGTCTTATCTTCTCATTTCACAAATAAGTACACCTAGGCCTAGAGAAATTAAGAAACTTATCTAGGGTCAACTAGTTAATAATTCTCTGAGGACTAAAATGTGATCATGTGACTTTCAGTACACAGTACATGGCTTTGGGCTCTATAATAGGTTGCCATCCCTATATTAAAGTGTGATCTCCTCCAAGTCCTTTGGTGGTACTATTTTAGAAATCCATATATCATACCTGAGACTTGAGTTAACTAAAGGACAGTGGCCCTAATTCACAGATATGCTAGAACAAAGAGATGTTAAGTGGTTGACCAAGATAGCAGAACAAATCTGCAAATGACTCAAAATAGAACAAAGCTCTACTGTGTCTACTTCTCCATGTTATCCACGAAACTACTCTGCTTTTGTGAGAACAAATTCTATCTTCCCCAGAGGGTAAATAACTCCCTAATAGTAAGTTAGTCACTTAGGAGGCACATTAACTCTTCCAGGCCTCTGGGATGTCATTACTTTGAAATAATTTGTTTTTAGGCCATTGGCTGCAATGATAGAACACTATTCTAAATGATACCCTAGTGGCCAAAAGAGCTAATGCACCTTCCGTGAAGCTAAACTTACTGTAAAGCTTAGAGATGCTCCTATCACCCCTTTTACCTCATAGAACATTTAAATATTTTTAAAGATTTCCTGGCCCAGAATAGCACCATATTAAACTGTCTTTGAATTTATTTTGGCTTCAGAGATTTCATCTCTGTCTTCAGGGATTCTCCCTCCCTCCCTTGGTCACTGTCTTCGTATCTAATTCATCAGAGCCCCAGAGTCCTCATACTGCCTTCAGGTATGCCCTTTGCTGTGCCCTCAAGATTTGTTCTCTCTTGTTAGAATTTTGCTTTTTTTGGTCCCAAAGTCCTCCTTCTTCCATGATAAAATATATAAATATTCAATGCCAGGCTCATAGGGATTTATACTAGCCAGTTTTTATTAAGGGGCAAAATAACTCATATTATGCCATTAATAGCTAATGGTGAATGTATGTGTTACTTCTACGGCATGCTTTAACAATAAGCATTTTATTTTATTAGGCTAAGGAATACATTGTCATAAGACATTCAGAAGTACAAAAAAAAATGATACAGTGAGATATAAGTCTCCATCTCTGATCTGATCCTGAATGTCCAGTTCCCTTACCCTGGGGCAACCTCTCTTATCAATTATCTGATTTTTTCGAGGGATACTCTATAAATATATTCACATATTGATGCAGATGTGTGTTTTTATATATTATATATAGAGATAGATATATTTTATACAAATGTTAGCTTATTAGATACATTGTTCTACACCTTGCTTTTTCATATAGAAAAATAAATTGAGGATAATTTTATTTCAATGCATACAAAACAGCAATATTGTTTTTGACAGATGTATCATTTTCCATTGTATGGATGTACCATGACTTATATAACCAGTCCCCTACTGAAGGTCATTTAGGGTTTTTTTCCTCTAATATTTTGTTATTACAAACAATGCTACAGTATTTTTTAAAAACCAGCCTTTATATGTCTATGTGAGTATAACTGTGTAAAAATCCCTAAAAATGGAGTTGTTGAAACACAAGATACATGCATTTTAATATTGATAGATATGATTAAATAGTCAACCATAGAGTCTATAATAACTAATATTCCCTCCACATTTTTACACATGATTACATTTCATGTTGGCTGACTCCATAGGTGAAAATAATTCAGAATGCAGTCAATACAGCTGATTCATGGAGCCTGGACTCACAAGTATGACTACATAACCACTGAGCCAATGCTCTTTTTCTCCTCTTAGCCTAGTTATGGAAACAAATTTGGGCTAAGGGTTTCTGTGCAACCAAGAAAATGACAACTCATTTTTAGACACCTACCTCATCAGGACTGAGAACTCAGGAGTGAAGGGAAGAGGGCATGAACTATTGGTAAGGACAGATATAAAAGAAAAACCAAAATGGATGGGAACAGGAAGAGAGAGGAAATAAAGGGAGTAGCTGAAATCCACTGAGAAACTGATCTAAGACTCTAACTACAAGAGAGAGTGTTAGAAGGCATAATGTCAGTCACCCCAAGCCGGAACTCCAATGTGACTCTTCTACCAATACCAGTTCTTTTGCATCAGTCCTTTATATACTAGTTTTATTCTCACAATTACTTATTTACAGGTCTTTCTTTAGAAATGTTTGTAACAGACATTTTACACTACATATTCATCTGAAATGAGTGAGGATCAGAGCTGTATGGTTTTTCCTTTTCATGTATATTCTTTATCTCTTTCCTTCTCCCTCCTTCCTCCCTCCCTCTCTCCCTCCCTCCCTCCTTCCTTCCTTCCTTCTTTTCTTTCTTCTTTCTTTCTTTCTTTCTTCCTTTCTTTCTTTTTCTTTCTTTCTTTCTTTCTTTCTTTCTTTCTTTCTTTCTCTTTCTTTCTTTCTCTTTCTTTCTTTCTCTCTCTTTCTTTCTTTCCTTCTTTCTTCTTTCTTTCTTTCCTCTCTGTCACTGTTTTACACTTTTGAATTTTTTCTTTGAATTAAGGGGCCTATTAGTAAGTGAAAAATGCCCTAAGGACTCTCCTTTCATTAAAAAAATGGATAAGCCTATCTTTTGCAATAAGAGGAGAAAGAAAATACCCAACCCAACATAAAAGTCTTTATAGCCTCATAAACCACAGTACCACCCAAGATGTTAACAAGCTGGCATGTTTTGAGTATCAAAGATAGAGAGGAAACTGTGTTTACATGTTTGGCACAAAAACTAATGAGGAAAGTCAATTGGCCCTTTGTCTTGAGGGTCTGAAGCGCTGAGCTCTAATGTTTGGTTTCTTCGTTGGCACTTGTTCAAGTAATCACTCGTGGCCTGACAAAGCCTCACTTGTGTTTTATTAGTGGCCATGCTGAACTCTCCCGCTTGGGCTGTGTTGTCTCTCAATAGAGTGCTGCAGCAGAGGGCACACTTATTTGAAAACACTAAATCAGAGCATGATGATCTTTCCTCAACCAGACCAACCTAGAGAAGAACAAAAAATGTTTAGAATATCGTTTCTTTTGTTTGGAGAGGGAGAGCACTGAGAATAGGGGGAAGGTAGACCTAGTGCCTGTGCCTGAATAATGTAGAAATGGCAGCAACAAAACCTAGTTTGTAAAAGCAGTGTTTTCCCCTTCTAACCACGGATGCTACATTAACATCTGAACCTGCCATAATGCATCACATGGTACAAGCCGGGAGGGCCTGGACTCAGCCTGCAGTGGAAGGAAATGTCAAGGTGACCCCAGAGATCTTTTCTTTCTGGATTACTAAGGTGTCATGAAAGAACAATCACGTTACTCTGAGAGGAAGCTGACTTTGTCTTTGCAAATATAATTTGGTAGAAAGGAAAAGTTTCCAAAGTAGGTCAAAATACAGTGTTTATAACTTTTCCCATTAGGTTGCTTTCCCCTGCTCCTTCCTGCCTTCCTCCCTCCTTCCCATCCTCTCTCTTATTAATTTTTATTTTCATTTTTTGCTTCCATTTAGAAATAGGAATGGTTTGGCCCAACCTGAATTTTTTTTTTTTTTTTTAATCTGCACAACTGAACAAGTATCCAAACATTTGGCTGCTAATTTCAAAGTTCTGAACCAGAAACGAGGACTCCAAAATCTGGTTGCAAACAACATTTTTAAGTGACAGTTTTGGCAGTCTTACCTACAGATCCAGTAAAAATAAAACCTAGAACAGTTTGTTCTTAAACTATTTCTAGTACCAGTTCTGTGAAGAAAGTACTGAACTACACATAATTAAATTTATTTTTTTAAGTGACTGAAATTTTACATGTTCAAAATGAGAATTTGGGATAGGTTAAGATATATCCTTGCCTTTGCCAAATCCTTGAAGTTCTCTCTGGCTGTGTGCCTTGCATCAGATCTTTTTATGAAGGGTGTAAGTGTACATTCCATGTATTCACTGCCACTGAATAAGTCTGAGTGATGCCTACACTGAGAAAATGAGAAAATGCTAAGTGAGACTTATTACTCAGGACATCACAGGATACAAAAGTTAGAAGTTTAGAATATACAGAGTTTATTTAACTAACATGCCCAATTTATTTGACTAACATGTCCAATATGCAGTCTTTTCTTTGCCAATTATTACTTAAATGCTTAGTTTTTAAAATAAAGAGGATGCCGGACAGAGTAATGCTTTAGTTTTCTAATTCTGTAGCACATTTTATAGAAGCCTCTCAAACTTGCATTGTTCTTGCAGAAAGGAAAGCATTCATTTTAAGTGTGAGTAAAGTCATTCCAAACTCCAATTCTTGTTGTTTAATAATATTTACTTTTGTGAAATCACCACAGTAGTCCAGAAGCACAAATGATCTGCTGGTGGTGTAGAATAAGCCAATGTGTGGAAGCTTTCTAAAAATGACAATTTTATAAAGGGAAAAGAAAAAGAGCTAAGTGGCTTTTTCCTCCCTGCTAAAGGCTCCTGGCCTACGACACCCTCCTAAGGTGATGAAGAATGAAGTCCGATGATACAAGTCTACGGCCCTACCTGGTTTAGGAAGGCAATATATTTAAAGACAATTTGCTTTTTTTAAATAGGTGGTTCTATTCTCGGTCTTGAGATTCAGGGAGATGGAGTGGGACGAGATAAACCTCATCTGCCCCCTAACACCCAGCTCACTCCCATCTGCCCATGCCCTCCCACCCTGCACATGCACCCAATGCTGTTTCTTCCCACAGACTCCTGCTGCAGAATGTCAGACATCTCAGCCCACATTCAGAGCTCAGATTGCTATGAATGGAGCAAGGCAATGGGGAATGGGGGTGGGAAAGAGGAACTATGCGGTCATCAGCTATTCCTCCACGGAGGAGCTGTCCACAGTCTGGGATCAGGATGAATGTGCTTCTGCTGCAGAGAAGCCGCTTCTCTTCAACCGCACCACTTCCCTGAAAAAGGAAGACAAGACAGCTGCCTCACACAGAGCAGTGAGGCCTGCAGGGCATCCTGACCCCCCTTTCCCTTTCCACCTTCTGGGGATGATTCACTCAGAATCTATCAAAGTGAAAGTTAAAAGCTAACCACCAATATGGTCTCTTAAGAAAAGATTTTTTTCCCCCACTGTTAAATGTATACTCTGCCCATAAACCATTTGCAGTTTTAATTCACAGAAGACATTTTTTCTAATGATATGACCTAATACATTTCTTTGCCACTTAGAACGGTATAACTGTATCCATGCATATATATACTAATACCTCCTAAATATATCATATATATTTATTGTATAACTGTCATATATGTAACATATAGTCATATATAACAATATATATTTTTATACACCCTATTACAACCAGTTCTTTGTGTAAACATGCTGGGCTTCAGAATTAGCTTAGTCACTAAGCAAATCTTGCATATTAAATACTGTTAAGTAATGGGTGAAGGTGCTTCCCTCACTAAATGTGGAAAACAAATCAAGGCCAACTAAATGGAATAATAACAAAAGTATAACAAGCAATGTGAATTTCACAGTGCTGATCATACCTCATACAGTAAAGATAATGATTTTGTGCTTTAGAGTTTCTCTGTTGGCATAACCACTGTATTATCAGCCTAAGGATTCCTCAGGGATGAGAAAACTTAAGTCTGATGTATTAGAATAGTTAGAAAAGAGCAACACGTTTAAACAATGAGCCAGGTGCTAATGTATTCACCTATGCAGAAAACTGGGGAGGTAGAGCTATGGATAGGCAATGGGGGAGGTGAAGAGAGGGAATCTTGGGTAATTTCCTTCTAGAGGTGAAACGTTTCAGAAAATTGTTCAGATTATAAAATTAAAACTGTTTAGAACCAAGCATCAAATTTGAGTAGCACTATGAAAACTGACCTCGAATGACAGAGAAAACATTTTATTATCTCTAGAACACATTTTCACAGTGACATAATGAATTATCTTTTTTAAATGATTTTTTGTATTGGATGTTTATCACAGTCATAACAGAATGAATCCAGAAACCACTGATATATGCTATCAACAAACATTAGATTGTGAACATCAAAGAATTCCAGAAACTTAATAACACAGTTTTAGTCTATTTTCTTTGAGGACAATTGCTGTTTTGCATCTCCATCACAAGACACCAAAGGTAAACAATGACTCAAAATATTAAGTGTTGTTTAAATAGAGACTGCTGATATCGATAGCATCATTTTATTTTTGCAAATGAGATTTGTACATTAATTTGTAAGATATTATTTCATGAGCATTCAGTGATAGCCAATGAATTACATTCAAAACTTGTCAGAATACTAACCAGGATATCTATCATTTAGTTTGCAAAAATTGCTTAAAACTAGAACTGTCATTGCTCTT
The DNA here is from genome assembly GCF_000951035.1 of Colobus angolensis palliatus. Taxonomy (NCBI): domain Eukaryota; kingdom Metazoa; phylum Chordata; class Mammalia; order Primates; family Cercopithecidae; genus Colobus; species Colobus angolensis. The sequence continues at coordinate 4,814,078 of NW_012123154.1, read as the reverse complement.
GTTATGAAGGACTGGAACAGCACAATTAAATATTTGGGCTACTTGGTCTATAGATACTGGTATTCTGTAAAAGACTATTGGCAATTTCATACTAAAAAACATTCTATGTAAAAAATTAACAAGGACCAAGTTTTCATATCAACCTTTCAGTCATTGTAAAACAGTTGCAAAGATATGTTACCCTTCTTGTAAAAGCTAGAAATTACCATATGTCCCCAATAACTAAATTAGACATATTTATGAACTCTGAGCTTTCTCAAAAGAAGTTCAGAAACCATTACCAGAGTTTTTCATTAAAATTTAAAGTAAATAAATAACAAATAATGACATATTTTACTTTTTAAAATAGAAAAATGATAAAAAATATTTATCATTTCCTTTTGATGAATTCTGCCTAAAGCCATCAATATTATTTTATTATGATACTCCAAGTATAGCAGTAAATTTCTCTCCACTGAATCTGTTCTGTCATACTGCTTCCAACTATATTTCGAACTACCACATTTCTCAAGTTAAAATTTGTATTATTATATTTTTAGAAGATGAGGCTATTTTATAATTATACTCTTACCACTTACAGATTAATTTTTAACTTAAGGAATGTACTCTACTAGGTGTCATCATTTCCTTATATATGTTGTTTTTCTCTATCAGAGCTGTTTGATTGCTAGGCTGAACACAGAACATTTGCTTGGCAAATGGTTTAGTACTTTTGCTACTTTGGCATTATAAATACAAACAAATACAGTCATTCCATCCATCTAAAAAATATGAAAGCACAAATATTTCTATAATGCGACAGAGAAATTATCCACAACCCTGTTTATAGCTTTTAGAAAGTAAAAATGTTTTTAAAGTTATTAAGTCCTTCCCTTAATTTAAAAACTAATGTTTTAATATAGATCTTGATGATCTGACTCCATTCCCTCTACATGGCACAAGTTTTTGACCTTCTGAATTATTCATAAGCCTCAAATGAAGTCCTATGTTTTAAGTATGTCTTTGAAGTCTTTGACTAGATTCAGTGTTTACAAGGATTCTTTCTGCATGAATTGGGTCATGTTGCTACCATACAATGTCCTCAAACTAAAGCACAATAAAATTCTATATCAACACATATATGATTCATCCTAGCTCTTTAGGATCAAAGAATAATGGAATTCAGCAATTTGGGAACTGGTAAATATGGTAATAATTTAACTTAATTATTCTGAGTTGACTTTTTACAAGTATTTAATGTAATGTTTCTTTGGAAACTGTTAAGGCCCTCACTAAAAATCCAAGAGGTCATTTGGTTATTTCAACTATGTAAATAGAAGATAGATTTTCCTGTCTCTAATTTTCAACATTTCTACTGAGTGGCGAGATAATGCAAATGGACCAAAGCGCCAAGCCAGGCTTCTGCAGAGAAAATCTGAGTCCTGCAAGTTCGATTAAGCTAGCTAATTTTCAGTCAAACAAGCTAATTTCCAGACAGATTCTTCTGATGTTTTCCCTCTGTTTGTAATTTGCATCATTAAATAGCTCAGTGTTTCAAAGCAGCCACAGCATTAAGGTCATGGGGCTTTGTGTTAAATAGCAACCACCTCGACTTTTTTTAAGGAAGGAACAGAGAGCAATTGATCCTCCTGTAGCATGATTTTCTTTTTTTCTTAGTGGGAAGAGGCTGAAGTGTCTCGTGGATCACAGAAATTTGCTTTGGTTCGGAGAACAGCTTTCCTCAGTGCCTTTGTGCTCCAGAAAGCCGCCCAGGATCACAGGTGGCCTTGATTATCAAGATTTTTTTTAATGGTGTCCCCCTCCCTCTCCTGGAACAGCAGGACATCTTCCTGACATGAATATCTCATTTTAAGTGTCACAAAAATCCAAAAATCTTAAAGAGATATCCAAAACCTAAATTTTATAAAAATCTAACATTGAACTTCAAAAGATAAAATTGGTTCATAAACATTTCTGGTGTTACAAAAGAGTTATACAGGCAGATAGGTAGTTATGGCCTCTCATAACCAATTTTTTTCTAGAAGGTTTTCAAAGGGCTGCTTCTAATATTACATGCTTAATACAGAGAGAGCAGAAAAACACCTCTTTACTTTTACCTATACTTCTCCAGAATAAAATAATTTCTCTTTGTCTCTCTGGTCACAGAAATATGTACTTTGGCTCATTGGCCCCCTGGAGCACTGATAGTACCCTACAAGCTGACACTGGTGCAAGTATTAAAAAATCTTCAATCATATAACTCCAAGCCATTCATATTAATGTGCCTGCGTCAAATTACCCTTTCTATTCTTCAGGAAGAAGAAAGACCATAAAATGCTCTCTGAATCCATAAGGACAACACCATTGGCACAGATAGGAATTTTGCTCTGAAGTGACAGCACTCCTCTTCTGAAACATGACCTAATGACTATAAAGGGTTTCTTTGGAAACACCATATTTTGTCATTAAACTGTCTTTACCACATCTCATGCTCCCAAACCATTCTATACCAATGTTCCCAGAGAGTTAAAGATGGCTCTGAAGAAAAACTGTCATCTGTAATAAAGAAATGCAATAGATGTTTCTCATGGGGAAAGGCCCAATTTAATGTGTGGTATCTCTGAGTTTCTATTTTGTCTGGAGTGTTTTCAGCACATTCTATCCACATTCCCAAAAGTTAGAAAGTGTATTTTAAGAAATGCCACCATTTTTTCTATTTACTAAGAACGACATGCTCAGAGACTTATTTCTGTGGAAATGTAGACCACAGAATTTAGAAACACACAATGTAAAAGAATTCAACATGTTTTAGGATACCACTAAGCTTTTGCCAAGTAATAATGGGATCTTAATGTGTGCCGTACACATGAAATTGTTTATGTCTTTTCATTGAAATGAGTTCTTATTGTAGCAAGGTAAACTGGGGGATTATACACATTCCAATCTTGGAAAAAGTGCCTTTTTAAAAAACTCGAGTTCACTAATACCAATCTTCTTTCAAGAAGGAATACTGCTCCCTCTTCTTGAGTCTCTCGCAATTGGTTTCTGGCTTGAATATAAGGCCTGCTGCTCTGCATCCTACTCTCTCTCTCTCAATAGAGTGTGAACAGCTGTGGGCAGAGACTGATTCATAGATAGCATTTTGCACAGTATTTGGCCCATTTGTTGAACCAATAGTTCATGGAATTAAAATACATTTTGTTTTTCTTTGCAGAACTGTCATGGCATCACGTTACAATGTTTCAGCTATTTTGAAAAGCCTTGATTTGTTGGGGGTGGGGGAGAAGCAGAAAACTGTTAAAGTTCTCTCCAAGGAAGACAAAATGCCAATAAGATCCATTAGGATAGTGAGTTCGAAGAAATGACAGAAACCAAATATTCTTCTGTGGGCTGTGTATACAAACACTTGGGTGCAAAGAGCCCCATGCTATTCAAATGGATGAATTCTCACATATACTTGCTATTCATCCTACTCTGAGGATGTTAGAAAAATGGGAGCAGATTTAGTTATTCATCTTTACTTGCCTAGTTAGCTCCCATGGAAGAATACAAAAATACTTCAATAAAATAAGAGATACAAGAAAGGTTCTTTTGAATGCATTCTGATGTGTGCAAACATGACATATTTAATTAGTATTATATTCCATCTTTAAAAAGACACCCAAGATTTGAGATATGAAATTACCTCTTAATAACGTACAACTGCTAAACTTCTCAAGCACCCGTAACTACTACTAGTTAGTGCAGACCAGAAGTGACTATTTCTCAGAACGGAGCAAAATGCATATACATGTAGGTCACAGAATAACAAAAGTAGAACTAGAAACTTATTGTTTTTATACTTCTCCATGGAACAAGAGTAGTGTAACTGTGATGTAAGTTCATGTGACTAAAAGCTACACAAACAAGCAAAAAAACTACATTAACTAGATCATGAAATTACTTGTGGTAGGTAACAGATGTGTTACTAAGGACGTTTTGTTTATCCATTGCAGTTAGGTTGAAGAGAATCATCAGGAATATAATTTCGCTTAAGAAAACTAGTTCATCTTCAAAAAGCAATTCTTTCTGGCCCCCACTCTATCAGGCTGCACAGAATTTTCAAAGCAGCACCATGTTGTAAAAAATGCCCTTTTAATCAGATTACCCTTGGCGAACGTCCCAAACTCAGGCTGAAGTGCAGTGCTTGTGGTTTCTCAACAGCTTACACTAAGCCTGCACCATGGAAATAATCTACTTTTAAAACCCAGGAAACAAATCGACGGCACTAAGGACATAAGTCGCTGTCATTAGGGAGTGATTAGGCTAAACATTTTTATACACTCTACTAGCCCACTTTCCAAATTATATATCTCTGGTAGATAGGAAGAAAGGTACTTCAGGTGAGTGTTCGGAACAGCCATGCGGAAAAGTTAATAAATCCAAATGAATAGAACAGTAAGAGGAAGAATTAAAAGAGCTCTTGTTTTATTTTTAACTTGCTAATACCTGAATCAGGATTTCAGGAATCAAAAATGGAGAGTTTGGTCATATAATACACATACCCAAAATATTTTTCTTTTCAGCGTATTTTTCTTTTTAGCATAACTTTTTTTAAAGGTTTAGTACTACACATCTCTATTACTTATTTTAGGATAACATGCTTCCTGTGTCATATATTTTAAGTAGGAAACTCAATGGAGATTAAGAAAAAAATATCATTTTTATAATTGATCATTATAGGCCATCCCATTCATCTTTCTTTAACAGTTAGTTTTGGGGATTTAGTGGCTTGTCTTTGTGTTACATTGTGGAATATAGTAGGAAGTTACAGCATGATTCCAAACGTAGCCGCCTCTTCTTGTCCCACAACCACCCCCCTGGAACTCCTCCCCTGATATACCCCAATAGAGCGATCGAGGGCCCTGGTAATTAAAGGCTTACAATTTTAAAATGTGTATATTCATTAATGAAGCTGAGCATTCAGTTGCTTGGTTTTATAACTTTGTGGTTTTTTTTCTTATTTATTTTGCTTTTGTTTTGTCTTTGAGAAATATAAATGAAAAGTATCAACATGCTTTTTACACGTAGAAAACACTGACTTCTTTAATGAAAGAAGCTAAATATATGCTCTCAGCCAGTGGATATGAGAAGTTAATTTTTTTTCACCATGGGCTGAAAAAGATTGGATTTAAGAATGGGCTATTCCACCGGCCCAAAGCTCTGGCTTGAGCAATCTTTGATTCCTACTTTGGACAATCTGAGATAGTTTCATCTCTAATTTATGAAACATTTCATTAATCCTCAATCTGTCAGCTCTTTTTTGACAACAATAGAGGCTGACAAAGATTAATATTTATTACATATGCTTTACAATTTTTTGAAATACTCAGTTCATTTTAGTCCCCATTTCACCTAATTCTAAACAAATTGCACCCTTCCTAATTTCCCCAGAAATCAAAGAGACAACACGGTAAACAATTCTTCAAATACCAAATTGTATAATAATAGATCTAAACACAACATTCAGAAAAAAAATCAAAATACAGCTATCCTTGAGCAGAACCGCTAACATTCATATTAAAAGCATCTCCTATCCCAAGTATTTTCAGCATAAATTTTTTGTGTGCTCTTCTTCCTCATCCTCTCTGCACCCCTCCCACTTTTCCAATCTCATAAATAATTCATGAACTGATAAATATGCAATTTCAAAAAGTGCAGACAAGGCAGCACTGCATTAAAAAAAAAAAAAAAAAGAAAAGAGCTTGTGCTTTTTACACACAAGTCCTATGCTGCACTTTACGGATGACAAATTTTCTAGTATTCAAACCCTGTGTTGTGTACATGATAGGAGTGTGACTGTATTTCTGCTCATATACCTTGCTAGACATGTTATGAATTGTTTGAAGAAGACTGTAATACACAAAATAATATACATTTAAGGAAATGAAGTTAGCAATGTTTTAAAGCTAGGCACTTTATCGTTGGAATTTTTGACTAGTTTAAATGTTCACTCTCTCGAGTTAGAAGATTAGAGATGTGCAAGTTTTGCATATAGGATAATGCTGTAGTGACAACACCATAAAGGTCTCAAACTCCTAAGGCTTTTCCTAAGAGTCATTTATCTGACATCATACGAACAGTCTTAAGAGGCCAATTTCACAAGATCAGCAGTAAACTGTTCTGCCTGAGCTTTCAAACGGGTAAAACCACCCATCTAAGAGCCGGTATATAGAGCAGAGCGAAGGACCTCCATTTTGTGGACTAATTGCTTGATTACCAGCCTGAAACAAAATGGAGGCGAAACCTTTTCAAAGCAGCTCAGCCTGATATATCAGAGGGAAATGGGACATGTTTTAAGGGGATAAAAACATTCCTTAAAGAACCATAGGCATCTAATTAGATAAATATTAAAGGTAACGTAATAAATATGGATTACTTGGATTTATGTACTGAGAATAGAGATAATAGATAGGAATAAAGTATGGATTGAAAGAGAGCTATTCTAGTTTAGCAACAGTTAAGTTTTAAAAAAGGAAACCTGATTTCAGTCAGAAATGTAACCTTTCAAATGAACACTTAAATTGGAAAACACCATGAGTAAGAAATAGACCACAGCATTTAATTTGGACTGGCTAGTTGGAAGCCTATATTTACTGTACTATAATTTCAAATTTAATTAAGTCACACTGCTGACGCCAGTAGCATCAACACAGTAAAGATGATTAATTGCAAGCGTAAATGAAATATAAACAGCCCTAAAAGTAACATTAATGCAGAACCTTGCACACAGAAATAGTATGATCGATTTAAGTGTAAGCGCCTACCTGCGTCTTTGAGACACATGCCAGAATTGGGATGATGGTCCTGCATTTGAATGTAATCACTGTACTAAAAATATAACCTTTTACGGGTCATTATTTTTCTTAAGACATGTGTCCAACCTCCCCTTCTCCTCTCCTCCCCATACCTCAACCCCCAACATGATTTGTTATCTTATAGAAGACTTTTCACACAATTTGCATTGTCATCTTATGGATTGGCTACCGGTACACAAACATGAGCTGACACACTGCAATGGTGGGACTGGGCTGTCACAACAAGGCAGCTGGACTGTTATATATTCACTTTGCTTCCATTGTGCTTCCATTCACAGCAGCAGTAGGACAAAGGGCCCGCCAGAGCTAACCACGGATTGTCACCTTGATTTGTCCAGTCTAGCAGATATGCAGAAATGAATTATATTCTCCTGCTTATGAACACAACACAGAAGCAAATAAGCTTGCAAACGGCATCTTCCAAACCATATTATCTAAGAAATATCAAGCTTCTTCCTAGATACTACATGCTGCCCGGCTCAGTAGGTGAGGAAAAGCGGAAAACCAGTGAAGATACAAAAAGGCTCTGAGTCTCTCATAATATATTCTTGACATTAGAAATTAAACTCTCTCTGATTGAGAGATATGGAATTTGCATTCTGCTTAGCTTTTATTTTTGATGAAGGCTATCACAATGCTTCAAAATGCAAACATATCATATTTTTGAAAAGAATATACAATGTGAAACCTAGTAAATAAAGCTGTTGGTCTTTTAAGAAAAACTATACTGAACTGAAATATTTTTTCTTAAAAATGATAAAATGAATGATTTCATGCAGTATCTATTTATAAGAAACTTTTCAATAAACTCAATTCTTGTCTTATATAAGTTTTACCAAATGTTAAAGCTCTAAGAGTGAAAGCACCCAAAATAGTTTGCTGTTAATGAGAAAATTCACTGGAAGACTTTTTTTAAAATGCCGGTTGTTTAATTTACTACTTTATTGACAAAGAGTTCGTATGCCTTTGAGAGCCAGGCAGTTTTAATATCAACACATGGATAAACGAAGCAAACAGGGTTTAGAGATTTCTTTATGAAAACATGTCATCAAAACCAGAGAAAAGAGGGAAATTGTTGTCTACCAGCTTTCTGAGTGAAGGTTAAAAAAATTCCTTCATGAAGCAAAGAAAAAAAAATTGTTACCTTGAAAAAAAAAAACCTCAAACCTTGTAAAGATCATTTCTCTCTCTCTCTCTCTCTCTCTCTCTCTCTCTCTCTCTGTCTCTCTCTCTTTCTCTGTCTCACACACACACCTTACAAATTATTTCCATTTTTATAGACAATTCTACATTTTTGCTGATCCTTCAAAAATACATTTTTATGAAACCATAGCTTCATGTCTAAGAGTTCTTGGAGCAACAGAATTTAACCTAAAGTTTGTCTTATTATTATTTGTTAACGCTACCTCCAGTGTATGCAGAGTGCTTGCCTCTGAAGAAAAACCTAGAAAAGCATTCCATTTGTTCTTTTTTTTTAAAGTAAGATAAGGCTAATCTGAAGATGCTGCATTTAAAAACCAAGATTTTCCATTGTGTACCTGAGTATATCATATTTAAAATAGCCATCTTAAAAATATGTTCCATTCAAAAGACCTATTAATTCTGCATTTTAAACTGCACTATTCTATTGTCTTCTGCTCAATGCACATGGATTCTGTTCACAAAGCAACACTTGGTACCTTGTGTTTTAAATGGTGAGTAGCACAAACCAACATGATACACGTAGTTATAGACAGCATGTGAGAAAAGAACATAAAACCCTACCCCATACAGAAATGCAAATGTTACTTGATCAAAGGGCTGCACTTTCACAGTGAAGGAATCGGTCAAAATAAAACCTTTACTTTAAGAGGATGCATAAGAAAATCTTGCATGTTTTTCTTCAAATATATTTAAGAAAAATCTGAATATACCAAAAGTATTATTATTGTCCAAAAAAAAATTATACAGATGTGTCTTTCCTTGGAATTCTATGCGGCCAACCGTAAGAGCTCTGTGACCATTCACCTGACTCCAGCAGAATCAGGGCTTGATGGTTACAGAGGGTGACAGAAAGAGACCATTGCAAGTGCTATTATGCAGTTTGCAGGGGAAGATTTCAGCACATTTCAGCTTTATCTAGTTATACCAGGAAGTTTTTTTTTTTTTTCATTTACTAGTTGTGCATAGCCCCCAATACTGAAATTCAACTTGTACTCAGTGATCACCATTTATAGCATTCTTTGCTTTAAGATTTAGCATTATGTGAGAGATTTTCAAGTTGCCTTGGCATTTCAATCTGCTTTATAGTTGTAAATAAAATTTGCACATTAGTGCCTTCATGCACATGGTCCTCTTTGAAAAAGATATGATTCCACTTTATCCCTTTATTTAATCATAAGTTCTGAGAACATAATACAGAGTACTAAGGGTTTCTTCAAATTCATTGTAGAAATACACGCACGGTTTAGAGCTTTTGTGAAAAATGTGATCTCCAGGGCTAAGATGGTTTCCTCAAAGCCTGTCTTTTGTGCATTTAAATTACAGCATGTATATTTGTCTTTAAAACTGAGCATGTTGTATGAAACATGATTCTGAAATTTGGAGTTATTTGGAATTATTTTATAATAAGTGCAAGTTAGAGCTCTGCATTAAATGTAGAAGGGCATTCTATAGTCATTAAAGAGGAAAGATTGAAAATTTAAAGGTTCAAAATAAACACATATGACCATTTTTAAAAAATCAGTAATTATGCTCAAGAAAAAAAATGTTTTCAAGCATTTAATGGAGGACAAAAATAAAATATTTGTGAACGTAAGATTTTGTTCCAGAAAATAATCATAATCACTCACCTCCTCTCCCCAATACATTCCCTCTCCCCTCACCCAGAATGTTCTTTTGAAACAGGTTAAAAAGGGAGAGGGGCATCAAATCACTGTTCAGCATTGTCCGAAACTTTCATTACATTTAAGAGCAAGGCAAGCCACATAGCTCTGCTCCCTGATATATTGTTGAGTGGGCCTTCTAAGGTTCTATTTTCCACGTAGGGTCAAGACTGCTGACATGGGATTAATCAGCTACTCCTCCTAAACCATGAATCAGAACAATTGCTGTCAGTTTCACATGGTACAACTGCCTGGAAACAGAAGACTTGGAAAGTGAGAGAACATATCAGGAATGTAGAAAAGAAAATGTTAGTGGACAGTTGTAACTCCAGTTTGGCTACTTGTGATTTGGTGTAGTCACCAAATTAAAATGATTAAATATATGTTTAACCAAGTGCTTTCAGAACATCTATCCCCCACCTTTTTTCCCTTCTTTGAGATCTTACACATTTATGAATTGTGACATTTTATAAAAACTTCACACTCCTTTACTTTCTTTTAGTAGGCACCATTTATGTTCCATTTCACATTAAAACATGTCTGTTGACCCAGGGTTACAATCAATGAAGGCTGGCAAAATGCATGCAGCTTTTCTGCATACATATTACAGAGCCAACATTGTATTTAACCTCTCCCTCAGTGTTTGCATTACAGAATTGGAAAATACTAGGTGCAAATGTCTGCATAAAGGGAAACGGAAATCCTTCACTATTAGGGAGGAGTGTGACAAGCTTCTTTTTATATGATGATACACTTAACATCAAAATGGCCCTGCTCCTAAATTAGATCACTCTATTACTAATGATGATATGAAAATGAACACATTGATCACATGTTTGGAAAAACAACTATCTTTAGCTTTATAAATGATATTCAAACAAAACCAAGAGTTATTTTTCTTGGGGATAAAGTACCACATGCAAATTAGCTTTTTCTGTTTGTTAGCTTTAGAATTAGATAGTTTCAGGAAAATAAGTGTTAATACTCTATGATATAATATGTGATCAGGACATATGGGCAAAAGTGATTAATAATTGTGCCATGCCAATGAAATAATAGTGTATTAGAGAACTAAAACTAAGGGAATTTTCAAAGTGAAAGGTTAATTTCATTACTAAATGTAATATTATTCAGTAGTACTATTCTGTTTGATTCTAAGATAGAATGATTTAGAGAACAGTTCTATTTTCCACATATTTTATTTTCCATAATTAAAAATTAAATAGCTGTTTTAATACTGATATGTTTTTAAAAGTTAAAAGATTTGTTACTCAAAATGATAAGAACAAAAATTATATATATGATAATATAATAATGCATAAATAGCCATTTATAAATGGAACCATTTCCTATGTACCTGAGATCTGCTTTTACATAACTGATTGAAAGTAATAAACTTTGATGTTTCATGATGCTACTACAAATGAATTCATAGCATATGAGAACACAGAAAAAATATTGAGATTGTCCATAAATAGTGCAACAATTGTGTACATATATATAATCCATTTTACATATACATAAATTATATTTTATCTTACCCATATACACAGTAAAAACATATGGGCAATTAGAGATTTATTATTATTAAAATACACTACAGAATTGGTATGTTAAATGAAATGGAATTATTTTACAAAAATTGTATGTAACAGAAAAAATACATATTCATTTTAGTATGCAATAATAAAGACTCATTTTTATAACACAAAAATTCTATGGTCATAATTTTATATGCAATATTTGGTGTATCTACACAAAAGTTCTCCAGAAGATTGAATCACAAAAGAAAGAAATAGAAGTATCTGTTATCATTTGTCACAAGAATTCATTCTTCTCCAAAAAATTTACCTTATAACTTCAAAACATTACTTGGAAACAAATGTATAGCTATCATCACTTTCTTTAAGTTTAGAACAACATTTTTAATGCTTTTGGAAATGTATTGATTTGATTAAATAGTATGGGGATTGAAATTATAACTATATTATTGCTCCATTGAAAAATACTTTTGTTTGACAGAAAAAAGTGCAAAATTATGTGAACAAAAATTGGCCATAAGTACTCATAAGAAGTACTGCTTTTGGATATAGGTGACTTATTTTTATCCAAAGGCAATTAAAGATGAATGTATTTTATAATTGATGAAATATTTGATTATAAAAATAATTGGTTGTAGTGTAATTCAAAAATGATTAACTGTTCTCTGACGTTGATATATAAGACATTTGATAAAATTACTGCCATGTTTTCAAATTCTACAAAGCAGTGTAAATAATTTGTAAAAGGCTGTTTAGAATGATTTTAATCTTCTTTCCTGTTTTATTAATAATTTTTATACAAGCAAAAGCACAATAAATATATTTCTAAAGAATTTCATAAATGTACCCATATTCTATGTGTATTTGTTTAACATTGCCAGGGTTAATTTTAATTTGAAGCATTTAACGCTATTCTTATTATTTCCAAGGAAATTCATAGGATCAATGTTATTGCCCTAATGCTTGAATAAAAGCTTTGTATGAAGTGATTTATAGAACATGATATTCAAATCCGTTTTTGAGAAAGAATATTCTGCTTATCCAAAATCAAATAACATGTGCTACATATTTTTAAATGATTTGATAAAGATGTTCAGGAATGAAAACATATGCCGTGTATCTCGGAGTAAAATCAGGGTAACCAAGTATACATAAAGGAGCAGGTTTAAAGCTTAGGATTATACCTGGAAACAATTTCTACAGGACGAATTCAAAGTGCTACAGACACACAGAGGTGCTCACAAAGAGTGGGGCAGGGAGCGGGCTGGGGAAGAGGAAAGAGGAAGCCTTGATAACCTTTAGTAAGACAACCAATTCATCGACGTGACTCCTACCATTCTCCCCAGAATGATTTGCACCAAGAAAGACTAGACACCTAGATCAAAGCCACACTCAGCCTCGGGAATCTGGCTAACTTGTCCTCAATTATAGATGACCTTTAGGCAAAGAAAGAAAATATTTTCTCAGCATTAAATGGAATGAAATTTGTATTTTAAAATTGCTGAGTCTCAATTTAAAATTGAGACATGCACAACTGGACTCCCAACAATTTTTATTGCCTTTGCTTCACCAATATTTTATCTACTTTCTGCATAGAATAAGGGAATAAGGTTTAAAATTACTACATATACCTAGAAACAGCAAATCAATACTCAATAAGCTTTTAAAATTCCATGTGAGTCTATGGAAAAGAATCAGAAAACAAGTATGACAATGATTTATAAAACAGAATTTTTTCCTGTCAAAAATTAAATCAGTGTAAAATCTGGGTTCCTGCTAATGAAAATAATATCAAAGGGTTGCTAACTATATCAGTGTTTTGTAGCTTCAGAAATATTGTTATCTCCGCTTGAAAAAACAAATCTCTGAAATTGTTTACCAAATAGTTGGATGATACCTCAGAATTATGACTGTAGAATATACTTTGAAGAAGAGAGAATTCTGCTGGCAAACTAAAGATTTCCGTTTAAAATATCTAAAAAGGATTTTGGTGTTTTAAAATTACCTTTTAGAGTAGCTATTTAATTTGAAAAAAATTTTTTTGGTTAAATGCTACTCTAAAAATCCAAATGAAGAAAACAGGACTATGATAGGACAATAACATCGTTGTGTAGCAAGAATTATTCTTAAATAGTAGTATTTGGTTAATAAAATTTCCCTTATAAGTAAAAGTTTAAGAGACTCTAAATCACACAATCAAATTATGAAACCTCTATTTAAACCATCATCTGAATCTGTTAAGAATAAATTTTCTTAAAGGTTTATGCGTATCTATTTTTACAAAGTATTCATGCCTGCCCTGCTTTATACCAGATAAATACACTTTAAAAGTTTCCACTGCATTTTTAAAAATAAAAACATCTTTATAATTATGTTTTTCTTTTTTAATCCATTGTGCAAAATAATCAAAAAGTAGGAAAAAAATGTGTGATAAGAAAATAAATTATCTGCAATCCCCACAATCACAGGCAAAAACACTTTAGAATATTTCCTTCCAGTCTTTTTTTCCTGGGATTTTATGTTTGATAAAAATTGATAAAATAAATTATACATAAATTGGTATTCTGCACTTTAGTTCCAAATTGTGTTAGAATTTCACTGCATGCTCTTTTCAAACAAAACAATAAATATTATGTGATCCTCCATCTTATGAAAATATTAGTTAAATCACTTTTCAGGAAACAAAAAAGGATATTTGTTATTTAAAAGATACTATGAATACTTCTTTGTAAGATAATAATTGCCACTGAATTATTTTTCCTTACAATTTTGTGGGTTATTTAGAACAAAAGATAAAGATGAACTCTGAGTTTGGTGAAAATGGTTATCAGATAAATAGCTTAGCTTTCACAACATGTCTTGCCAAAAGCTTGCAAATCGTTCCTCACTTGGGGGCATGTGAGAAAGGGCTGCAATAAGAATAGCTGAGATTTGCTGGAGCAAAAGCTTATGGAAAGAAGAATCTGCAGGTTTAAAAAGGTAATGCTGTAATCTTACTTTTATCCGGGAGCAAACCATAGATGTGCAGTGTGACCATTTGCAAATGTCATTTAAAAAGAACACATACATATGAATTCATATTCATTGCAGATAACCTTGCTGTTTTGTATTCTGAGATGATATTTGTGTGTGTGATATATATACACTCACCTTAAAATGTATCGAGAACCAAAGTCACATGAACTGCTAAATGAAATAATAAGGAAAATGTGCAAGAAGGCATGTAAACAGGGTAGATACTTAACAATGTTGCAGGTGACATAAAGATTTCCTTTCTTTGCTGAATTTCTCACTATCAAAAATTTTCCTGAAGAAGCAATAGTCCTACTTATATCAATAGGGTTTTGCAGGTGTTTAGGGACATTTTACTGAAAAAAAAAAAAAAAGACAAAATTCCCAATTTTTATTAGGTAGATATTTCTGACATGTGACCAAACATTTTTTTCTGCTCTTTTACTGATCATTCTACTTGACAGAAATGACTTGATGCTAAAAGTAGGATGGAATATCTTGAGATAAATGTAATAATAGGTTTTGCAGTTTGACTAATTTTTAAATTTAGTTGAACAGTTATTTTCACTAAATTGATTACCTTACTTAGGTTAGGGGATACATTGGAGAGAGAGAGAGAGAGAGAGAGAGAGAGAGAGTATGTGCACGCGTGCGCTGAGGGAGGAGAATGATAGAAAAGTTTTATGCCTATGGAGAAGTAGAAATGATTACAGACACAGAAAGTGTTTAAAATTACACACGCAGTCATCTCTGATTACAAGTGTCAAATGTTTTTCACATGTTTCAACTATAAAATAATCCTGGTACCATTACTTTAGAAAGACAAAATATAGTGATATGTGCATGTCAAAGATCTAAATGTAGTATTAATTTTACTATTTTTAGTGGAATTTACTTTTAAATAAAGTGCATAGTACATATTTAGAAATATGGCACTCTATATCCCGGCCTGCAAAACAGAGTAGGGTTGATTTAAATGACACTTTTGAAATGAACATGTCCTAAGAGGTGCTCTCTCAGTTGTCTTGCTGCTTTATTTTAATATGAAAAAGATAATCTAATCTCTACTTGCTAAGAAGATTATGCATGTATTTATTTATTTAAAATTAGGATATACTTGATATCATATTTGTTCCAGACACACAAAGCTAAGAAATAAAGGCGAGTCCAAATACGAGGAAAGGTCTAAGCTCGAGTATCTGTTTTATTGCAACCCTCATTTTATAAAGTAACAAGACTGTTCATTCTTCATTTAATAAAAAAGTAACTGTTTCCATTCTTTCCCCGCAAATCATCGAATTGAAGAATGAGCACTACTAGATTTGAAGGAAAGTGAAAACTAAAGATGTTCTTTCATGTTTTCCTTGGGGGTGTAAAGGGAAATTGTTATTTTCCAATTTATTTCATACCACGAAGTTAAATTTTATTTTGTGGATAATTTAATTACCTTTCATACCTCATAGATTCATAACATTTTAAGGCATGCTTCCATTTTCCCTCTTTCCTTCATATCTCACATAACCACTCACAGAATGATAGAAATCTTTGAAATGCTCATGTTGTCACATGAGACTGATTCTTTGAAAAAATTACAATCTTTGTCTTTTTAAGGGAACTTACATATGAATTTAAAATTCATATCTTAATCTATTAAAATATACTCAATCCCCTTAAAACACTCCCTTTTAATATGCTCAATCTCTTTAAAACACCCCCTTTTAACTTAGTCACTTCCTTCTAAGATGCTACAAGCAATTTGACTGGCAGATCTCATTCATGCAACCATATAATTGTTTCCTGATTTGGGGTTTAAGAATTATATAAAGCGTAAGCAGTTTGAGTATAGAGTAATGAGATCTCTAACAAACAGACTTAAATTTACATTTTCAAATAAGTCATTTTCATCCAAAGGCATCTCCTTCAGAGTCTGTAGTGGTTCCATTTATGTGACCATTCTTCTCTTTAAAGTGACCTTCTTCATGGGCATCCTGTTCACAAACCTCCAAAGAGGTTAAGTTATGATGTGCTGACATCATTTAGTTCCAATATATTGAAGAGGTAGGTGATATGGCTTGGTAGTGGTACAAAAAAGAAGGAAAAGAAGAAAAGAAACATTATGTTCTTTAATGTTGGATTAAATAATGTGACTAGTCTTCTTGTGTGATTCATGAACAGATTCAGAAGATGGTTCTAAAACAACAGTTTCAAACAAAGTTTTGAAAAAACACAGTAGTACTGGTGAACTCTATGTGTGGGCTCTAAGATAGCTTATTTGAAGGATGATGCTCATTTGCATATATGCATACTAATTTGCTAATTTTAAATACAGTAGTCTTCCCTTATCCAAGACCTCCACAGATGCCTGAAACTTTGGATGATACCAAACCCTATATATATTATGGATTTTTTTCTTTACATACATACTTACAATAAAATTTAATTTATAAATTAGGCCCAGTAAGGGATTAAAAATAATAATAAAACAGAACAATTATAACAATATGCTGTAACAAGAGTTATATGAATGTGGTCTTTCTCTCTCTCAAAGTATTGTACTGTGCCTCAGGTAACTGAAAACATAAAAAGCAAAACCATGGATAGAAGGGACTACCGTTGTGTGTGTGTGTATACTCATATTCTATGGCAATACTTTGTATGCCTTTTACCACATTTATATCTTGAAAGAGGAAAGAAAAAAAAAGATGAGCTGCGCAGTTAGAAACTAAAACAACAGAACATTGTGTAGCTGAGGCCCAGTCAGCTGCCTATTTGCTCCCATATTTTGCCATTTGTTAGATAAGGAGATTTCACACTTGGTTCCAATTCATTGAATTTTGCCTGTAAAGTACTTTATCACAAATTTAGACCCCCAAAATTGCATTATCCAGTTTGGATTACTCAATTTATATATTAGACTTGGTTGTGAATGCATTCCCATTATTTCTAAAACCAAAATAATCCTCAAAAGAAAATGTCTTCAACCTTTGATGGTAGTCTGTAGTTTGAAGAATATGTCACATATTGTGAAAATAATTCCAAAAAGGATCTTACAGTAATATTTCATCAATGCTCACTCATTGGCTTAAGATGACCATTTGAAGGGAACAGGACTCTGAGTGTTCAATTTTTGATGTGGGTACCTAAAATGTTTTCATGGAGTTTTATTTTTACATACCTTCTTTCGTAGAACATATTATTATAAAATTGTAAATGTAACGACAATAAGCCAACTTGATGACTTTTCTTTTATGAATGGTCTCAGGGGTTAACATCGAATCAGAATAAATATTGAAGGGTATAGTTAAATTAACTTTCATTATTACACAAAATCATTCTAAGATACAGTGTTTCATTTCCATCTACCTCCAATTATAGGAAAATGGATTGTTAAAATATTATGTCTTGTTGAGATAAATTGTTATTTTTTTAAAAAAATATTTGAAACATGAAGGAACTAGTATATCTCAACACATTGTAGGAGAAGAGTTTTTTAAAAACTTAGACATAATAGTTTTATCAATATATAATTATCAGCATTTTATCTACTGACTTCCTTAAATTAGTTAAATGTCTGTAGATTGTGTAAGTCACTGACTGGCCAGGGAACCATCACATTCACTAATATATTCACCTGGACCAATTTCTTAGTGCAGATTTGGGTATTTTGAAAGATAAATACATGGAGCATTTTAACACACATTTTAAATTCCCTCTTGCTTTATTTTACTTAAATGGAGGAGTCTACAAATATCATTTGGAGATAACCTTTATAGAGTTGCTGTAAAAATTCGTACCTTGCCAGATGTTGTTTCATCTCCTACCGCTAAAGGTTTCAAAGTGAACATCAAGAAAATGTCTTCAACCACTTCTACTACATCTGGGGCTTAAGAATTTTCTGAACATTTCAGTCAAAGCTTGACACCTTCAGATTTTCTATACACCAAACATTATCAAAGTTATGTGATTTACCAATATGTTATTTTCAGAACAAGAAGGAATTTGGCAATAATTTAGCTTAACCCCTTGTTCTGTATATGAGAAAACCAGGACCTGAAAGCCTGAAGTTCCTTATTCAGTTCATAGCCTTTTATATTAGTAGGGTGTGAAGAATTATTCAGACCAGTATGTTTAGGACACCCCGCCCTGCTCCATGGACAGTTGGAACTACATAAATAGATAGATAGATAGATAGATAGATAGATAGATAGATAGATAGATAGACAGATAGATACAAATATAATTGCTTTTTTCCTGATCTATTTGTAGTTAGCTAATCCAATGCTGGTGATTGTCTGAACAGATTTGGAACTCATTTAGGCTTTTTATTTTTATTTTTCTGATCACGTAAAGATAAATTTTTCTCAAGAGAATAAAAAAGAAATCAAGACTTAAATAGGTCAAGCTTTGAAACCTTCTAGCTAGAGCTGATTCAAAACCGTTTTGAGGCCATATTTCCTCTTGATCGTAGAGGCGATAGTCAGAGCAGGCTGGTCTCCAGCCCTCTCAGACTGTGGCACTGCCCAGGAGGGAGAGGGGGTGGTGATGGGGGTGGCAGGCGGCCACAGAGGCAAGCTGAGCAGCGAATTCTTTAAGGGAACCAGAGATCATTTAAGGATGTTCATTGTGTTCTTCCTTATTTGGAATTCTGTTTATGCTGTTAACATTAACATAGATTTTCCTCAATGAATGTTTTCCAGCTAAAAGATATATTATGTGAATTTTTTCAATATTACTTCACTAAATTAAAATAGTTCCGTCTTGCAATGAGGCCTTTGCCTTTTGATGTTATACTTGGGTTTTCAGATAACATCCATGACAATACACATGTACTCTGCAAAGATGATCTTTTTTTATTTTATATATATTTTTTGGGACAGAGTTTCACTCCTGTCACCCAGGCTGCAGTGCAGTGGTGCCATCTTGGCTCACTGCAGCCTTAACCTCCCTGATCAAGCAATTCTCCTGTCTCAGACTCCCAAGTAGCTGGGTTACAGGTACCACCGTGCCGAGCTAATTTTTGTATTTTTTCAGATCATGGGGTTTCTCATTAGTATGATTCCCAGGCTGGTCTCCAACTCCTGAGCTTGTCTTGGCCTCCCAAAGTGCTGGGATTACATGTGTGAGTCATTGCACCTGGGAGATCTTTTTAATCAATGTCATTTAGGGTTCACAGTATCTTTTAATAATTTGAAAGGTTTTCTGTCTGGTGATACCAAAATTAATGTAAATATTTAGGTTTTTTTATTTCACAATTTGAATCCATGCATTTATTTATTTATTTTTTCCCTGCAAGCTTGGTGACCTTATTGCCAAAACTGCATACATTTTGCTTCTTATCCCACTAAAAAAATACCAGTGTTATGATATTTTTCCTATTTTATTTTAAATGATTGGGATGATGGAGACGCTGTTTCAAATCTCCCCATGCAAAAACCAAAGAGAACCATCACCACATTCGTGGTGATTGTATTTACTAAATCACTCCCAAATTAGACACTTCAGAAACAACACGCTACACAAATAGCAAATATTCAATTTGTGCATTGCCTGAAAGTTTTGGACTACATTACCCTACATATCCATCACAGGAACAATAGAATAAAATGATTCTGCAAGGTTAGAGAAATCAAACCCCCTCAGTCACTTTTCATAAGGAATATTTGGATAACCAAGGCTTGATGCAAATATTTGTTACTAGCCATTACGACAAGCTGGGGACATTCCATGATCTTATTAGTACCCAGTCATTCATAGTTTGCTTTTTCTGTATCAAAACATGCACACAGATAATAGGAATAAATTGTTTATTTCCCATGTTACTAGGCAATTATAAATATTTCAGCAAAAGGGTTATACTGTGCCAAGGTTAGAATCTAATAGAATAATTCAAGATGCAAATGCCATTGTTTAGTAAGCTAATGCTGATGTTCCCAAATAGTGTTCATCTGATTGGTTTCGAAGTAAAAAGACTTAAAACAGAATATGGTATGCACAAGTTTTTAAAAAGCTGTTAGCTTATTGCTTATCACTTCTGTAAGGTCTCCTTTATTTTTTCATCTCTGGGCAGTATTCTAGGAAATAATGCTATGCACTTTACATAGCTACTAGCAACGGAGAACTCCCTAATTCAATTCTACAATATTTTAAAAACAAAAATTACAAGAGTTACAAAGCTACTTGTTTATTTTACTACTTTTATTATACAATGTTTTCAGAGGACTCTGCTTCATTCAGTATTGCAGGCAACTTTTTCCACTATTGTTCTTCATGATGTTTTGTATCGGCTGATATGTAAAGTTGAGATTTATTAATAGGGTATAGCTACTCTGAAAAATAAAAATATAGTTACAGAATCATGGAACTAGAATTGGTTAGAGGAATTTTTGAATCATCTTACTGTATAGGTCAAAGAAGACACGCCAGTGAAATAAAACAATTTGGCCTGAATTTAAGTTAATCTTTTGCAGAACAGCCAAGACCAAAGCTGAGGCCACATAATACAATGTCTGGTGTAGCACTGTTTATGCTATCTCATATTTTTGCCTCTTCTTTCTAAAGTTTTGTTATTTTTGCAGGAGAACGGTGGGAGAAGGCTCTCTAGGAGGTCTACCTACCCCTTGTGCATTCTACGGGTTCACTGAGAACCCTCTATCCTTACAGAAATGCTCATCTATTCTATTTTCCACAGTCGTTTCTTTCATCTTCTATTGCTTTCATATTTTTTTGGTATTCTTTCCATTTTAGAGAAGATAGAAAAATTGCTAAAATTCGTAGTTCTTTTATGATGTTCTGGAAAAACACAAGAAGGAACCAAGATATTTTAAAACAGGAACATTTCTTCAAGTTTTAAGAGATGGGATGGAGAGAGAGGACATCCTTCTCAGCAGTCACTGGGATATACCTACGGGTAGGAGATCAGGAGTAGAGCGATTTCCAGAAGGGCTGGGCTGCTTTCTGATTATGCTTCAATAGGCTAACTCTTTATCTTTTAAAAAGAGAGTTCTGTGCCCATTTTAGTGGAAACTAGTCATAGGACATGTACATTAAAACAAACCCTCCTCCATCTTAAAAGAAGGAGGGTGAGATGTGAGGATTAGCTGAGCCTGGGAGGTCAAGGCTGCAGTGAGCCATGTTCATGCTACTGCACTCTAGCCTGGGTGACAGAGGGAGACCTTACCTCAAAAAATATAGAAAAAAAAGAGAAACCCACAAAAACACAAAATGGTATGGTTTGACTGTGTTGACACTCAAATCTCATCTTGAACTGTAACTCCCATAATTTCCACATGTCATGGGAGGAACCCAGTGGGAGGGGATTGAATTATGGGGGCAGGTCTTTCCTGTGCTGCTCTCATGATAATGAACGAGTTCACAAGATTTGACGGTTTTAAAAATGGGAGTTTCCCTGCACAAGCGCTCTTTTTGCCTGCTGTCATCTACATAAAATATGACTTGCTCCTCCTTGCCTTCTGCCATAAGGGTGAGGCCTCCCCAGCCATGTAAGACCATTTAACCTCTTTTTTTCGTAAATTGTCCAGTCTTGGGTATGTTTCTATCAGCAGCATGAAAATGGACTAATACACAAGACAAACAAAAAAAGTAAGAAGGACAGAAACAAAAAGTATGTTTTTATCAATTTAGTATTCAATGTGACATTGATTTATATATAACACACACATTTGTTAGTTTCTTTATTTTCTTTATGGTGGTAGTGAATATCTAACATGTGTATATGTTTTGAATGTACAAAAGTTCAGATGTCTTCCAAGAGAGGTAGGACACTTTTTATTTATTTCCAAAATATTATTCTAGTTAGGTGCAGTGAATCATGCCTGTAAGCCTAGCACTTTGGGAGACCAAGGCAGAAGGATCACTTGATCCCAGGAGTTTGACATTGAGCAACAAAGCAAGACCTGCCTCCACAAAACAACTGAAAAATTAGCCAGGTATAGTGGCACATGCATGTAGTCTCTGTTACTCAGGTGGCTGTGGTAGGAGAATCGCTTGAGCCCAGGAGGTTGAGGCTGCAGTGAGCTGTGATTGCACTACTGCCTTCCAGCCTGGGCGACAGAGAAAGACTCTGTCTCAGAAAAAAAAAAATATATATATATATATATATGTATTATACATATATTTTTATATACTATATATATGCTATATATAATACCACATAATTCTATATATAATTATATATATATTATTCTGAAACAAGGAGGTGAATTTCATTCATTGTGCAATCATCAAAATGAAGAAAAATCTAGAAGAAGTTGTTCAGCTCACCACTAGTAGATCCCAGATGAGAATACAACCTTCTGGAACATATCCCCTGTGGACTGACATCCCCAAATTTAAAATATTCCAGCCTTCGGGATTCACATTTTATATGAATTTTTATATGATTCATTTGTTTATTGGCATACTAATCTTTCTAGGTACATCAAAATGTATATATAAACATGGTTAGTAATTGATTTAATAAAATAGAACTCTATTTTTCTAAAAAGCAGACATTCTGGGCTAAAAGCACAAATAGTAAAATATAGGCTACTAAGAAGCACTTACACACTGAGCATGAGGCACACAGAGTTTAATATTTCCCTTTGGGGTGGCAGAAATTTTTAGTAGGGTTTTTTCCTTCATTTCCAAAGGCATACAAGGGTTGAGACATCCAATCTTTAATGTGCAATAAAATGAAAAGGCAATTTTCCAAGAGCCGTGAGACTGCAGCTAATTAGCACATTAATTTATATAAATAAAATTCTCTTTGCTGTTCCCCAGTGTTCTGCCTGAGAAATGCAACAAGATGAATGAACATGACAAATCAAAGTGAAATTTACAGGCTTAAAATAAAGGATACAGAAATAATCCCTTGACCTTATTCCAACTTTTCTGTCCCTGCTTCATCAGTGCAGCTCTGTCAAGAGCTCCTAAATGTGTGCTCCTTGTTCCACCACACTTCAATTTTAAGGAAAATTTCCCAAGAAGGGTACAACCAGTTCTTTCCTCCAGGACCTGAACTCCTAAATAAAATAGCTCAGTTTACAACTCAAGAGAATGACTCTCTTTTATTTTTACGTTTACTTTTAAGATTTTCTCACTTATATTTCTTAACAAAAACATAAACATTGTTTCCATTTTTTAATATTTTCCTTACATACAAGATATTGTGTTTAATTATTCTTAGTTTTAACTAATTTTTATGATTAACTTGAATTTTTAAAACTAAAAATTTCCTAAGGCCAAGTCAATATTTCAAATGAAATTATTGGTTTAATAGAAAAGCAAGCTCGTAATTACCGGGAAATACTTTGTTCAATTTTTATTTTATTATTACTCTTAAAAACACATTTAATGTAGTAAGTACTTTCAAATATGTATGTATACATTCTAACTTTTACATACATATCTAATACATATATCCAGATATATCCCCCTTGACAGAAGATAGCCTGCACAACCATAGGGAGTTGGCCATGATTATAACACAAAATTAATAAAATTAATTTTATGAAAAATACAATAGAACAGAAAATTTAGAAACGACTTTATATAGTAAATGCAACTACTGTTTTGTGAGACACATCTATCAGTTATGAGTATCTGAGTGTATACGAGAGCGAACAAGACAGTGTGTGGACTTAAGGAATGTATGCTATAGTGAAAAATCAGAAAATAAACAAGTGAACAAAATGTATATGTGATACGATCTCTAGTGATGGTGACACAAAATAATGTAAAAGAAGATTAGGGAATTGGAGACAGATACCAAGGGTAGCATGGGGCTGCTGTAAAACAACTGTTAAAGATGGCTCACTGAAGAGGTACTATTTGTTCACCCTGAATAGTGTGAAGAGGAACATTTCAGCCATGGGCACAGCTGATGCAAAGCCCCTGAGGTAGGAACATTATTGGCATGTATAGAGGAGCTGCATGAAGGCCATTAGGAGTGGACTGGGTTACATGTTGGGGGAATGGGTACCATGACGCCCAGGGATAGGGTCAGCTGCCAATGATACGGGTCCTTGTCAGCC
This sequence comes from Colobus angolensis palliatus, assembly GCF_000951035.1. NCBI lineage: Eukaryota > Metazoa > Chordata > Mammalia > Primates > Cercopithecidae > Colobus > Colobus angolensis. The sequence continues at coordinate 4,789,794 of NW_012123154.1, read as the reverse complement.
ATGCCAAGGACTCTAGATTTTATCTAAAGTGGGATGTGAAGCTGCAGGGAGAGCTTTGGCATTTCCATCTCTTAAAGTGCTCTCTAGTTGCTGCGTGGAGAACACACTATTGTGAGAAGGTTAGAGTAATGAAAAAGCCAGACTAGTTATAAAACCAAATGAAATACAGGAAAAACAAGATAATAATACCTTGGTGTAGGATGGCCATGATGGAAGGGTGAGAAGTGGTTACAGTCAGAATACAGTTTGACCAATAGGACTTGATGACTGAAGATGAATGATAAGTATGAAGGTAAGAAACATATCGACGATGACTTTTTGACTTTTGGTCCTAATAATCTTGTGAATGATAGTGGAGCCTCTCACTGATATGTGGACAGTTTTGGGAAGAGAAAAGTGGGGCTGGGTGATTGGTTAATTATGCTTTTCCCCTTTTTACTCTGATTAATATCTTACCCTTATTATAGCATTCTTATGAACATTGATTAAGGAATGACTAAGAGCCTGGCTCTGTGCAAAATCCTGGGACTATAAGGTCAAAATAAAAACATTTTTATACAAACAAAAACAAAACTGGAAATTACAACATGCTGTAATTTGTGCTATAATAAGTATACAAAGAGAATATACTGGAAGGCAGAGTAAAGAACCTTTATTAATTTAATGGGCAATCAATATTTCCAATCAAAGTGAAACTGGAGCTGTGTTTCGAAAGACAGGTTGAAATTAACAAGAATAACAGCTTGTGGAGGAGATGGAGAACACTCTAAGTGTAGAAAACAGAATGGGCAAGTGCATAAAGAAATAAAGCATGTGTGTTGGAAACCTAGTTCACTGTAATCGAGTCTATGTTGGATATTGGCAAATTATGTAGCTAAAATGGTAGGCAGGGACAAGATCATATAGAGCCTTGTTTATTGAGCTAAGGGGTTTGAGTTTTTACTAAAATCTATAAAGACGCTACAGGATTAAAATTAGGGGAAATGATATGATAAGAGAAATTGGATGGGGACCAGGCCAAAGGCAGAAAATACAGTAAAGATGCTTTTGTAGGAATCAAAAATAGATATGGTGAGATCCTAAATTAAGGCATTGAGAGCAGGGATGAAAAAAGGAGATTAAGTTTTCACTCTACTAAGGAAGTAGGCGTTGTAAGGTGAGCACTGGACAAGAGAGGCAGATGACGTCAGTGAAAGTGCACTGAGAGTGTAAGCAGATGACCTGTTAGATCCACTTTATGCTTGGTCAGGAAATATTTAGAGGTCTAATCATAACACCTAGCCAGATCCCTTGCATGACTCGAGTTCTCTAATTTAGGCTCTTCCTGAGTCTTGGACAATTTACACCCTGGGTCCTGATTTCTGTCACAATAAACTCCCTGACCTTCCTTTTTCCTTTGACCTGTGATCTTCCTATTGCTCCACTGCAAGTAGCACATGGTTAAGTGAAGGACAATGGTATTGAGCTTACACATAGTGCAGGATTACCCTCTAACCAGCTGTTTGACCTACAGCAAATTTCATTTCTCCTGAATATAATCCTAAGATTATGTGTCATGGTGAGAAATCAGAAAAATTAAGAATGCCCAATAATATATAATCAGTTAAATGATTTTGAATATCATAAAACACAAAGAATTTCCAAAAAGTTCATAGAAAATGTGTATTTTATAAAAAAAAAACTATACAAAATGTCAACATTTTTTGCACCAAAATAAACTCGCATTCACTGTTATAACATGCCTGAACAGAATCTAGTTTGAGGCACTTAGAAGAGTAAGACACCAAGTTTATAGGGACAATGCCCCAAAGTAATCAGTAGTTTACAAATAGATAACTCACTTTAAGAAAAGACAAGATGATGTTTAGATGAAGCCTGCAGCAGCAGACCATCCACATCAATTTGTCAGGAAAAAAATTAATCTTGTTTGTGCCCTAATTGAAGAGGACCAGCAACAAACAGCAGAACCAATAGCTAATACCATAGACCTTTCAGTTGGGTCAGCTTACACAATTCTGACTGAAATATTAAAGTTGAGCAAACTTTCCACTCGATGAGTGCTAAAGCCATTGCACACAGACCAGCTGCAGAAAAGAGCAGGGCTTTCAATGGAAACTTTTAACAACTGGAATCAAGATACTGGAGCATTACTCAATGAATTATCACAGTAGGTGAAACATGACTTTACCAGCATGAACCTGAAGACAAAGCACTATCAAAGCAATAGCAACCAAGAGGTGGCAGTGGTCCAGTCAAAGCCAAAGTAGACCGGTCAAGAGCAAAGTTCATGGCAACAGTTTTTTATTTTTTGGATGCTCAAGACATTTCTGGAGGGCCAAATAACAATCACATCTTATTATGAGAGTGTTTTGAGAAAGTTACCAAAGCTTCAGCAGCAAACCCCCCAGGAAAGCTCTACTAGAGGGTCCTTCTTCACCACAACAGTGTTCCTGCTCAATCTTCTCATCAAACAAGGGCAATTTTGTGAGATCTTTGATGGGAAAGTCTTAGGTCTCCACCTTAAAGTCCTGATTTGGCTTCTTGTGGCATCGTTTTGTTTCCTTGTCTTAAAAAGTCTTTAAAGGCACCCAATTTTCCTCAGTTAATAATGTAAGAAAGACTACATTGACATGGTTTAATTTCCAGAATGCTCAGTTATTTAAGTGTGGACTAAATGGCTGGCATTATCACTTAGAAAAGTGTCTTGACCTTGATGGAGCTTATGTTGAGAAATAAAGTTTATATTATACATATGTTTTTATATATTATATATAATATATTTTAATCATATATATAAATGATATATATCAAATATATATTTGAGACAGGGGATCATTCTACCACCTAGGCTGGAGAGCAGTGATGCAATCACAGCTCATGGCAGCCTTGACCCTCCCGGGCTCAAGTTACCCTCCTGCCTCAGCCTCCCAAATAGCTGGGACCACAGGTGCACACCATCATGTCCAGCTAACCTTTTGATTTTTTTTCAGAGATGAGGTCCCACTATGTTGCCCAGGATGGTATTTTTATCTTTTAATTCCATTTTTCCACAAACTTTTTGAAGTCTCCTTCTAATATATAGCATTAAATTTCATGTTTTTAGAATATTTAATAACAGAAAATGATATCTTACATAAATAGAAAGCAGTTTATAAAGCTGCATGTTTTACCTATACAAATAGATACATATTATAGAGAAATTTGAAAAGATATATTAAAAATGATATTAATGTTCATGTTTATCTTCATGAAAAGTGATTATGGGTAATTTTTATTTTCCTCTTGGTGACTTTTTGGTATTTATTATATTTTCTACAACAAAATATAGGCACATTATATATCAGCAAAAAATATATAATCTGTGGTTTGCTCATCCCCAACAATAATTTCAAACACAGTATATATCAGATTAGGATATATTCAGCTGCAAGTTCCAGAAACCTCCATTAAAAGTATAGTAAAGAGACTTATGCTTCCACTTAGGACAAAGACAGTGTCAGGATAGTGTTGCTTCCATCTTGACAATGAGAACAAGCCAGATAACCTATTTAATCATAGCTGCGGTATTCTTGTTTTAAGCCATCACAGAGCTGAGGAAGCAAAGAAACCTAAATAACAAGAATCTAGAAAAATGACAAACTCTTCCTAGGAGAGAATAAATGAATACAAAAATTCACAATCACTTTCATTTTTGGATGAACAATGAGGAGTGAAGGACAGGGGCAAAACAAGATCACTAAAATTTTTAGAAATTTGTAAGGCCACTAAGGAGAGGCATGACAGGATCCAGTGGACAGTAGCCACATACAGAATTGCACCCACCCTCCAACTCTGTCCTATAGGCATGCATTAATGCCATCAGAAAACTGAATAGGGCTGGGGGCCTGGTGAGGGCTGAGGGCAGGGTAGGCATTTCCATCTCCCATAAAATGGGAAGCAAGGGCCGACAAGCCTGCTGGAGGGGCAAGAAATCTGGGAGAAATCACCTCCTGATGCCCAAGTATGCAGGGCCTACCAAACCTGGAGGCAGGGCCAGAGAAATGAGAGAAATCCTTCACGAACTCTCCAGGCCTTCACCAAGTCTACCACTTCAGCCCTGCTGAGCTGGCCATGTAGCAGCAGGTGGAAATAAGTCCCCCAAGGCACAGGAAGCTAAGGGCAGAACTGGCAAGCAGAGAATACCTAGCATATTTACCAGGCAGGAGCCCCCTACAAGTAGGATTAAATTGCCCATGGATTGAAAACTGGTAGTGGACTGTAAAGCACAAAGGGGTATCTACAGTCTCTGAGTGCTCAGATCTCCAGCCTGGCTGAAAAGAAGGTCCTAATTTTGACCTCACATCATGTGAAACCATTGGTGAATTGAGTCAAGCTAGAGAGAGCAGACTTAACTCATTTCTGGATTACATTGGCTCAGCTTTCCACCCTAATGGCCTGAGAGAAAAATGAGCCCACCTTCTTCTGAGTTTTACTATTATTTATCCCAGTCTCTACTGGTATTTTAGACATAATATCTTGAATGCAATAAAAACATTATGATGCATATAAAAGAGAAAGAAAACATGACCTATCGTAAATAGAAGCAGATCCAGAAATAAAATAAAGATTGGAATTATCAGGCAGAGACTTTAAAAATATCATAATGAAAGTAGAAAAAATGGACAACATAAGTAAACAGAGAGATCATTTCATCAATATCATGAAAATAATAGTAATAAAGAGCCAAAAGAAAAAGTAGAATAGAAAGTAACAATATCAAAAAATGAATGATTCATTTGATGGATTTATCAGTACATTGGACACAGAAATAAAAAAAAAAAATCAGTGAACTTGAAAACAAGTCAATGGAAATTATCCAAACTAAAACTCAAAAAGAAATAAAAATAGAACAGATTATCTGAGATCTTTCAGACAATAGTAAACAGTGTAACATAAATAATTGGAGTTACAGAAAGAGAGAAGACAGAAAGTGTGCTAAAAAGAATATTTGAAGAGAAAGTAGCCAAGAATTTTCCAAAGGTGATGAAATACATCAAGTACAACTCATATATCAACAACAAATATATCCGCCTGTGAACACCACATAGGTTAAACATCAAGAAAACTGCACCAACCAAGGCAAAGCATAACAAAACTTCTGAAAGTTAATAATTACAAAATATTAAGTAACACATACAGAAAATAACAGTTATTATCTGATATCATAACAGGTCTAGAGATGGAACAATTCCAGAATTAACTAGTTCAGCACCTCAGCCATGATAAGAGCTCAGATTCTTTTCTTCTCCCTTCTTTGCCATACTTAACAAAGAGCCTGCTCCCTCTGCGGTCAAAGACAATTATAGTAGCACCAGGGTAAGATACATGGTTGTGCTTTGGTCAAGGATAGGCTGAGGCAGACATCAGGCCTGCGTTACTCAGGGAGCATACCTCTACTTGTTATAGAACTTGTTTGTGTAAGTTCATGCTTGGCTCTGAGACACTATTGTCTGTAAAATGTATAATTGCCCTGCTGACACTGTGCACAGGGCTCGGCTTGACATGACTTGACATTGTACAGGTGTTCTTGGGCAGGCACTGGCGCCCAGAGAGAGAGAGTAAAGCTACTGGCCCCTGTAAGAAAGAATGACTGTCTGTCAGAGGGGCAGCAGGGAGCCAGGAACCAGCTTTTGCCCAAAGAGAGAAAGAGTTAAGCTGCTGACCCTGAAGGTAAAAGAGAAGAGGCCATGTATCTGTGCATGGGAGCTGCCAGCTCAAGCAGCCAAGACAAGGCGGACTAGTGTGAGTGAGATGCTGATAAGAGAACTGCTGAATAAAGCTATATTTCACCTACCTACGCCCCCACTGAGTGTTTTTTCAGCTATCCACTCACTCCCTTCAGACCTCAGCTAGGACTTGAACCTGACACCAGGAAATACATCATTACACACATCCAAAGACCAGAAGAGAGAGAGGTTCTCCTTTTTATACCTCTTCTTAAGAGTGAGAAATCCTTCCCAGAACCTGAAATACTGGTCCTTCCTGATAGAATTATACATCTCATTCACAAACTAATCGCCAGCAAAGAAAAAATAATTGTCATTAGCTTATTCTAACTAATACTCACGTTTGAGGCCTGCTCTGAAGTGGTCCTTCATATCTTCACCAAAACAAGAGTTATTTTACCAAAGAAGGGGCAGTTGGAAAATAAAAGACAAAAAACAAAAAAAACAAACAGGGAGTACACGTACTTGGCATTTATTACAATGAAAATTTACAGGTGCAGTAGGAAACCATTTCATGTTTCAACATAGAAAGGATGAACATGATGCCAAATCTTACAATTGCATTACTAATAATATTGCTACATCTCTGGGTAGTTCATATCACTATTTGATTATTCTTATATTTCTTCCAACAACCAGCACTGGGTGCTAATGATAATAAAAAGGCATTGTTTCTGTTCTCAGAGTTTCCTTTGTAAAAGGGGAAAATAGACCTAAAACAAATGAGTGCCATTGGAAGACTCAATAGCAGAGTATGATCTGAATTTAGCTCCTTCTCTTACTAGCTCAATTACCTTGAACATGGTACCTAATCTCTCTAAGCCTTGAGGACATGCAATGGGGAAAGGAGCTAATAGGTATCATTCTCATATGATTGTAGTGACTCTAAAATAGATATTCCATGAAGTGTTAAGTAAAAGTATTCAATAAACATTTGACATCTTTATTATCATTGATTAATATGTTTACAGATTTTAGTAGGTGTGCATACAGAGCAATGGTTGAGAATGTTAATATATAAATGGTAGAGCTTGAATAGATGTTCACCTGTTACAGGAAGGACTGGGATAGTAGTAAAAGGATTTTCTGGGAGAATGACCAGCACAAGAAAAAGATACAGAGGCATGAAAAATGAAGGGGAGGGATCCAGGAGAAACGTACCAACCTCAGTGCATGCTTTATGAGTGGAATCTAGGGATAGGAGGAGAAGATGTGCAAGGACATTAAGTTGAGGCATAAAGAATCACATATAATGTGCTAAAGTAAGTTAAAATTTGGCCCAAAGATGCCTTTGTAGTTTGAATCCCTATGTAGCAAGCTGCAACCTAACTTAGTATATAAACAGACTGCAGCCTACTAAAGAGTATATTCTCGTAATAAATAGCTGAGTCTCAGCCAATCACAGCAGCTGAGATTCATTCAATCACAGGTTGCCGACTGACCAGACCACATCCCTACAAGGTAAACACCCAGCTGTAACCTATCAAGTTGTTTTTCTAGGGTACTTTCTTTTTCTGTCTATAAATACTGCCTGCCCACACTGCTGGGTGGAGCTCTCTGAATCTTTCCTGGTTCTGAGTGCCGTTTAGTTCATGAACAGTTCTTTGCCCAAATGAATTTTGTTAAATTTAATTGGTCTAAAGTTTTCCTTTAACAGATGTAATTAGGGTATCAGACTCTATTCTATAGGCAATAGGGAATCATTAAAAGATTAAAAGACAATAAGCTAGCAATACCAGATGCCATTTCCAAAGACCATCATGGGAACAACGGGTGCTGATGGACATTCAGAAGGAGAGAGAGCATTTATCCTTGCCATAGAAATACAATGACATAGAAGAGTTGCAGTATTCCAGGTGACAAATCATGAAAGCCTAGAATAAGGCCACAAAGAAAGGCTGGAAGAAAAGGGAGCAGTTACGAGACATGTTATGGGAAAACTTAGTTCGTGGGAGAAAAACAAGTTTGAATACTATAAAATTTGAAATTTATCATTAAAAAATTAAAAAGCTATTGAATGACTTTCAATTATAAACAGTAACAAAAATATTAGTAAATACAATGTTGTACAGAAGGCATTCTGCAAATGTGCATAGATTATTAGGAAAATCATTTGGAAGATTATTATTTGTAGCCAGTAGGTACTATTAAGCTACTTAAAACCAGCCTGAATGTTTAAGCAAGATAAATATTTCCTTCTAGAGTAACAGAGCATTTTTATATACTTTATTAATCTAATTCAGAAGTCTTTTTTTAAAAGACAAGTTTATGTTAAAGCTCACTCCATTAATGGTTGAACTATTACAAATTATAAATTAGCAGATTGTGAAGTAATGAGTTTTTAAAATATCTAGTCTTAATCTCTAATGCTGAAATTTAAATTTCTCTATTATTTGTTTCTCTGGAGATAAAATAAAACTGCTTTACCCTGATAACTTAGGATGTGGTTCGAATGGAGAACACATGTAAGTACCTTATGGATTCACCACTTAATTTATAAATGAATTAACATTTCCTCCTGGACAAAAATCTCTTTCTCTATTAATCCTAGTGTATTGACAGTACTCTGTATTCCTCTTTCATGTCTTTCCCAATCAGTTTAGAGCAGTCTGTCAGGGTTATTCATTAATCCTCACTTCATGTGAAGCAAAGCAGTTATAGGCTTTATCCCCATTTCACAGATAATTTCTTTATTTAGGCAAAATTCTCTAACACATAATGCCATTCAAAGGTAATTTTTATACAAAATGTATTACTTGTATTCTTTGCTGTCAGTTATAAAAATGGAAAACTTTTCTGCTTTCTTTGCTTCTCTGCAATCCAGTTAATGACACTTAAGGCTACAACCTGAAATTTAGTATGTTACTGGTGATTTAGCAAGAAGATTTGTGAAGCATTTAGCAATCTCGAATTATAATTTTTATAATTTTGTGTTAGTCCAATCTGCTTAATTGAAGGATTATATTCCGGTGACTATTTTGGCTTTAGGAGTCTAAAGAGCATAAAATGGAGACAAGTTAGAAAGATGTTTAAACCAGCAGCAGGTCTCTGGCCCCAGCTCTGCCAGGAGTTGTCCTTTGGACAGTTTATTCGAGAGCTTTCTGGATTCACTTGCATATCCCTAAATTGGGGATCGCACCCCTGGATCTACTTAATGTAAAGGATGCTGTGTCAATGAATGTAAAAATTTGTCTAAAGAAGATGAATTCAATAAAAATACATTCTATTTTATAATCATGACGCAAAGGGCTTCCTTTAGATCCTCTACAGGTTTTTAATAGTAAATAAAAATAATTTCTGAATGTCTACTTTTTAAAAGTGGACATTATGTTTAATGGACAAATCATAATTACATATTTTTATGGGATACAATGTGATGTCCTGATATGTGTAAACAATGTGAAATAATTAAATCAAAATGATTAACATATTCATATATGTACCAGCTTGCTTACCTATCAATTTTTGCAGTAAGACATTTGAAATTTAGTTATTTTGAAATATGCATTATTTATTATTCACTATGGTTACCCTGCTATGCAATAGATCTCAAAATGTAATTTTCCCCATCTATTTGAAACTTTATAACCTTTAACCAGTGATTCCCCCATTTTCTCTCCCACCCCTCAGCCTCTAGCAACCATCATTCTACTCTCTACTTCTATGAGTTTGATTTTTTTAGATTTCACATATAAGTGAAATCATGCAGTATTTGTCTTTCTGTGCTTGGTTTACTTCACTTACCTTAATGTTCTCCAGGTTCATCCACATTGCCCCAAATGACAGAACTTCCTTCTTTACTAAGGGTGAATAATAGCACAATATTTCACAAATGTACTTCCTTAGACCAACCGGTTCATGATTCCTGAAATGTTTTAGGTAGCAACCATGTTCCCCTTGCTTTCCACCCACCCCCAATACACAGAAAAAGCTAATATTATCCATTAGAAGTGAAGTAATGAAATGTGTCTTTCAGATACTCAGATCTAAAATGTAAACTCAAAGTTACTTCCCTCTGCCAAGTGCTGTGTTTTAGAAGGCCTCCTCAACTTTCCACCAGAAAGGCTACTCTACTATTTAAATCCACCCATACAAAACATCGAAATGAATTATTTGGATTTTTTCCACTAATTTAACCACCATTAGAACAGCCAAGTCAAAATACACACAAATTATAAAATGACTCTTTCTCTCTCTACATACAGACACACACACACACGCACACACATACACACATGTAGTTTACAGACACTGAATAATGTTGGAACCTTGCTGGGAACTCTTAGATATTTCAAAATTGTGGTCTTTCCATTCTAATCTGAGATTGCAGTCAGCCTACACCCTTAGTATCGTAGTGCTATGGCCATGGCTGCAATGTGAGCTCAGTGTCTGTATGCTAGAAATTGTATTAGAAGCTTGAAACTCTGGCTATTACCCAGGCTACAAATCCAAGCATATCTTTATTTGAAGGGCACTCAGAGCTTATTAACTTACAGCCAGCTTTTCTTTCTCCATGAACACTGCATCTTCCTTCATTCATGCTGGACCCCAGGAGCCTGGCATGTTGTTTATACAAGAGTGTAAATTCCCATTTGGCCAATGCAGAGCTACCCTTGGAATCTATGTCTCTAGCCACAGTTGTGTTTATCCTTAGCATCTGGTTTCAGTTATCTTTTGTGTGCCATTTTGGACTGTGATCTGTTTGTTTCATTTGCTAAGTTTCCCATTACAGAATGGTGAACAGGGCCACTAAGAGGTGGCAGAATGGGGCAAGGCTCGGCCTCGTTCCTAGCCCTGTGGCACTTAATTACTACACTTTGCTTGCCAATGATTTCTTGGCATCTAATTTAATTTGGGGACCTGCCTAAGCATTTAATTGAACTTGGACAACTCCCTTCAAATATTTATGCCATTTTCTCTTTCTCCTCCTGCCACATCATCAGTGATTCTGTTCCACATTTTAGATCAGATTTACTTGCCTTTTTTTCCAAAACACTTGCCCTTCTTCTTTTTCTATTAAATATATTGCCTCACACTCCCAATCCTAATAAGACTGTATTTTTTAAAAATTTGCCCTCCTTTCTTTTTAACTTCTTCCTCCCTCATTATAGTAGAATTTTACACTTTCTCTGTCCATAAAGTTTTCCATTACTTCATTTTATCCAACTTGTATCTCACCTCTTTGATAATTTTCTTGTATAAAAATAGGCAGCACAAAGAAGAGAGCATTGGATTTATTATACTCATCACAGTCAGAGCTTCAATATCCTCATCTCTGACCACAACTCTACCTACTCAGTTCTTTTACTCTCTAAGATACATTTAATGTCCCCTTAAATTTCATCACCGTCCACACTTTCTTGACACCCTTAATTCATTTCTTGATCTATCAGTATTTTCCTGGCTTTATGTCCTTCTGCAACCAGCCTCAACCTCATAGGCCATCATTCTAACTAGCCTCTTCCTGGTGCCATCAAGCCCATACCCGTTTGTACTTTTGTAACTTCCCGATTTAAATCCAAGTGCTGGAATAATCCAACACAATACTGAATGAAGAAGTAGCAATCAATACACACACACACACACACACACGGCTTCCAACCCCCTTTGGGATTGCAATGCTATTCATCTGTATGTGTTTTTCTTCATCTTCATCTTTTCCCCTCTCTTATTGTTCCCACCTACCTCTCCAGACATTCCTATCTCCTACCATACTTTTATCTGGGGATTTTCTTTGTCAAACGTCAAATCCCTGTGTTAGTGATTGATGAGTAATGATTTTATTCACAATACCTGCAAGCATTGCCAATCAAATTAATATAATAGACAATCTAAAAATTAAATAATAAATAAAAGCATTCCAATTGGTGGGAAAACAGGTTATTTGATCCCTATATTAGAAAAATGGGTTAGCCATTTAGGAAAAACAATTTCTACCTGATTAGTTACATTTAACAACAATAACAACAAGAACATAATAGTAGTAATTCCTTTTGAATAAGTGAAGTCATGAACTTAATCACAGGTAACAATGCCTAAAACATTTATAAACTGAGTCTAGGGGAAGCTTTTCTAACTATGTCATAAAAACTGGAAACAAAAAAGTGGATAAATTGGCTGGGCGCGGTGGCTCACTCCCATAATCCCAGCACTTTGGGAGACCGAGGCAGGTGGATCACGAGGTCAGGAGATCGAGACCATCCTGGCTAACACGGTGAAACCCCGTCTCTACTAAAAATACAAAAAATTAGCCAGGCGTGGTGGTGGGCACCTGTAGTCCCAGCTACTCGGGAGGCTGAGGCAGGAAATGGCATGAACCTGGGAGGCGGAGCTTGCAGTCAGCCGAGAACTACCCACTGCACTCCAGCCTGGGCAACAGAGGGAAACTCTGTCTCAAAAAAAAAAAAAAGGTGGATAAATTTGAATGCATCCACATTCTGTATGACAAAATCAGACAAAAAATAAACCATCAAAATGAAAAAAGACACAATAACGTTAAAGCAGCATTGTTCATAAAACTGAAAATTTAAAAACAATTTACATGTTCATCTATATATGACTAATTAAGTTACAGTGTATGGTATTATAAAATACTATATTGAAATTCAAACAAAATCAATAATATTTAATGGCATGGGAAGATGGCCATGCATACGATTGTCACTGCAACAAAAGGATGGTACAATGCAGTATTATAATATTCAAGTGCATGTATGTGTGTATGTGTATGTATATAAAGAGAGTATATACAGTGTATGTGAGTTTCTGTAATAGGAGTGTTAAAAGAACCTAGATTGTTGTTTTGAGTTTATATAATACCTCATCCTTCACTTTAACATATTTTATGTGACAGGCACTGTTCTGGGCAATTAAAAATGCCTTTACCCCCATTTTGTAGGCCAAAAACAGTTTCAGAAAGTGCGAGCAACTTGCTTTACATGAAGTAAGTTGGGCAGTGATTAAGACAGAACCCAGAAGCCTCGCTCTCAGCCCAGCATTTGTGCTACCACACTTAGCTGATCCTAAGCAGATCACTATTTCAATCCAACCAGTTATTTTCTATCTCTACTAAAACAAAGGAGGAAAACAATTAAGATTAATTTACTAGTATAGATCGTATAAAGTATCTTTCATGCGCTTTTTTTCTTTCTTACAATAAAGAAAAAAATGTTAGTGAGATACTATGATAGGTACTAAAGGAAGTACCTTCCATTGATTTACCTGCAGCTTTGCCAAAGAACTACCACCACGTCATGGTTTCCAAGGATGACATCTGTTAGTTTAACATGGGGGCATAAGATGGACTGAACACAGCCTAGGACATTTGAAACCAGGTAATACCTACCTCAGCCCTTTGAGAACAGCTATTCAGAAAGATCTTTTCTTCCCTACAACTGTGATTCAATTTTATGAATCTTTTCTCAGCTCCCTGACCCCAGAGATAAATTTGATTCATACAAAGGATCTGGATAGAGCAAGGAGGGACATGGTAGGGAGACTGGGGGCGCTGTTGCTCACTTCCAAAGTGGAGGGGAAAGCAAGATTACTCATTTGTCTTTACCCAGGTGACTCCTCTTACTCAGGAAACAGGAAGTCCACTGAGGAGCTTTAGTTCACAGTCAGAAGCTTCATTCAAATAAGTGGAGAATTCATACAAAATGTAGAACAGTTGAATTAAACCCAAATATTACAGGCATTGCAATTATAAGAGTCAAAATAAATTTGCAATGGCGAAGGGGAAAAGGGCTTAACATTTATTTGAACTCACTGTGTTTTAAGCAACTGGGTGCTTTACAAACATTTTCTGTCATTTTAATCTTCACAACAGTCTACCTCACCCAAAACCTTTGCAGGTAAGAAGCCAGCTTGAAATATCAGATTAAAAAAATTATAAAACACAAAATTACCACACCGTATTTCATGACTTACTTCTTAAGTGAGTTATATAGAAATCCTCTGGCAAAAGCAAGATATCTAGGTCAACCTTCTCATCCCTATGATATTTCATTCTGTTAAGTAATGACACTGATTCTTCTATATCTGATCAAAGCTTTTATTTGTGTTTTCTACACTTCTTCAAATAAAGTAGTGTATAATTTCAAACTAATGTTGATAAATGGCGCTTTTATAGTGTAATTTGGCTAAACAGTAAATATAATATAAAGGTAAATGCAGTAGTTCTATTACACATGAATTCTGCAAGCATATGAAGTCTGCTGTGTCATTTTTAAACTATGTTATGGTTTCAGTGTAGCACACTAGTGCTGCTATGCAGAAGTCATTTCTTTCCACCGTGCATTTTGTACTGGAGTAGGCCATTAAAATAACATGCTTATTTTTTAGAGGATGCTATTTAGAATAAAAGTAGCTAGCTGATAGGTGAAGTATAAAATATATATAGCCAAGGGTCAAGGTTGAAGTCACCATTGCATCACCTATTTTAATAAATTATCAGTTGTTAAAAATGTATGCAAGGATCTCCAAAGCCTGTTTTTTTTTCAGATTTGACAATTGGTTTGTGCATATTAGAAAACAATTGTGCTGGACAAGTTACCAAAACTTGGATTAATATTAGTACTAAAATCATATACCTGTAAATATCAGATGAGTACTGTTGTATTAAATATTCAAACAATGTTTTGAACATCTAGGATGAAGTTTTCCTTAAAAAACAGAACGTGAAAGACATTCATGATAATAAATTCTGAAAAATGCTATATGTATACACACACACATATATATCTAATTGTCTTTGCTGAACTGTCAGATTAAATGTCCCTATGTTCCTTATTTCTGTCTTTTTTGTTTTATTTAGTGTGGGATCATTGATAGCTCACCCTAACTCTGTATAATGAAATATGAATACATTTCTTGCTGCACTATTAAGTTAGGTCATTTCTTTTAAGAAATTGAGGGACAACATATGCTTGTCTAAGCATGTTATGCAAATTATTGGCATAAAAGGATTTTTAACATGTAGGTAGTGTAAAACACGTCACAGTGACAATTCTTACATTCAGTATTCATTTATCCTAGCATTCACCATGGTTATACGGCTTTCTACATGTAGCCATTTCATATGCATGTTGAAAAGTAAAGCATGTGTATGTGCCTGCAAGATATTGAAATCATAGTCTGAACATTTTATCTCTGAGTTGTGGCGTGGACTCTGAAATTCTTCCCTGTTTATAAGATTGCATACATGAGATACCCCAGCAGGGTGAGTTTGGTTGAAGCAGAAAAAAATGTTAACATGGAAGAAATTTTCCCCTTGCTCATTTTAGAATCAGTCATGTGGTCAGAGGCTGGAATTTATACCAGACATTTTCAGAAGCCTTCTGGCAGCCATATTATTGCTTTTTCAAAAGAGAATCACAATTACCTATGCTCTAGCTATTTTTGAAAAACCGTACTGCTCATGACCCACTATCCCCATTTTAAAAATGTACTTTACTAAACAAGTTTTATATTATAAAGGAGAAAAATATGATTATCATCTATGCAATCTCCTATCGTGCATTGTCAGATAAGTCTTTAAAAGCAAAGCCCTATAGCAACCAATCATGTGACTCAGTGAGGTCTCTTTTTTTTTTTTTTAAGAGAATACCATATTTCATCTATGAGGAAGGCAATATAAAAATAGTACTAAAATGTCAGTATGACTTTATGGTCATTTACAAATGCACAGAGTCCCACATTTACTGGAATAAGGTTTTGCAGAATCCAGCTTGTCAATTTGAACAATTGTGTGGGGATGGGACAGATGGGCAAATATTTCATTTTTTAAATTCTAGATTTTATTTCTTTACATCAAATGAGTTATTTTTTAATTTGTGAAAAAATAACATAGGCATGTTTTTAAAAGAAAAATCAGTTGTAGACACTGAACTATTGATGAACGAAAAGTAGTACTAATTACTTAGATTAAAACTTTCTAACTTATTTTAACAGAAAACAGTAGAATTCTCTTGATACTAATCATAATTTATATCATAACTGATAGTCCAACTGTCTTTTCAGTTTTATAGAAATAGACAAAAGTACAGATTAAGGCAAATTTGAATAATCAACTGGACATCATTATTTCTGTTAATGCATACAGATTCCTCACTTTTTGATTCAAAACATAAACTCCTTTATTAGCTGTACACTACAATACAAATCAATCCAAACTAAAATTACTTTAAAAATCATTTTCTTTAGATAAAAAATGTGACAAAAAAGAATACCTCTAATTTAAAATAAACATTTCTTTCTTCATTCATAATTACCACATTATGAAATAATTAAGATTTATAATGCCTAACTAAATTGTCCGAAGGTTATAAGTAATGACTTCTCACTCTGCACAAATATTCTGTAATTAGAAAGGGAGGCAAATAGTTATTAATGAACAAACTGTGCCTAATGTATAAGTACCAAATATTGAACATAGATGTTTAAGTGAAAAAAGAAAAAACCCTACATTTATATCATTTTCTGGGTGGAAATCCCACAGTGTGGATACAGATAAATGAGCTAAAAGACTCAGGAAAACTACCACACACACACACACAGAGTTTTAATTAATTAAAGCCAAAATGTGTTTATTTATTTACTTATTTATTTTTCTTTTTTTGAGAGGGAGTCTCACTGTGCTGCCCAGGCTGGAGTGCAGTGGCACAGTCTCGGCTCACTGCAACCTCTGCCTCGCAGATTCCAGCGATTCTCCTGCCTCAGCTCCCAAGTAGCTGGGATTACAGGCGCCTGCCACCACACCTGGCTAATTTTTGTACTTTTAGTAGAGACAGGGTTTCCCCATGTTATTCAGGCTAGTCTCAAACTCCTGACCTCAGGTGATCCACTCATCTCGGTCTCCCAAAATGCTGGGATTACAGGTGTGAGCCACCCGTGACTTGCCCAAAATGCCTTTAATAGAATGAGCTTTAGATGGAAAAATGGGCATTAAAATATTATGTAATTTGAGATCATGCCAGATAATATAACTGACCAAAAACTATTTCTATATCCTACTCAGAAATCTGAATTTTTTCTCTTCAATTAAGTAAAGATCATTTCACTGGTCAGTCTCGTACTATGCAGCCATGCTGACATACGATAATTTTATACAGGAAGTGCAGTTCTGTGTAATGCTTTTAATGGTTTGAATCTGTTAGTACAACAATGGTTGATTAAAAAGCCTATTTTAATATCTTAATTTTAAACAGGCTTCAATGCTTTATACCTCTAAATTTTTAGATTTCATTTTTAATTTCTTCAAAACTGATAAGCTTCCCTGCCCTTCCCCAAGTTCAAATATAATTAAATCTACAGTATAATCACACTGAAGGGAAAAGGCCAGTTTTATTTACATAACAGAACAATGGTAATAACAATGAATGAATAGCACCAAACCAACATCAGTCTTAACACAAAATATTACTCTTGACCTTTCCAATGAGCAGCCTTTTTTCTACTCAGCCAGAAATAATATTCAATTTTGTATAAAAATCACTACTGAAATGGAACTCACAAATGAGTTAATATATTTTTGGAAGTAAATCAGGGCATTTAATATCACCATCATCAATATTAAATTTTATTTTTCATAAACTAAGGAATCCTCCCTGTTAACCCACAATATGAGCAGTGCTCAAATTATATGTATTTTAAATGCCATAAAAAATGCCCACATATTAAGCTCTTAGTATAGGCCAGGAATAAATTAAAGTACAGGTTATAAAACCTGGGACATCAAGAGGTTAAGCGGACAAGATCAGAGAAAGACAAGTGGCAAAACGGAGGTTTTTCAAGCAGTTCCTCTTCCCCCAGTTATGTTCAGACTGGAGACGTGCCTCGGGCACAGTCAGAAGCCGCGTTTGCCCGAAGCGGCTCGCCTGAAAGGAGAGCACCACCACTTTATTAATGAAGCTTCCACTGTAGTTGCCTGAGACTAACATCTATTCATAGTCTGAGAAATTTTGGAGTCTTTAGATTAGGTGTGCACTGGCTGTTAAATCACGCTACACTTGCAGAGTCAAGCATGTGATATTCGGAGGCAGAGTTAAGGAATTTCTAAGACAGGCCTTCACAAAAGTTGAAAGGCAATTCACAAATATTAGTTTCATATTAGTTATATAAAACCTAACCTATGTTCTTCCCATAGTGAATTTTTAAACAATTTCTTAAGAGCGCTGGTCACTCGTTCACTGTGTCCACTCTTCGCATCATTCCCTTTAAGTCACATGCACACAAGCTATCTGCTTGCAGAGTCAAATTGTCCGTTTTTTTCCTGTGTTTTTTTTTTTTTTTTTTTTTTTTGAGATGGAGTCTTGCTGAGTCGCCCAGGCTGAAGTGAGTGGCGGGATCTCCTGCCTCAGACTCCCGAGTAGCTGGGACTACAGGTTCCCGCCACCACGCCCGGCTACTTTTTCGCATTTTTACTAGAGACAGGGTTTCACCGTGTTAGCCATGATGGTCTCCATCTCCTGACCTCATGAGCCACCCGCCTCAGCCTCCCAAAGTGCTGGGATTACAGGCATGAGCCACCGCGCCCGGTCGTGCTCATTCTTTATACTTTTTTTTTAAAAAAAAACTTTTGATTTCTCTTTTAAATGTGTTTGAATGTCCAAATCTTGAAAAGTCTTCCACTTTGAAATCACTACTCCATTATAATCCTGCTCGTATAATTTGACATTATTTTACAGCTATGCTCCTCAAATAAGCTACCAACTTCTAGACTCCATTGCTCCCATCACCCATCCCTTACTTTCTTAAACCCCTGTAATCTAATTTATGGACACATCAATGCTCTGAAACTTTTCAATTGAATCATTTCCCCAATGGAATTGAGTTTCTTTATTCTGACCCCCATCAAATTCTCCACTCCACTTAACATAGCTTGTCTACTCATTTTTAGTCTCTGTGATATTGTCTGTCAATTTTTATCTGTATCTCTCACTAACTGGGCTGCTTTTTCTCTCTACCCACCAGCTTAGTGGTTCTCTTTATTGTCTACACTTATTATTCCTCTACACTTATCTAACTCTTGTGAAATGTATACATTTACATGTTTTAATTATCTTCTCTATATTGATGACTCAAAAATTCTTATTTCCTGACATTTTACCTCTTACTTTGTCTCTTGTTCCATTTCCCCAAATTTATTCGAGTCCATGAATCATTCATTCCAAAAAAAAAAGAAGAAGAACTGGCCAAGCTCCTAGCCATATACCGGGCATTCTTATAAGCACTGAAGACAGAAGACAGAGTAGTGATCAAAAAGTCAAAAATTCCTCTCCCTGTAGAGTATGAATGCTATCAAAGGAGAAAGACAATAAACATGATTTCATGATTTAAAAAGTAAAATATTTAATATGATGGAAAATGAGTGCTAAAGAGAAAACAAAGCAAAGAAGATGTATGTCAAAATTTGGGGGTGGGCTTAAAATTTTAAATAAATTATTGAGTACAGACTACAGGGGCAAGTGTAGAAGTTATGAGACCAATTAAAGTAGTATTGTAGTAATCCAGGAGAAAGATGATGGTAGCCAGGAGAATTGTGGCAGCTTCAGTGAAGACACATAGGGTTGAATTTTGGATCTATTAAGGTAGACTAGACAAAATTTGTTGATGGACCAGACATGAGAAAAAATAATCAAGATTGAAACCAAAGTCTTTTACCTAAGTAACTGAAGAATGTAGTCACCATTAAGAAATACATGTAAGTGAGCAGGAGAAGCGCACATCAGTAGCTGAGTTTGAAACATTTTTATGTTGGAGTTAAGACACAACCCTTTACACAGGAGAAGGGCAAATGAGCATTGAATAGACAGTTGGATATATGACAGATATATTACACTTTGAAAATATGAGGAAGATCTTAGTTACAGAATATAAAGTTTGATGTCATAAACATAGAAATGATATTTGAAACCATGACAGGAGAATGGTACCACCTTGGGAGTAAAACTTGTCCTTCTTTATTTGGGATGGGATCTTTCTTCCCATTATAAGTAGAAGGGGAAAAGATGTAAAAATTAGAGTTCACGTGAATGAGGAGGAACTGACAAAGTGGCTGAGAAGAAGTAGCCAGAAACATAAAGGAAATAATAGACATCAAGAGGAAAAAGTTGATTCTAGAAGGGGTAAGGGATCGACTATGTTCAGTGTTACAGATAGAGCCAATAATATGAGAAATGGCCATTGAAATTAGTGATATGGATGTCTTTGGGACCTAGACAAAAGAATTCCAAAGGAATGTGGGGGAAAAACCTGATTGCAATAAGAGAGAATGTTAAGATAAATTAATGACAATGGTCACAAAACTTCTTCAAAAAGAAATTATGAAAAAAATCTAAGAGAGTGGAAGAAAAAACAGATTAAGAAGATATAATATAATTGTATTAATAGACCTACTTGAAGCTATTGATAATAAATTTAAGGTGAGACCAATTTCCATGGCTGTGTGTTTTTCTTAGTATCCTCAAATATCCTGAACTGTACAGGTGCAGTCATATAGCAGAAAGATTTACTTAACTAAAGTTGTAGTTTCACTAGAAAAAGATGGTGAAGCAAGAGAGAAGCATGGGAGCTGATGACATATCCAAGGGAAAGCTTATACTTATAATAATTGAATATGGAATTCATGGTAAATAAAGAGGAAATAAAAGGTATAAGGAGATGAGGGACAGTATGAAGCTGACAAGGTTGATGCTAATTATGTCTAGGTGGGGTTGAGGAATGTTCAAGTTAGAATAAGAAAGGTTGTGACCCAGAAGGTAGGAGGCCAGAGTCGGAAAGATGCTTGTTTGAAGATGAGATTATAGTAGTGTTGCTACTGAAAACTAAAAGGTCAAGGGACTAAGTATGAAGAGGGGTGAGGTAGGGAAGGGAACAAAACCATTGAAGAGAAGAGGTCAAGAAATTGAGGGTCAAAGCGTTGCAAAGTGTATCTGTATGGATATTGGAGTAACTAAGAATTATTTAAAAAGTAATGTTAGAGAGAGTGACAGTGATCCAGGATCTAAAATCTTAAAGGATTACATAATATAGATGCTGTGGTAAAAAGAAGATCACTATAAAAAGTGACATTGTATAATCTAATGATATAAAATACAAAATGATGATGATAAGAGAAGAAGAGAAATTGATCTAGGAGTAGCAATGATTAACAGCAATGATTAACAGCAATGAAGGCACCTACTGTATTCCAAATTTATTCAGTTGCTCAATAACATTTTAAAGTATTTGCAGTGTGAAAGGTACTAGACTAAATATTTAAATGCATAATCTCGTTTTTGATTCATAAAATACATTATAATATAATTATCTGCATTTTACAGTTAGTCAAGGTACCAGACTAAATGTTTAAATGCATAATCTCATTTTTGATTCATAAAATATATAATATAGAAATTATTATCTGCATTTTATGGTTGGTCAAACTGAGGTTAAATAATTTGCCCAAGGTTATTCAGGTATTGTTTAATCTCTCTTATATTATACTTCTTCAATTAAAAATATGTCAGTTCAAGTTTTGTAACACTGAGGAATGACTGTTTCTGGAATTTTGGTGAAAAAAGCTCTGCAGACCCATTCCCTAGTGAAACAATAATAACTGGTAAAAATTATAAACAATACATTTTAATATCTAGTTTTCCTGGGACATACTATAAATTAAGAAATGTTTAGTCAGGAAAATCTGCTAAGAAGAGTAGATTTGCAGACTGGTAAAACACAGTGAGTCTGTGGCTCTTAAGCCCTGATCTGACCCTTTTTGTCTCCTTCCGCAGATCAGGCTCCCGATGAGAGAAGCTTTACTCTGAGAAGATATGGCCAAGGAGACAGTACTTCCATGCTCCTAGTCAAGGGCTATGGTATCTCCCTAGGAGGAACAGGACACTGGCATTTCTCATTGTCCCCATCTCCACGTTGCACAGGTTAAATTTTAGATGACTACATCTGAGAGATCAATGAATCTTTATGTAGCCCTCAATGGTAGGGCAGAAGATCTATACCAAATATAGCAGGCTGACCATAGTGGAGTCCTTATCACATTCACTCCAGTTTGCTTGTAGGGAGAAGAGTCCACATGGGGAGAAGCAAATGGGAAAGACAAGAGGCTGCTTCCCTTGATCAGCGCCCCACTAATAAAGCAGGGATATCATTCTGAGAGAACAAACCACTGTCTCCACCCTCAGTTCTGTAGTAGCCACTCGGAGATTTTTCCCAGGAAGAGAGGTAGGCCATAATACAGAGAGCTACAAAGATTTCCCATAAGGGAATTCAAGCTCAAGTCAAAGTCACTTTAAAAATAATGGAGATTTTGGTGGTAAGCAATAAGAGGGGGCTAGTAGCCCGATGAAAACAACAAGCTAAACCATAAGTCAGCTAGTTTATCAGAGAGAACTACAAAAAGAGAAAGGTATGAGAAGCTCTTCTAAGGTCAGAATAAACCCCAAAGATTGGCTTCAAAAATATTCCTGCGAAAGCGCTCAAATAAGATTGAATTGTGGGGGTGCTTATTCCCCAGGTCATTGTCAAAAATAATAGCACGATTAGCTGGCAATTAGTGCAACCTGGTATCTGGAGGTGAGCAAGGAATAGGACATTTAGGAGAGCCCTGGTAAAACAACTATCATTTTAGGGTTACTTTGCACATGCCCACCACTGCACTCTCTGAAGTGTGACATCAGTGGCTTCCCACTGTGGGGAAAGTGGACTTACTATCCAGGATAATAAACAAACAAATAAACAATAAAAAGCCCTGGAAATGTAGGAGTAATGGTACATAGAGTTGTTATGGTATAGTACCAAAAATTATAAGACAGCCAAAGAAATAGAAAAGTGTGACTTGTACACGAAGCAAAAGACCACAAAAATTGCCTGGGAGGGTCCAGATGACAGACTTAATAGACAAAGTCGTCAAATAAGTAGTTATAAATATGTTCAAAGAACTAAAAGAAAGCATGCTTAAAGAAGTAAAGGAAAGTATGATGACAATGTTTCAGGAAATAGGGAATATCAATAAAGAGGAAGAAATATAGAAAGAACCAAAAAGAAATTATGGAGTTGAAAGTAACGTGACTAAAATTTAAAAATTTCTTAGAGGCATTCACCAGTAGATTTAAACTGGCAAAAAAAATCAACTAACTTGAAGATAATTTTATAAAAATTCTGCAATTTGAAGAAAAGAGAAAACAGGATTTCCAAAATGAACACCAACATATATGTCATGGGAATGTAAGATGGGGAGGAGAGAGACAGAAAGGAGCATAAAGATATTTTCAAAAATTTGCGGAAAACTTCCCAAATATGATGAAAAATTTTATCTACATTCAAGAATCTCAATGAACTTAGAATTAGAATAAAAATAAAGATATCTACACCCAGAAATATCATAGTAAAAGCATTAAAAGATAAAAAGAAACATTTGAAAGCAGCAAAAGAAAAAGTGTCACATATAAAGGAACCCTGTATGATGAACAGAAACAATGGAATCCACAAGGCAGCAGTAGGATGACATATTCAAAGTGCTGGAAGGATCAACCAATAATCTATTTTCTAAAATGAAGTTGAAATAAAGACTTGCCCACATAAACAAAAACTGAGATCATTCATTGCTAGCCTACCGATATTACAATAAATGTTAGAGGAAATGCTTCAGACTAAAAGCAAGTAATACCAGGTAGTAACTCAAATCTATACCAAAACAATTCAAGAGCAGTGAGAAAGCTTATTATGTAATGATTAAAGATATATAAATGAATATTTCTTCTTCCTTCATCACATAGTTGATTTTAAAAGCAATTTCATAAAAGAATATGTAAGTAACATTGTTATATTATTATATATAGTTATATCATATACTATATAACTATAACATATAGTTATACTGGTAATGTAGTATATTTGGCCATAAAACACAGAGGAGGTAAATGGGAGAAAAACTGCATTGAAATAAGAAAATGATACCAGAAAATAATTTGAATCTATAGGAACAAATGGAGGTAACAGAAATGTTAAAAAAGAAGGCTAATATGACAAACTTCTCTCTATAGATAGATAGATGGATAGATAAATATATATATGTTCACATATATATATATTCTCTCTCTTCATTATTCAGCACCTTCATAAAATTATTTTAAATAATTATTATGAAAATGTTTTGCTGGATTTATAACAAACATGCATGTTATACACGTAACAATAAAAGTAAAAAGGGAGAAGAGTGAACAGACCCATATAGAAGTAACATCCTCGTACCTCACTGAGATTAAGTTAGTACAAATCTGAAGTAGATTTGATATGTTATGATGTATATGGTAAGTCCTAGAGCAACCACTAAGACAATAACACCCCCCAAAAAAGTTAAAAAAAAGTCATTAGCAGAATTGAAATATTACACTAACTATATTAACTTAAAAAGAAAGCAGTAAAGGAGAAACAGAAAAATAAAAATGAAACAACATATAGAGTACAAAAGGAAACCAGAAGGGAAGACATAAAACTGAATATATTAATAGTAATATTAAAAGTGAATGGATTAAACAATACAATCAAAAGGCAGAGGTTATTAGACTGCATAAATGAAAAAAGAACATCCAACTATATGCTATCTACAGGACACATATTTTGGATTCTAAGGCAAAAATAGGTTGAATAAGAAAAATGGCAAAACATATATTACACAAACAGCAACCATAATAAAGCTGAAATGGCTATGCTAATATTCAACAAAACAGACTTTAAAACAAAAATATTACTGATAAGTGTGATATAATCCAAGAAGGTATAACAATTATAAATATATATGTACCTAATAACTGAACCCCAAACACATGAAACAAAAGCTAACAGAACTGAAAGGAGGACAGACAATTTACCAATAATAGCTGAAGCCATCAATACCCTACTTTTAATTATGAACAGAAAAACTAGGCAAAATACACATTCCTCTCAAGATCACAAAAATAATTTCCAAAACAAAACATACACTAGTCATGAACAAGCCTAAGTAAATTCAAAATAATTGAAATCAAACAAAATATGTGTTCTGGCCACAAGGAAACAAAATCATAAATCAATATCAAAAATAAATTTTAAAAATAAACAAAGATGTAGAAATTAAGTAATAATCTATTAATCAGCCAATTAGTCAAAGAATGAATCATGAACAAAATTTTAGAATAACTTGATAGTAATTAAAATAAAGACACAATATAGGAAAACTTATGGGATGCAGTGAAAGCAGTGCTGAGGGAAAATATTTATAGCTAAGTTCCCATATTAAAAAGAAGAAATATCTCAAATTGATAACATAACCTTTCACCTTAAAACACTGAAAAAGCAAGCTGAAAATAAGCAGAAGAGAAGACATAATGAAGATTAGAGTGTAAATTAATAAACTACAGAATAGAAAATCCATACAGAAAATAAATGAAACTGTAAGTTGATTCTTGGAAAAAGATCAACAAAATTGACCAATCTTATTTGGAATTACCAAGAAAAAAATATAAAATACTCAGATTACTAAAAACAGGTATGAAAGAGGGGACATCATTACTGACCTTACAGAAATACAAGAATTAGAAGGGAATACTATTAATAATTACATGCCAACAAATTGGTTAATTTTGATTAAATGAACAAGTTCCTGGAAAGACACAAGTAGTGAAACTGACTCAAGAAGAAATAAGAAATGTAAATAAATCTTTAATAAGCAAAGAGATTAATGTGTTGGGAATCCCTGAGACCACCCTGAGGATGGGTAACTTGCTAGGAGTCTTCAAAATATTCAGCATGTAATTATATTCATGGCTATGACTTTTACAGTGAAAGAATACTAAGCACAATCAACAAAGAAAAAGGTGCATGGGGCTAAGTCCAAGGGAAAAAAGCACAAACTTCTAAGCATCATTTCTTACTGGAGTCACACAGGACATGCTTATTTCCCCAGCAATAAGTTGTGATAGTATGTGTGAAATGTTGCCAGCTATGAAGGCTCATGAAAGACTCAGCATCTAGGCGTTAGTCATGTAGGCAGCCTCTGCCGAGCATGTACCAAAATTCCAGACTACTAGAAGAAAAACAGGTGTTCAGCATAAATCACATTGTTTGTACAAACGTTAAAGCACAGTGAGCCACTCCTATCAATTCTGAAATGGTGGGAATCCTTCCAAAATCCTAGTTCTCAGACACCAGCCAACTGTGAGCCAGGTTTCCTAAGAATCTTAGGCCAGCTATATTAACTTTTTTCTGCACAATTTTAAACTGTAAAACTTTCCACAGAGCAATGCCAAGGCCCAGGATTTTTTTTTCCTGAAGTCTAGCAAACATTTACAAAAGCATTGCTGTCAAATTTTTCCAAACTCTTCCAAAAAAGTAGAGGAAACAAGTCACAATTCATTATATGAGGCTAGTATTACCTGATTCCAAACATCACAAGAACCGAAAACTACCAACTAATTATCAAATAAATATATATGCAAAAAAAATCAGCTTATTCTTATTATTCACAGAAGTTATGCTTTATAAAGTCACTAAGTACACTGAATTAGTGAGTACTGAACCGTTGCCCCAGAGGAAATACAGGAGTCGATTCCCATGAGCTCCTGGATTACAACATTTATATCAACTGATCAATACATAGCCTTGTTTTATATGTGTTTCTGTTTAAAGGCCCTACTTCAAATACATTATTGATGCATTAACATTGAACTCATGGCTCACAGCACCAAAACGCATGCCTGAACAAAGTTTATTAACTTGGTATTTTCTACATGAGGCACATCACAGCCTGGAGAGCCCTTCAGAAGTAATCTTGGGGGGGCATTTTTAATAGCAAAATCACCAAACAAGGCACAAAACACACAAAAAAAGGAGGCAGTAAATAGAACTCAAAAAAGAAATTTGTTTGCAGTATGAGTGCTGAAACAAGAAGGCAGAGCAGTGCATTTTCAGATTTCAGCTGGGAATGTGCACATTGCGCAACTCAAATTTTTTACTGTGTGTGACCATGAATGACTACAAGAGTGGTCCAAGTATTGATTTGGGGATTATAAGCACATTTTGGCAAGTAGATGAATTTACAAATACAGAAACTATGAATAATGAAAATTGGTTTCGCTAGCAAGGAGATTTTCACAACACATAGAAATGATTATACAATATTATCAAGTGGGATTTATCTTGAAAACTCAATTTCATTTCACATCCAAAAATCAATTAAATAATACACTATATATCAACATAAAAAAGACAAAAAATAGATAATCATCTCAATAGTTCAGAAAAAAATCTGACAAAATCCAATATCCATTCATAATAAAGACATTCAACATTGTAGAAATAGAAGGAAACTTTCTCAATCTAATCAAAGGCATTTAGGAAAAACTAACGTGATAGCTAATGGTGAAAGTTTGAATCATTTCACCTAAGGTCAGCAATAAGAGAAGTGTGTCTTCTCTCATCACATTTATTCAACATTGTACTGGAATTTCCAGTTCAGGACAATTAAGCAAGAAAATAAAATAAATGGCATCCAAATTGGACAGTGAGAAGTAAGATAAACTAATTGTACAGATGACACAATCTTATATATAGACAGTTCTATGAAATCAACTAAAAATACTTTAATGAATAAGTGAGTTCAGCATATTTTAAGAGTTCAAATCAATATATGAAAGTCAATTGTATTTCTATACACTGGCAATGAACAATCTAAAAATGAAAATTAAGATAAACAGTTCTACTTCTAATAGCATCACAAGGAATAAAACACTCAGGAATAAAATTAACAAAGTTGGATTAAAAAAATAAGTTGTAGTGTTCAGTAGCAGAGTATAGTGACTATAGTTTAAAACAATTTATTGTATATTTCAGAATAGCTAGAAGAGTTGAAATGTTCCCAACACATACAAATGATAAAAACTTAAGGTGATGGTTATCCCAAGTACTCTGACTTGATCATTACAAAGTCTATGCATGTAATAAAATATCACATGCATCCCATAAGAACGCACAAGTATTTGCACCAATGAAAAATAAAAATAAATAAATAAGGACTAAACTTGTACTCTGAAAGCTACAAACACGTTGAAAAAATTAAAGAAGACTGAAATAAATTCAGTGACATCCTTAGTTAATGGATTGAAAGACTTAATATTGGTAAAATGGTAATACACTTGTAATTGATCTACAGATTGATTCAATACAAGCACCTAAAAATCTAAGCAATGTTTTTTCCATAAATTGGCAAGCTGATTTTATAACATATACATATTCAAGGTACCCAAAATAGGTAAAACAATGTTGAAATGGATTAAAAATTTTTGAAACACTCATACAACACAGTTTCAACACTTACTAGAAAGCTGTAGTTATCATAACAGTGTAGTACTGGAATAAGGATAGACATAAGGATCGATGAAATAAAATGTGTGTCTAAAAAATAATCCCTCACATTAACAGTTAATTAATTTTGGACAAAGGTATGAAAACAACTCAATTGTGAAAGAGTGATCTTTTTGGAAAATGCTATTGAGACAATTGGATATCAATACGCATAATAACGAAGTTAGACCACTTTTTCACATTGTATACAACTTTTAACTCAAAATGGGTCATAAGCATCAATGTAAGAGATGAAGCTATACAATTATATGAAGTAAATATGAGTAATCTTTGTGAACCAGGGTTAGACAAAACTCTCTTAGATATGACACCAAAAGCAAAAGCAAGAAAAGAAAAAATAGATGAATTGGTTTCATCAGAATTAAACACATTTGTGTTTCAAAGGATATTATCAGGAAAATAAAAAGCCCATTGAATGGGAAAAATATTTGCACACATATATCTGATAAGAAATTTGTATCTCTCTCTCTATATATAATCTTTTAAAACTCAATATTAAAGTGATAAATAATACAATTTTAAAATAGGCCAAATATTTGAATTGATATTTTTTCAAAAGAAGACACACAAATGGCCAATAAGCATATTAAAAAATGTCTAAAAACAGTTATTAAGGAAATACAGATCAAAACCACAATGAGATACCAATTCATACACACTAAAGTGGTTAAAACCAAATAGATTATAACAAAGATTAGCAAGGGTTTGGAAGAATGAGAACCCTCATACACTACTAATTGGAAAGTATGAAGATAATCCAACTTTGGAAAACGGGCTGGCAGTAGTTTAAAATTTTAGATATACAGTTACTATATCAACGATTAAACAATTAAACAATTAAACTCCAAGGTGCATACCAAGGGAAAGGAAAACCTATATTAATACAAAAACTATATACAAATATTTATAGCAGCATTATTGATGATAGACAAAAAATGCAAACGACCCAAATGTCTACCAACTGATTAGTGGGTAAATAAAATATGGCATATTCATGCAATGGAATATTACTTAACAACAACAAAAGAATGTATTGACTGGGCCACAAGATACATGAACACTGTAAACATTATGCAAGTGAAGGAAGTGAGTAACAAAAGACTTCCATATTGTATGATTTCATTTCTGGCAAATGCCCAGGGTATACAAATCTATACAGACAGAGAGATCAGTGATTGCCTAGGGTTAGAGTGTTAAGAGAGAAGTGAGGAGTTACTGCTGACAGGTACAGGGGTTTATTTTAGTGGTTATGAAAATGTTCTAAAACTAATTTCGGTGATAACTTCAAAACTCTGCAAATAACACTAAAAACCAATGAATTGTACACATTAAATGAGTTAAGTACATGAAGTGTAAAGTATGTCCCAAAAAAACTGTTTTTTGTTGTTGTTGTTGTTGTTGTCATTTTTTTTTTTGAGACAGAGTCTCACTCTGTTGCCCAAGCTGGAGTGCAGTGGCATGGTCTCAGCTCACTGCAAACTCCACCTCCAGGTTCAAGTGATTCGCCTGTCTCAGCCTCCAGAGTAGCTGGGATTACAGGTGCCCACCACCGCACCTGCCTAATTTTTGTATTTTTAGTAGAGACGGGGTTTCACCTTGTTGGCCAGGCTGGCCTCAAACTCCTGACCTCAGGTGATCCACCCACCTCGGCCTCCCAAAGTGCTAGGATTACAGGCATGAGCCACCATCCCCAGCCAAAAACAAACAAACAAACAAACAAACTGTTTTTATATATTATAAAAATCACATTTTCTTATTCATTTATGTCAAAGTGTGATGATATCTAGTGCTAGCATGTATTTTAATGCTGTATTCTAGTTCATGCCCTTGATACCTCCTATATAGATTACTACAAGTAATCTACCACAGAAACTGTTTCCAGTTTCAATGATCCATCTGGTGCAATATTAATTTTATTAAAATGCCATTTTTATTAAATCACTCCGTTGCCTAGAATCAATGTCTCTAATCTCTTCAGTTGACCATTTAAAACCCATAATCAACCAGCCCATTTTGCCCATTGTGTTAGGCAGAATAATAGCTTCTCAAGGATGCTCATATAGTAATTCTCCAGCCCTTCAAATGTATTACTTTACATGGCAGAAGAGACTGCAGATGTGAATAAATTAAACTCCTCAAATGGAGAGATTATCCTGGATTATCCAGCTGGGCCTAATATAACCACAGGGGTTCTGCTAAGAGAAAGAGGGAAGCAGGAGAGTTGGAGTCAGAGAAAGGATGTGAGGGAAGAAGCCAAGGTCAGAGTGATATGGAGCCATGAACTAAGGAATGTGGGCGGCCTCTACAAGCTGGAAGAGGCAAAGAAACAGGTTCTCCCCCATAAGCTTCAGAAGAAATGTAGCCCTGGTGAGCCAATTTTGACTTCTGACACCCGGAACTATAAAATAATAAATTGTGTGGTTTTAAGCTACTAAGTTTGTGGCAGTTTGTTATAGCTATGATGGGAAACATGCATCCATGCATCCCTCTTACTAAGATGCCTCTGCTCCAGTCAAATCGGTCTCTTTCCACATCCCTGTCTTGAAAAATCCTTCTCCACTCTCCTGAAAATGACATGCTTTCTCTCACTGCCAACACAAGACCTACCTAAATAGTAACATCCTCAAGATGTGTTTTCCCACTAATCACACCTCTATGAGGTTTTATTTCTGACCAAATATTTCTTCAGAATGTACTTATGTCATCTACAAATTGCCAGCATATGCCTGACCTAAGGATGATCATCTGGTTATAAATACACCTGGGCATTTTACACTCCTGTTCCATTTCCACGCCTTACCCCACTGCATTAGTACTCCATTGCTTTATAACCATTGGTGAATCTTCTGGTAATAAGATTAGTAGCTTAAAATAGCATCCACTGATCACCGAACGATTCTGTAAGCCAGAAGTCCAGCATGACGTTCTCTTTTTATGATGTAACAAGGCTGAAAACAAGCTGTCAGCTAGACTGAGTCTTCATTATGGGGGGGTTAAGAAAAATCAAAATCCAAGAACATAGTTGTTATTAGCAGAATTTAGTTACTTGCAATTATACACCTGAATTTCTGTCTTGTTACTGGCTTTGAGCTAGGACTTCTCACTTCCTAGAGGTTTCAAAATTCCTTGCCACATGGACACTCCACTGATGCCACTACACATCAGCAATTGTGTTCCAAATATTTCTCATGCTTTGAACCTTTGACTTTCTCTTTTGCAACCAGAAAGAGAAAATTCTTTGCTATTAAAGGGTTCATGTGATTAAGTGAGGCCCACACGATTTCCTGAAGGTGAACTTTGTCGTATAACTCAAGCTCATCACAGGAATAAAATTCACCTTAGCCACAGTCATTGGGACTTTTCAGAGCACATAGATGTAGAAAGAGGGACAGAAAATTTTGATGGCCATCCTCACCATCGTCTTTTTAATGCTTAGTGTGGTTCAAGAGCAGGAGAAACTGGTATTTATAATAAAAAGAGAAACTCATAGGGCATTAGTGCAAAATCATGCGGAATAAAGATGTACCAAGAATTAGGCTTTCCAAATTTAAGATTCTGCTCTGGGTCAGAAATATTACTGGAGGTTCTATGCTGCTTTAAGGATCTCAGTGAGCCATGGAAGCTTTACTGGTAAGTAAGATACACACAGTGTAGCCACTGCAATTTTCATGTTTCATTTATGTAGATAATTAAATCAAGAACTTAATTTACTTTGGGGAGGGGGTGCTGACAATGTGTAGAACACCAGACACATTATAGTAATTAGTCTCAAAGGTAAAACCACATACCCCCAAAATACAGATACGCTTCTTGTTTTCATGGAACTCAGTCTAGCAAGGGATTCATACAGACTAGGAAAGAGATGACAAACAGACAGAGACAGTGTGCTGTTGATGTCCTAGGCAAAGGAAGCAATATGTGCAAGTGCTCTAAGCAGATAAAGGGGCACAGTGCATTGGAGGAACTGAAAGTATCTCAATCTGATTGGACTGTGGAGTAGGAGTGGGAGGGGTGGCCGAGAGGTGGGGCTGGGGAAGCAGGCAAGGACAAGCCAAGTATACCCCAGGAAGGTGATGTATCCTGAAAGTAATTGGGACTCCAGCAATTCTACGTATAGGATTTAAACTAAAATGATCGTCGATACATCAATAAACATTCAAGGGCCAGAACATTCACTGCTACATACTATAAAAGGCATCTATGCCCCCTGTAGAAATAAACTCAATGTTCATCCGAAGGGGACTGGTAAACATAATTGATATCATTGGTAGTCTTCATAATGGTGACATACGCACTCCATATTCCTTGATTTGGAATAATTCTGTGTTAAGAATAGGAATACAATTGGGGTGTTGGAGGAGGGAGAGAAGTAGCATTTACTGAGTGTGCATAGTGCACAAGGTAGTGAGCTCTCAGCCTTTTACATTTATGATTACATTCAACCCTCTCACCAGTACAATGAGGTAAGAACTATAATAATTGCTGTTTTACAAATAAGGAAACTAAAACACAAGTAAGTAAACTGCCTAAGTCCACACATTTATTTAATAGCAAAGCCAGAATTGGAACCTTGCCAGAGGAATTACAGAAAAAAATTGAACAGAAAGGAAGTGCAGAGATATCCAATATATCCCTCTCCTCCCACACATGGTTTTCCCTATTATTAATATCTTGCATTAGTGTGATACTTTTGATACAATTGATGAGCCAATATCAATACACTATTATTAACTAAAGTTCATAGTTGGCATTAGGGTTCAATCTTGGTGTTACACATTCTGTGAGTTTTGACAAACAAATACTAATATGTCGTCACCATTACAGCATCATACAGAGTAGCTTCATTGCCCTAAAAATTTAAAATAAATTATAAAAGGCAAAAATAATTGTCACATATATAGAGTATTTATGTAAATATAATGGACAATTTTAGCCCAACTTCCCTGAGTCTAGTCCTATTGTTCATACAGGAATGCTTTCATATCATAGAGAAAAAAAGTCCTAAAGAAGGTGTTCCTCTCTCAGTCTTGTTTAGCTTCAAGCTCTGGCTTTACTTATTTGGTATCATTTGCCTGTTCCTTCTAAATTCTATGTTAGTGTCTGCCTATGGACAATGGTTAACTGAGTTCAGGGAGTTGTGATGGGCAAGTCAAGCATACTAAAAGCAAAGCCCTACAATGCAAAGATATTCTTGATGGCAATGCCCACATAAATCAATAGACTTTCTGTAAGTTCTAGAGAAGGATTAAAACTCAATGAAAGTATCATTTGTCACTAGAGTTACTTTAAGTGCACAGCACTACAGCAGAGCTTTTGATTCATGACTGAAAGAATGTTGACCCATATAGGAATCATTGAAATGTTTCTCATTTGCTTGGTTTAATAGATAGTTTTAGGGGAGGAACAAATATAGTTTTCTCTACCCACAGTTATTTATTTATGTTTTTGGTTGCTTGCATTTGTATATTATTTTTTGTCATGCTATTATTTATGACATTTTCTTTCTGCAAAATGTTAGAATATTTATCAGACTTTTACTTACTTTTAGAAAATTGTTGACTTTTCTTTTAAATGTCAATCATATTTAAATTATGAACTAAAATTTGATGAGTAAATAACTAAAGTAATTGTGGAATTGGCTAAAATAGGGATTGACACATTCTAGTGAACATTAGGGGAGTTTAAAAATAACAAATGTGGCCAGGCACGGTGGCTTGTGCCTGTAATCCCAGCACTTTGGGAGGCGGAGGCAGGTGGATCACCTGAGAATAGGAGTTCAAGACCAGCCTAGCAAACATGGTGAACCCTCATCTCTACTAAAAATACAAAAATTAGCCAGGTGTGGTGGCAGGTGCCTGTAATCCCAGTTACTTGGGAGGCTGAGGCAGGAGAATCACTTGAACCTGGAGGTGGAGTTTGCCGTGAGCCGAGACCATGCCATTGCACTCCAGTCTGGGAGACAACAGGGAAACTGTGTCTCAATAAATAAATAAATAAATAAATAAATAACCAATGTATAGCAATCATAAATTCATAAAATCAATTTAGGCAGAGCATTCAAGTAAAAATTATGTTTTAGAATGTCTCACTTTTGGTAGTAAATAAAGTGAGGGCTACAATGTTTTTAAAAAGGATAATTATAGCATGGGTGCCTAATTAATTAATCACTTACAAACATTATTATGATAGCTGGCATATGATTTTTTTAATCTAAAAGCTGTAAACCACTGACCACATCATGTAGTAGACATAATGCATTTTCTAGTAGAGAATTTGTCTCAAAGAAAACATAAGCAAATTAATTGTGGATTTTATAAGAAGTGAGAAGAGGAATTTAGGAGCAGATACAAAGATGCACCAAATTTGCCTATAGATCTAAACTGAAAAAAAAATTGAGAGTGAATATTTAAAATATTATGAGCCACTTTTTACGCCTCAATTTAGTGAGTATCAGCTGTATCTCAATGATTCCCAGAATTAATGTATAATTAAGTTCTAAATTGTCTCCTGAGCTACAGACATCTACATCCAATTGCCTGTTGGTCATTCCTACTCATTCCTACTCAGTCTGGGACTTCAGACTCACTCACTATGGTCCAAAACAACCTCTTTGTCATTTTCTTCTGCCATACTTTCATCCAGATTTTCTCTCCTTTCTTCATCTTTTTTTTCTTGGAGTGTTACTGCAGTACTGACTTGTTTGTCCAACCCAGAAACATAGAAGTCCTCTTACATTCCTCCTTTCCCTTATTCCTCTATGCAACTTGTCATGAAATTACAACAACTCTAGTTTTATTATATCTTCCCACTCTGTCCTGCTTTCATATCCTCTTGACCACTACTCAACTTCTTGACCCTCCTCTGTGCTGGTCTCATTTTTTTCTGTATATTCTCCCTGGGTTATTTTCCTGCAAGTAATCTCTTACACATCTTAAAACCCTTTAATGTTTCTTCTTAGGATTGATAAAGACCATGCATCTTTGGGCAGAAAGCTACTTGTAATAGGCTCATGTAATATTCTGGGAATTGCTGAAATTATCCATGAAGATAGATCATAAATATTAAAAATAACTTTTTCTTTAATTTGATTAAAAAATTAACAAATTTTCAATAATGTGTTATCTATGCCCAATGTCTGCCAGAATTTTTTCAACCTCATCTCAACCTCATTTCAATTTAGATATAAATTGAAAAAAGTTAGTCTACAAAAGTCTACTTTAACAAGCCTCAGATACGACCAGGAATATTTCCAACATCTTATAACCAAATTCAAAGGCCACCCTAGGCTATTTTACAGTATTCAAGCTTGTGAAATAGTAAGGACATAGGAATAGTACATGCTTCCTTAGAAAATGGATAGAAATACAGTAAAAATTGAGCAGAGTCAATAAAAATTTGGCTGCCTCACAATGTCCAAGTTATCTGTCTGCACGTTTAAAATTCACAAGCTTTTTGTCTGCTAAGTATCATTAGATATAGTTTGTCTACTTCATACATTTAATATATTAGAATGAAAGGCTTTCATAAAATTCCAAACTTTAGGTTGGAATTATTATTGTCATGATCATTATTTTAGAGAAAAGTAGATTGTGATGAGAAAGGAAAGGTTGAGATAACATAAAAAATAAAATATAGCAAGAAAGAAATAATTCTTCTAAATTACATAAACTATGTGTAAATATACTGGGAATAGGCTAACTGCATTTCAAGGGTCAGCACTGAACCTGTTTCACTCCATGAAGGGTTGTTTATGACAATCAATATTGCCACTCATTTTTGATGACCTTTTGTGTCCTCTGTGCCTCACATTAAATGCATCAACATGTTTGATTTTTAATTTAGCCTTGTTAAAGTAATTTAGTTCAACCTTCACTGAGGAAATGGTATTATTTGCAATGACAGTGGATGCTATTCAGCTTCTTAGGGCAAATGGACTGTCAGCCTTATTGTCAAGTATCAAATTGACATAGTCATGAAGCTAGTGAAGAGGAGAATGTTGGTCCCCAACTTTTAACAGTATTGGTTAAGAGGGACTTATTGCTTTTTAGTTTATTTTTTATTTTCAATTCATCACCTATTTTCAATCCTGTGAAAGTTTTCATTGTTCTTCTCATCACTTAGGGCAGAAATCTAAGTCATGTTTTATCCTTCTCTCTCCAATATCACCTATCCCAAATTGTGTCAATCCATGTTTCATATCAAACCCAATGCCCTTATCCCAATTCAAACTTTTGCCATTTTACAACTGCGTAGTTTCAGTAGCACTGTAATTGATTTCCTCACCTTTATTTCTATGTAAGCAAAGCCACCAAATAGACTACTGCTATGTTAAATTTTAGAAAGCCTGATTTCTAATCATGTATCCTGAAAACTTTTAGTGTCTTATATGACCTAAACCTAATGTTTAGAATCCTTTGCCTAGTAGTTAGGCTTTTTTCATTAACTTCCTAAGTGTGTTGGTTTCCCTTACAGTTATTGACATTCCGTTTACCCAGGCTAGTCTCTCCCATTCTCTTCATGTCATTCCTTCAACCAGAATATTCCCTGCATTCATTGTAACTGTCAACTCCCAGATATCACAGGACAAATTTCCAAGACCACCTCCTCACTCTGTCTTCCACTGTCCATGTCACTTCATTTGAAACCCAATGGCCGTTCTGTTTCTCTACCCCTACCTTGGTCCTTGTATATATTGCCTCAGGTTATTAGTTACATCTTGAACTATTTGATGGCAAGGTCTTTACTTTTCCCTAAGCTATGTACATTAGGCACTTGGGAATTTCTGATTATATTTGTCATTTAATTTCCATTGACTATTTATAATAGAATACACAGAAGAAAATAGGATACACAGAAGAAAATAATTCCCTATGCTGGAAGAAACAATTCCCTATGCTGGAAAAATCAATCCATATTTCCATATGCTGGAAAAATCAATCCATATTTCTATATGTTGGAAAAATCAATACATATTTCCATATGCTAGAAAAATCAATCCATAGGGAAAACAATTCCTTGTGCTGGAAGAATCAGTCCACATTTTCTGGTAACTAAAAGGGCAAAGTGCTTTGTGTGTATGTGTGTGTACATCATTCTATAAAGCATATTTATTTTAATTCTATATTATTAGTTAATTACTAGGATTAATTTTATATTAATATTAATTAAAATATTTTAATTCTATAAAGTTAATTTAAAACTTTAAATAATTTCAAAGACCTCTAAATATTGCTAAACTTTACAAAAATTGGATATTATTTATTTATTGTCTATCACTCCTCTTCCAACTAAAATATAAGTATTCACAAGAGTAGAGAAATTGATTCTCTCCTTGACCACAATATCCTTAGCTTCTAAAATAGAATCCAGCATCTAGTAAATATTAAATAAATATCTGTTTAATGAATGAATGTATTCCAAGTACTTAGCAAGAGTGCATGGTGTTTAGTGCAAAATCAATAAATATTGGTTAAATTAGTAAAATAATATATTTCAAATCTTTAGGAACAGCATAGTAGGGCCAATATTAGAAATATGTGGGAATATTTTGAATATCATTTTAGAAACCTCTTAGCACTATTACTGTAAAATTTGGCATTTACCATTTGACTCAAAACACTGCTTCTTAGGAAAAAAACACGCAAGCATCATAAAGGCATGTAAAGACACAAGTCTGGGACTCACTCCAGAAATCCCAGGAAAACGTGGCTGGCCATTATGTTTATCAGGCCAACTCCATCTGGATGGGGTTCAAAGTAATCAGGTGAGTTGAAAGAGAGGAAAACAAGAGAAAGTAGAAAGTCTTAGGTAGTCAATTCAGGAGATTCAGAGAACAAGGGAGCAGAAAGGACCTAATATATCATTTGGGGGGCTGAGTAACAAATAACAACAGAGGACTCCTTGTTCAAAAAGTAGGATTAAAGTGCCATTCAAAGTACTAAAATATAAACATTTGTTTTTGTGCAGTCTTTCACTTGATCTATCATGGTACATTTTACTTGCTGTTTAAGGTGGCACTCTCTTGACATGGAAATACTTGCCAAAATAGTGCAGATACTCACAGGCACCTGGGGACTTCACCTGAAACTTGGCACACATGTGGCCAACCACTACTATGAACCCTTCCTGGCTGCCACCTGACAGACGCACTGGACCTGCCTGAAGCTGGGAAGGGAATCTCCCTTTGCCATGCTCACCACCCAACACAGAGTGGGCAGGTGTCCCTCTCAAAGATGGAAACCTCCATGCCTGGACACAGTAAGTTCCTGGTCCCTGGGGGTATTCCAGGACCCAGGGAAATGGCAGCAGCATGCCCAGGCTGGTCCTTGCCCTGGGACACAGTTGAGCATATGCTACTGACTCCAACCCAGTGGGTGTCCTGGCCTGGCCCCAAGAGGAAGTCAAAGTGGGGATGGAGAAATGAGAATCTCAACCCCGTGGCCACCCCACACAGAGGACATCAGCAGTCTTGGGGCAAAAGTGAGGATGCTGGCTGGGGCTTCAGGTACCAGGGAGCAGAAAGTAGGGAACTGGGGGCTGGCCAGGGAAGCCATCCCAAAGATGCACATGAGGCAGGTTCCAAGCCCCTAACTCATGCTCCATTGTCAGTGACATTGACATCGAATGTCACAAAATATAAATTCAAAGACAAAATCCTGAAGAATTTCAAGATTGGAGGACAGAGCACTAAACTCCAAGAATGGACCCTTTTTTGTGTCACTGTACTGGTCTCAGGCCCATGAAACCAGCTCAAAAGAACACATCTAAAAGAAAATCAAGTTGGGGCACAGTCTTGTGGCCCCTGACAGGACAACAAGGAATGGGGGCAGGGGTTTGTTCTAGTGATGGAGTTGGACCACATCACTAAATGCATCCAACTGGTGCTGTCTAATCTCTGTGTAGAACTATAACAATGTGATGTGCTTTTTATTGCAGATGAATTTACTGTAGTTTCTAGAAGCCAGTGATTATAAAAGAAAACGAAAAGTAGTTGGAAAAATAATAAAGCATTTAATTCAGAGATTTAAAATAACAATAAGAAAATGAAAGAAGAGAGAAGAGCAAAGACAGAGTATTCATTGGGAAAGGTAATACAGTACTTACTAGTATCATAGTTTTCTGATTTCCAAAAGCAATCTTATTGTATTCCGGTCAATATAACTGACATAAGTAGACAAAGAATGTAATGTGATGCTACATATAGCACAGGAAACCTCTAAAATAGGGAGATCTTAACATTTGCTGAGTTCAATCTGTGTCCTGGGAACTTTACAAACATTACATTTTGTTTTCACACACACGATTTCAGGCAATTTCATCTTCATTCCTTGGATAAAGAAATTGAGTTGAGCTCTTCTTCTAGCAGGCCAAGGCAAGTAGCTTATAAGGACAGAAGCGGATGAGGGTGAACAAATTCATTTTGTACATAACAGATTTTCTACAATGAGCACATAAAACTTGCATAGTCAGAACAATATGTAAAGAAAGGGAAAATGAATAATAATCTTTGATTTCTACTGGGAAAGTTAGGTTTATGAAAAATCAAAGAAATAATATTCAGCCTCATTCATTAGACTTTTATTATTCTTTATTCTTTGTTTTCCTCACTGACCTCTGAAAGGAATATTTTGAGAAGAAAATAAATCTCTTTTAGACTAATATAATTTTACATTGTACAACTTTATATGCAGAATGAGAGCCTTGCCTATAACAGGAAGTAAAGGCATAGCTGATTATGATATTTTCTTTGCAAGTGTGTTCCACACATATATTTTAACAAGGATTCTGAAAAACAAAGAATTCCAAAAACGTTTTATTTTATAATTTACCTATATTTGTATTTTCCCCAAGGAATTTATCTCATTTTAAAATGTTTGATTAGCACTTTTTTGACCTCTGAATTTTTCTACCTAAAGTTATTTAAAGTTCTGTAGAATGTACATGTGTGTATAAGGCAAGAATATTTATTTTAATAGTCATTTTCAAATTGACAATATTAATATTTTAATTTCATTTTTTTTAAAAAAAGAAAACACACTTATTTTGAAAAGTTTCTCCTCAACTACAATTCTGGAGAGATAGCATATTGGTTCAATTAAAGCAAAATTGGTTAAAGATGGTCTTATATATTTATCTGAGCTACAATCCTAAGTCATAAAAATCTATTGAAGGGGCTCAATTTAGTCTTAAAATACTTACAAATTTATTGTTTGCTTAAAATTCTAATGGAAGCTTCTAAAGGACAGCCCATTTCCACAAAGTGTTTGTGAGTTTTTTCCAAAATTCTAAAAAGAAAATTGTAAAATATTTCAAGGGAGGAAATGATCGAAACATTTATCTCACAGAAGACATATTAACACATGAAAAATCCTAATTCTAAGAAGAAAAGTCAAATCTCTTAATGAATGTCAATTTTTAGTTATTGTGTTTTTTGTTATGTACCATAGGATATTTAATTGTCTTCATATTAGTGATAAAAATGAGTCATAACCAATAAGCTAGTATTTCCTTGTAAATACTTGATTAGGTCTGGGGCTGTTTTCCATTATTTTATTATCATTTTGTTAGAGTATTTCTAAGAATGGTGCTACTTCAGTCCAATATAAATCCAAAAGCATTAATTTGATT
This sequence comes from Colobus angolensis palliatus, assembly GCF_000951035.1. Classification (NCBI taxonomy): domain Eukaryota; kingdom Metazoa; phylum Chordata; class Mammalia; order Primates; family Cercopithecidae; genus Colobus; species Colobus angolensis. The sequence goes on along the minus strand of NW_012123154.1, from coordinate 4,749,004 downwards.
CATTTCTTAAGCATAATGATAAAAAAGACAGTAAGATACTGGAGATGTGTTCACTTAACACTTGTTAAATGAATAACATCCTCTATAATTTAATATCTGAGTAGTATTGAATGATAGTTCTAAGCCAACTGTCTGTTGTCTTTTACTCAAATCATATTGTCAGGGTTTCTGAATAAATAGCCACCATGGAAAGGGAATCTTTGTGGCAGAAATTAAGAAATAATGTACAGGAAAGATTAACCTCCAGCCTCCTATGCTTTTATCTCTAGCATGCCTCAAAACCAAAGAGAGAATGCCTAACCATTAAAAAAGATTAAAGGTGTTAATTAGACTAAGAGATAGAAACCTATCACCCTTATGTCAGGCCGACCAGACTAAATCATCTAATGGATTAAAACACACACACACACATACACACACACACACACACACACGAGAGAGAGAGAGAGAGAGACATAGAGAGAGAGTAAATCATGTCTCTACTGAAATCCCATTGATGTTTGTCCATAATGTGTATCTCTGAACAAACAATTTTTGTTGAAACTCATCAAAAAATTTGGACAATAGTTTTATAGGTGTAGTCATTACCACTATTTTGATCAAAACTGTTACAAAATTCAACACTAAAGTATAATCATAAGGGGCTTAGAAGAGTAACATCTTCATAACAATAAAATTCAGAATTGCCAATTCTCCCTTCTCTTCAATGCAGTCCATTATGACATTAATATCAGTTTATATAGATACTCCTTTATCCTTTTTTCAAGAGGAGCAGATAATATGTTAGTCACATACATAAACTATGTACCATCTCAAGATGGATTTGAATTATGTTAATGTTAGATGTCATAAAAAGAAAGAATTATTGTCCAAAATAATAATTACCTCTAAGTCGGTCATTTTATTTCTCTTTACATTTTATCATTTTAAAATTTATACATTTCCATTGTTAAAATATAAGGGAATACCCACACATGAATTTTATAATAGCATATATGTGCATGATATGTATGTGTAGACATGTATGCGTACCTACATATATGTGTAGGTATGTAAGTGCATGTGTTCACATTCACATATGTATTTATATCTAGTGCATATATGTTTAAGTATGTGTGTATATGTACACACTTACATACACACAGCCATGTGCCACATAACAATATTTCAGTCAATGACAGACTGCATATAGGACAGTGGTCTCATAAGATTATAATAGAGCTGAAAAATTCCTGTCACCTGGTGACATCATAGCCATCATAACATATTACTCAGAGCCATGCATAGCCAGCACAACACGTTACTCAATGTCTGTGGTGATGCTGGTGTAAACAAACCTACTGCCATTCTAAATGTACAAAAAAGTTCAGCACTTACAATCATGTGCAATACATAATACTTGATAATGATAATAAGTGACTATGTTACTGATTTTTATACTTACAATACTTTTCATCATTATTTTAGAATATTCCCCTTTTATTTATGAAACAACAAAAGGTAACTGAAAAACAGCCTCAGGCAGGTCCTTCAGGAGGTATCCAGAAGAAGGCATTGCCATCCCAGGAGATGACACCTCCATGCTTGTTATCCTACCTGAAGACCTGCCAGTGGGACAAGATGTAATATGGAGGGGGAAGAAAGTGATATTGATAATCCTTGCCCTGTGTAGGCCTAGCTGATATGTGTGTTTGGGTTTTAGTTTTGAACAAAACAGTTTAGAAAGTTAAAAATATTAATTTGGAAGTTAAAAATCTTTTAGAATAAGGATATAAAGAAGGAAATATCTTTGTACAGTTGTTTGTGTTTTCAGCTAAGCATAATTTATTATTATAAAATACCCCCCAAATTTAAAAAAAGTGAAAAGTATAAAAGTTATAAAGTTAGAGTAAGTGAAAGTTAGTTTATTATTGAAGAAAGATTTTTAATAAATTTAATGTAAGCTAAGTGTACAGTGTTTATAAAAGCTAGAGTAGTGTACAGTAATGTCCTAGACTTCACATTTGCTCACCACTCACTCACTAATTTACCCAGAGCAATTTCCAGTCCTGCAAGATCCGTTCAGGTTAAGTTCCCTATGCAGGTGTATCTTTTTTATCTTTTATAATATATTTTTACTGTACTTTTTCTATGTTTAGATATACAAATACTTACCTTTGTGTTACCACTGCCTACAGCATTTAGTATAGTAGCATGCTATCCAGGTTGGTAACCTAGAAACAATAGGCTATATCATATATCCTAGGCATGTGGTAGGCTATATAATCTAGGTTTGTGAAGTACATTCTGTTGTGTTCACACTGTGACAAAATCACCTAATAACACATTTCTCATAATATATCCCCATTGCTAAGCAACATGTGACTGTATACACACACACGCACATGTATTTCACTTCATCATATTTTAAAGGTGGTATTAAAGATAACTAGGCTAAAAATCAAAATCAAATCATCAAATTTTCACATGACATAACAATATTTAAACACTTTCAAGACAACTGGTATAAGAACCATTGAAAACAATATTTTATAAGAACACTTTTTGTATATAATAACCAATAAAACTCCCAAGTAACTATTTTATATACAGATGCTACATCCAGGGCTTCTCTGTCCCCTGTGCCCCAGGGTCTAAGTCCCAGCTGTGATTATGCTGCCACTGAGGCCATCTACCTTACCCCCTGAGGCTGAGTTATGGTTATAACCCATCATCACCAGGACCACACTGCCACTAAGCCTTTCTCCCAGTAACCAGGTCTCTCTCCTCAGTCTGTCATCCCTGGGCCCATACCACTGCAGTATGCTATCCCCTCAGGGCCTCAGACCCTACCTTTGTAGGTGATCTGCATGTGCACACCAGATCTGATGTCACAAAGAATCCACTTGGCTAGAACTTCCCACATAGGGTGGAAAGAGAAAAGGATCCCAGTAGCCCTCACCACTGAGGACCCCAACATCCCTACCCACTAATGCCATTGCAGGCACCTACAGCCTTTCCTGCCAAGGATCCCTGCAGTCTTCACAGACATTGACCTCCACTGATGGAGCTGCATGGAGATCATGTTGCTGCACCTCACGTTGCTGCACCTTACCTCAAGGCAGAGATTCTGCACCCCAGCAGCTAATGATCTCATAGCTACCCACTGGTGGAAGACTTTGACAACTGAATCTAGTTCAAAAAGGCTGCAAGAGGTGATTGTTCTCTCAAATGTAAAGAAATAAATGAAAGGCAATTAGTGACAAACAAACAAACAAAAAGGAAGGAAATATTATGCTACCCAAAAAATAATTTTCCAGTAAGTGTCCTTGGAGTAATAATGGAAATCTATGAATTACCGGAGAAAGAATTAAAAAATAATTATTTCAAGAAGTCTAAGCAAGATACAAAAGAACACAGATAGGTGGCTAAATGAAATCAATAAGGCAAAACAGCAACAGACTGAGAAGCTCAAAGAGATAGAAATCATAAAAATGAATCAAACAGAAATTCTGAAACTGAAGAACACAATGACTGAAACGAAAAAAAAATGCAATAAAGAGCATCAATAGTTAAGCAGAAGAAAGAAACTGTGACCTCAAGGACACATCTTTTGAAATTATTCAGAGGAGAAACTAATATAAGAATAAAAAAGAGTAAAGAAAGCCTACAGGACTTATAGGATATCATCAAGTAAACCAGCAAGTGCCTTAGAAGTAACCAAGAAAGAGAAAAGAGCGAGAATCAGAAAATGTATTTAAAGAAATAATGGCTAAAAATTTCCTAAATCTTGGTAATGACATGAATATTCATACCCATGTAGCTCAAATGTTCTCAAACAGATTTAATCCCAAGGGAACTTCAATGAGGCAATTAATCAAATTGTCAAAAGTCAAAGACAGAGAATTTTGAAAGCAGCAAATGAAAAACAACATGCCACATACAAGGAAACATCCATAAATTTATCAGTAGATTTCTCCAAAGAAACCTTGAATCCTAAGAGAAAGTGAGATGATATATTCCAAGATCTGAAAGCAAAAAATAAACAAGCAAACAAACAAAACTTCTCATCAAGAATACTTTATCCAGCAAAGTTGTCCTTCAGCCATGAAGGAGAGATAAAAGATCTTCCCAGGCAAACAAAAGTTGAGGGAGTTTGACATCACAGGACCTGTTTTACAGGAAACAGTTAAGGGAGTCCTTCATGCTGAAATTAAACGATACTATTTAGTAATATGAAAACATAGGAAAGTATAAAATATGCTGGTGGAGGTAAATATATAGTCAAATTCAGAATACTCTAATACTGAAATGGTGAATGTAAATCACTTTTAAGGACAATAGAAAGGTTAAAAGACAAAAGCACTGAAAATAACTATAGCATCACTGAATATAAAATTTTTTAAAAATAATAACTACAGTTACACTATTCGGTTGATTCTAACACCATATTAAGTATATGTCAATTGTGGCACCAATAATATAAATAGGGGTTAGGAAAGAGAAAAGCAAAAGTGTAGAGAATTTGTATGCTATAGCTTCATTCCACATTATTAACAAAAAAATATGCAAGCCATGAAAATACAGATATCTCTGTAATCCCAGCACTTTGGGAGGCTTAGGAGGATTGCTTGAGCTTAGGAATTCAAAACCATCCTGGGGAACATGGCAAAACCCCATCACAGATGGGTGTGATGGCATGTGCCTGTATACAGTTCCAACTACTCAGGAGGCTGAGGTGCGAGGATCACCTGAGCTCAAAAGGTTAAAGCTGCAGTGAGCCATGATGGTGCCACTGTACTACAGCCTGGGTGACAGAGTGAAACCCTCTCTCAAAAAAAATAATGATCAATAAAATAAAATAGAAATACCAAAGGCCATTATAATAATGTATATTAAATGATTTAACTAATGAAAATAAAAAAAACATAATTTAGGTGCTAATTTGATCAATTTTACTGAAAATAGTGTTTAAAACCTGTTAGATCACTTCCCTTATTTTAACTCAAATGATCAAAGAATGTTTGACTAATTATATTAAATAGCTTTTTGCTGTAGGATCAGGGTATGGCACACTCAACAAGGTGACCAATGAATTACAATTCCTAAAAGGTGAGAAATAATACCTTGACAAATTTCTTAGCTTATCAACTTACACAATTACAAACATCAGGTCAACACTGGGTGCAGAATTCAGCCCATGATTTTACTAACAAAGATTAAAACACTGATTATCAGAATCTTTGTGCTTTGTAGTTGCAGCAAGGCAATGACAGCAAGACTTTGCTGACCTTTAGGATGGAGAATCACCTTAACCAATCATGGTGCAGCTTACAGGAACTCAGTGAACTGGGAGATTTTGTCCTATTTGAGTTCACTTTATTATTCTGGGCCTTTTGCTGATTTGAAGGCTAATGCTCAACTGATCAGGCTTTCAACTCAATTTGAAACAATAAATAAAAGAGAACAGGCACTCTCATTTCTTTATATGCTTTATTTCATCATTCAGTGAGGACCTCAGCTGACTGAAAAACTATGTGCTTTTGTTTCTCTTCTTTTAATGTCTCTGATTCTTGTATCCAAACTTGATATTATACCTGAAAATAAGAGCCAAATAGTACGCACAATGATTGTAGATTTCCTGGTTTTCATAACAAAGGTAGGAAAACAAAATATAGGAAGCCTAACAAGTCTCAGAGCTAAGTTAAATGGTTTAAGTTCGGTAATAACACAAAATTGGTAGCATTTTGCTTTGTGTATATGAAAAAGTTCAGCTCTTTTGAGCAACAGTTAGAAGATACATTTTTTAAATGAACATTTTCCTCTACTTTCCTCTGGTGATTGTCCTCTACTTAGCAACCAGCCTGCTTGAGAGAGTAGTTTCCATTCACTGCCTTCAACTCCTCACTTTCCATTCCTCAACCTATGACATTTTGGCTTCCACTTTCATTAGAAGCTTTTATCTATCAGGGATATTTGTACTTTTTTTCAACTAATCTGATGATTCCTGTTCATTCTTACCTGAACTGGAATATGACATCTCTGTAAGATATAGCTCCTGTGGTCGAAATACACACTGTTCCCCAGCATCACCCCAGCCAAAATGTACATGTTGTAATACTAGCACCCCCGATGGTATTAGGGGGGCCTTTTTTCCTCCAATGATGCAAGATATGTTTGTTTGTTTGTTTATTATACTTTATGTTCTAGGGTACATGTGCACAACATGCAGGTTTGTTACATAGGTGTACATGTGCCATGTTGGTGTGCTGCACCCATTAACTCGTCATTTACATTAGGTATTTCTCCCGATGCTGTCCCTCCCTCCTCTCCCGACCCCACAACAGGCCGTGGTGTGTGATGTTCCCCTTCCTGTGTCCAAGTGTTCTCATTGTTCAATTCCCAACTATGAGTTAGAATGTGCGGTGTTTGATTTTCTGTTCTTGCAATAGTTTGCTGAGAATGATGGTTTCCAGCTGCATCCATGTCCCTACAAAGGACAGGGACTCATCCTTTTTTATGGCTGCATAGTATTCCATGGTGTATATGTGCCACCTTTTCTTAATCCAGTCTATAATTGATGGACATTTGGGTTGGTTCCAAGTCTTTGCTACTGTGAATAGTGCCACAATAAACATACGTGTGTATATGTCTTTATAGCAGTATGATTTATAATCCTTTGGGTATATACCCAGTAATGGGATGGTTGGGTCAAATGGTATTTCTAGTTCTAGATCCTTGAGGAATCGCCATACTGTTTTCCACAATGGTTGAGCTAGTTTACAATCCCACCAACAGTGTAAAAGTGTTCCTATTTCTCTACATCATCTCCAGTACCTGTTGTTTCCTGACTTGTTAATGATTGCCATTCTAACTGGTGTGAGATGGTATCTCATTGTGGTTTTGATTAGCATTTCTCTGATGGCTAGTGATGATGAGCATTTTTTCATATGTCTGTTGGCTGCATAAATGTCTTCTTTTGAGAAGTGTTGGTACCAAAACAGAGATATAGACCAATGGAACAGAACAGAGCCCTCAGAAATAATACCACACATCTAGAACCATCTGATCTTTGATAAACCTGACAAAAACAAGAAATGTGGAAAGGATTCCCTATTTAATAAATAGTGCTGGGAAAACTGGCTAGCCATAAATACAAAGCTGAAGGTGGATCCCTTCCTTACACCTTATACAAAAATTAATTCAAGATGGATTAGAGACTTAAACGTTAGACCTAAAACCATAAAAACCCTAGAAGAAAACCTAGGTGGTACCGTTCAGGACACAGGCATGGGCAAGGACTTCACGTCTAAAACACCAAAAGCAATGGCAACAAAATCCAAAATTGACAAATGGGATCTAATTAAACTAAAGAGCCTCTGCACAGCAAAAGAAACTACCATCAGAGTGAACAGGCAACCTACAGAATGGGAGAAAATTTTTGCAATCTACTCATCCGACAAAGGGCTCATATCCTGAACCTACAGAGAACTCAAACAAATTTATAAGTAAAAAAACAAACAACCTCATCCAAAAGTGGGCAAAGGATATGAATAGAAGGGCCTTTTGAGAGGTGATTAGGTCATGAGGGAAGGCTCCTCATAAATGGGATTAATGCACTTATGAAAGAGGCTCCAGAGAGTTGCTTTGCTTTTTCTACCATTGAGGGCACTGTGAAAAGGAACCATTCTATGAATCAGAAAGTGGATCCTCACCAGTGTATCTGCTGGTGCCTTGATCTTGGACTTCCCAGCCTCCAAATCTGTGAGAAATCAATTTATGTTGTTATAAGCTACCTGTTTACGGTATTTTGTTATAGCAGTTTGAACAGATTAAGACAATTAACACTGTTACTCTTAACTTCTTAAAACCTTAATTTTTCTTAGAATCTGGGCAACCAAGTAGGCTCTTTCTTACCTTTATGATTGTTTCTCCCAAACCTTCCCTTTTGAACTTATTTTCTTTTACCTATTTGTTAAAAAGTTGATATTTGGCAGATTTACGCCCTTGAATCTGATCTTACGTACATCTTCCCTTCTACTCCTTGGCCTCTGTCTCCCTTCTCCTCCCTCCCTTCTCCGTCCATCTTTCCCTCCACTCTTTCTGGTGGATCTCATTCCTTTCTATCACCTCAATTATCTATGTATATCTATATGATGTATATGTATATGTATACACAAATACACACATACACACACATACGTATGTGTATATATATGAGAGAGAGAGAGAGAGAGAAAGTCCCACTCTGTCGCCAGGCTGGAGTGCAGTGGTGCGATCTCGGCTCACTGCAACCTCTGCTTCCTGGGTTCAAGCAATTCTCTTGCCTCAGCCTCCTAAGTGGCTGGGATTCCAGGTGCGTGCCACTACGCCTGGCTAATTTTTTGTATTTTTAATAGAGATGGGTTTTTTCCATGTTGGCAAGGCTAGTCTTGAATTCCTGAACTCAGGTGATCTGCCCGCCTCAACCTCCCACAGTGCTGGGATTATAGGCATGAGCCACCATACCTGGCCTATCTATGTATATATTAATAATAACACTATATCTATGTATAGAGAGTACAGGCGTTACCTACAACAGCAAATTCATATATTTCATGATTAACTAGGCATCTCTGTGTGGACTTTCCATGTTCAACTCCAAATCAATATATTTCAATATAATCTCATCTTTCCATACAACATCTCTTCTTTGATGTCCCTCATTGTAAACTGTTGTACCATTTATCAAGTCACATAAAACAGAAATCAGAGGATCATGTTTTACTCTTTGATCTCCTTCCAAAACCATTCAACTACTAACTTTGATTAATTCTTCTTCAATATTCCACTCTTGTCCATTAGCTATCCTTTATTCAGGACATCAGCATTTTTCACCTGCAATTTTGAAATGGCATCTAACCTTCTATTTTCTATGTCAGCCAGAATGAGGTTTTTAAACTTCAGAACAGTTCATGTCATTTTTCTGCCTAAAACTCTGTAGTAGTTTCATATTTTTTCTTGAAATCAAAATTTTTAGCTTTCTGGACTCCACACCTGTTATATGTTTCTCTTAAAGTCCAGACCAGCTTTTCCAATCCCATTCTCATTTCCCCAAATACCTTTGCCTTGCTCATCCTATGTCCTACTCATCCTTTTATCTATATTTAGAAATAACCGTGCCAAGAAATCTTCCCTAAAACCTGAGCCTAGGTCAGGGACTAGATTTGGTCTCATATTGTCCCAATATTACATTATCACATTAAATCTTAGTTGCCATTCCAGTAGAAAACAGACCTTTAAGATAAAGATTATACACCATACTTTAATGCCTAGCACATAGTAAGTACTCAATCAATATTTATTGACTGATTAAGTGGCCATCCAATGATAACTGGGGTGGGGCAATTATTTTACTTCATATGTGAGTGTCAGGTAAGACTGTATTTATTCAAAAAGATGTCCTTTTCTGTAGAGTTCTTTTTGTTGAAAATTTGAATTTAAATGTTGGTGCAACCTGCCAAATGACAGAAAGTTGGCAATGATGTAAGCTGCCTCAATTGAGACATATTATTTTGTATGAGCACTAACATTTAGAAAATTGAAATATCTTTCAGAAATCTTTTAATTAGGCAGTCTTTTTTGTTTACATATGATATTGCTCATCCTGTCACTAATAGAAATTAACTTGGATTTCATTTGGAATATACATTGATAATTATTCTTACTTCTCAGATAAATGCAGCAAAGGGTAGCAATGAAGAAGTTTCCTTTAAAATTGAAGTTGGTGCAACCCCCAAAACTCTGAACATTCATTACAGACCCATAAGTTACATCATTTCTAAAGTCTACAGCCAGGATTGAGTGCCTTGTTGGCTATTTTTTTACCTCCAAAGCACAAAGAAAGCCTCCTTTAGTCATGGTAAACTGGCACCTAACCTACAATCTTATATTGTCCTATTTATGGGGGATTTTTAAGTATTCACTGATAAACTCTGAGGATTTAACAAAGCCCATGGAACTGTTTCCAGAATTTTGTGTGTATGTGTGAGCATCTGGAGCAGGAACCGCACCATTGATTGGGCTTCTAAATGAATTCATAACTCCAAAGAAATGAACAGCCACTAGTAATAATTTTATAGGTAAAAGAAAAGGTAATGATTTGATAGGTAAAATAAAAGATTATAATAAACTTAAATATTTCCATCTGAGAAAACATTATCCTAGGAAGAGAGAAGATGTTAGACATTTGCTGAATCAGCTAAAATTGTTAAAATCTAATAAATAGTTGTATTTAATGTACTTTTCAGCATATCAAATTATAATCTAGAAATAATGGAAATAAGCAAAGTGCTTTTGGGATTTTAATTTTTATGTACAACTGAAGGCCACAGAAGTGACTCTTCCATATAGACTCTTGTTTGGTTTATTAGAACAAAAGTACTTCTAGAATACTGTAAGAATGCTCCTACTCAACCCTTAAGCGTAGCTTTCTTGCACCTTCTCCAGATAATGCCTTAAATTCACTTTTCACCTTATCTGCTAAGTGAATCCCTCATATGTTTTTAATCAATTTTCCATTCTCCTCTACCTTTGCAGACCTAATAGTCCATTTGTCTATATGGCCTCAGGTTCTTTGATTGAGTTAGAGTGTATTTAGAGTCTAGAGTCAAAAGAGCAAGAAAATTATTAAGGATGAAAAAGAAAAGCTCTCTGAAATACCCATTTGAAAACATGGATTAGCATCTGCTACTAAAAAATCATGCCTTAAATCTTGGAAAATTCCCTACACTTAAGAGAAAATACATAGATCTGCTAAAAAGTCCAGAATACCAAAATCTTCTCAAAAGAGAAATATCAATTTAAAATGATATTTTAAACAATTTTATTAGAATATTTCTTTTTCTTCCAAATAAATGCACAGAAAAGACCTTGAAATAAAACTATATTCTAGACATGATTGTGTTTAGGAGCTTTTTAGTTAGTAAGAGTCTAACACATTACTTTGGTTGGTTTTCAAGCAACAGCTTGGCTACACCTCAGCAAATATGGAAAAGTGAGTTTTAAGATAAAGATGACAGTAAGTACACACACTCTTCAGTTGGAGACAATTTCATTTTTCTAATCCTATTCTGAATGACTATCTCGGAACCCCAGTGTCATATCATGAAAGAGTCCTGGAAAGCTGCCTTCAAACTACCTCATGGTTTTCACTAACTTTTACACAGACAGCTTTGATCTTGTCCCGGAACTGCAATTAGATATTTTGCACTGCTCTTCTGAGTGCTCTGGTATAACTCTGATTCTGAGTCTAAGGAAAAACAAAAACAAAAACAAAACAAAATGCTGAAAATATGATAGATTTTTAGGGGAGAATAAAACAGGAGGGAAAAACAAACACAAAAATAAAGACCTAAAAAAAGAGTACCATGATCTAGGACTGATCTTGAATTTAATAAACCTGAGTTGGATCTGAGAACATCTCTGCTTAAGGAAGATTTGTTTTGTACAATATCCTTCTGCTTAACTTGGCAAGGAGTTCAAATCACGATGGCTTTGGAATGATCCTCTATTAACACTGATTATCTTTCTCTGTTGGATTTATTATGTCGCTTTTGTGATGACCCAGTGAGAAATTATATATTACTGTGCACATAAAAACAGGATTAGACCCAGTGCATAATAGAAAACAAGAGTTTGGGATGGTTAAACAAGATTATTGATTGATATAGCTGCTATTTAAATTCCTAGAACTTCATAGAAATGCAAAAAAAGAAAGTGGCATGCACTCTCCTAAAGGAAGGTTTTAAAGAAACATCAAACCTTATTTACAATATCCCAATAAACCACATTAGTCTGCAACCCAAAATTAAATGAGTTATTTTGAATGTAAAAATTATTTGGTCCATAAAGAACAAGGCACTAAAATTAATGCATTTGCTTTAAGCAGCAAGCAGGCTACATGTGCATGACAGAGGAGGGAACTAGGGATTGATTACGCATGGCATTTCAGAGACAGGTTTGGGTAGTCAGATTATAACACTCCTAAAAGTGTCCTTTTAAAATACACAAGTCAGTGAGTACTGCACACATATTCATACATTTACACAAATATCCAAATATACAAGGTAGATAGAATGATCTGGAGTCTGTTGACCTTCATACCGTACCCAAGTCCTTCAAATATTGATTCAGTTTAATCTTTCTTTACTGAAATGAAATATATACTCTATGTTACACTGTGGTCTGGTCTGTGGATGAGCTTTGTAAATTGAAATAATAAATTAAATACATTTTCTTTTAGTTAATGTTGTATATAATAGTAGCTTTTCTCCAGTGGAAGAACATATTAATACTCTGTGTAGCTTTGCACTTCTTTCTGAAGCTGAAAATGGCTTTTGGATATTTGAAAAATACTGACCACATTCTTCAATTCTTAAGGTTTTAAAGCATTTATCTAGAGTTTACTAATTCTGCTATATAAATGATGGCCTACCATTCCAGTTCATGCCCACTGAAAGACTGAAGAGAAAAACAGAATGCAGAAAAGTCCATTATACCAAACTATTTGCATTGTCACCTAAATAGAACCTAATACAAAGAGAAGAGACATCCTGATGCATGCTGCAGAGTTTTAAGCAAGTGACAACTGTTTTTTAACCCTACATTTCTCTTCCAGTTCTAGGAGAATAATGTTTTGCTAAGGCATTAATAAGGGACTAAAGACAATTTTAAACTACAAATAACTTAAATTTTTTTTTTAAATATAAAACCGCTAGTATCAGTTATCTTTTGCCCTTGTGTTGAATTAATGGAATTAAAGACTCAGAGAGAGAAGAAAGTAATGTAACTAAGGCAAACAGCTCCCAAATGTAGTCCTTAGATCAAATTGAAGAAAAATAAGGATGACGTCCTGAGATTTTTACAGTTAAATTTATTAATATGAAAGGAAACACCTTTAAAATGAGATTATGTCCATTTATTGCCTTCTGTGAAGATATTGCTACATTAATAAATGATAATGGTAGATGGAATTTTATATTTATTTTTATTTAAAACACTGAGAATACT